>NC_136980.1:16763077-16830577 GCF_032717465.1 Coenobita brevimanus | reverse complement strand
AGTCTGTCTGTCTGTCTGTCTGTCTGTCTGTCTGTCTCTCTCTCTCTCTCTCTCTCTCTCTCTCTGTTTGTCTGTCTCTCAGTCTGTCTGTCTGTCTGTCTGTCTGTCTCTATCTATCTATCTATCTCTGTCTGTTTGTCTGTCTCTCAGTCTGTCTGTCTCTCAGTCAGTCTGTCTGTCTGTCTGTCTGTCTGTCTCTCTCTCTCTCTCTCTCTTTCTCCGCATATATAACACGCGTGCTATTACTATTCCCTTTTCAGTGTCAGTATTTGCTACTTATGTGGTTCTTTAGCCAAAGTCTTTTTGGATGTACACATTATAACAACATAATATGTGACACTCCATTCTCCTTCCCTTGCTTTCTCTTTGTCTCAAAAACTGACCACAAATAATTGCCCAACCTGCGACCTATCGTGTCCTTGCCCATTCAACCACACCTGTCCAGGTGAGTGTTGCCAACATTGCGTTCTTTATTTTATACGATAGGCAGTTTATTCTTCATATGGTTGGATTTTTTTTTTTTTTTTGGGGGGGGGCAAGGAGGTGTGCAAGTTTTTGTGCACAAAATCATTACTAGCAGAAGTCGCTGCACAATGTGTTTGTGTGCATAAAAAATTATTTCATCGGTAACACAAGACCTACTGATGCGGCACTATAGTGCTCGATCTTGCCTCATCACATTCATGTTATCCTTCCCATTGCATGAATTTCACTACCTCTCACATCAAAAGTGAGGGAAGAAGGAGTGGGAGGAATGTTGCTTAGAGTGTTAGCCAGTGACTCAGGCAGGTCTTTGCCTGTTGGCGGCCCACCAAGTCGGAGAGACAAAGAAGGCGAGGGAGGGGAAGGTCATGGTGCGGTGGGGGGCGGCTGTAAATACCGTCTCTTGGAAAAATGACGCGTTCTTCAAAAAAAAAAAAAAAAAAAACTAAATAGACAACGTGAAAGTTTGCATTTGGTCAGGAGACATGAACAATGGAGATTTTTTTTTTTTAATGGCTTTTTTTTCAAGCTCATGTCAATATCCTGAGGAAAAGATTCTAATGATAAAAATGACACGATCTTGTTTTTGTGACATTTCTTTATCTTACATATAAAAATCAATGTGTGCGAGAGAGAGAGAGAGAGAGAGAGAGAGAGAGAGAGAGAGATTTTTATTGGTGTAGACTATCTATCTCTTGCCAGACGCCTCAATCCCGTTTGGGGTGGCCACAAACAAATCGCCTCCAAGACCTCTGTCCCCTGCCATTTCACTGCCCTGCTCCCAACTCACACCCCCCTCTCTCATATACCTCTCCACCCCATCCCTCCATCTCATCCTCGGCCTCCCCCTTCCTCTTTCCCCCTCCACCTCACTCACATACACTCTCTTCGTCAGTCTTTCACCCTCCATCCTCTCAGCATGGCCAAACCACCTCAGTGTGTTCCTCATAACGCTTCCTATCACATCCACATCAACACCACAACGCTCCTTTATATCCTCATTCGTCAGCCTGTCTCTCCATGTGACTCCACAGGCTCCTCTTAAATAACTCATTTCCACTGCTCTCACTCTTGTGTCCTTCCAACAACGTCCAAGCTTCACTTCCGTACGTTAGACTTGGTATCACAATACTGTCATGTAGTAACTTTTTCACTTCCATGCTCACTTCCCTGTTTCTTATCACTGCTTTCAAAGAACCAGCAACCTTTCTTCCCTGCTGTACCCTTTCAAGCACTTCACCCTCCAAACCTCCATCCTTACTCATCACACTACCCAAGTACTTAAACGTACTCACATTTTCCAATTCCTCACCATCCAACCTCGCTGTACATTCACTGACTTCACCTCTCTCAAAGACCATCACTTTACTCTTTCCTACATTCACCTTTAGATTCCGTTTCTTACACACTCTCTCAAACTCATCCACCAAGCCTTGCAGCTCCCCTTCGTCTTCACTCAACAACACAGTATCATCTGCAAACAACAGTACAGGGAGTTTCCAAACACTATCCTCTCTCACCAGGGCCACTCCAACATTCACTACCCTACCTTGTACCTCTTTTATTACCCCATCCATGTACAGATTGAAGAACCATGGAGACATGACACATCCCTGTTTCAAACCAACTTTCAAAGAGAAAAATTCACTTAGTTCACCATCCACACGCACTGCAGCCTTCGCACCATCGTACATACTCTTCACAACATTCAACAGCTTCCCATCTACTCCATATATTCTTAACACTTTCCACAATCCTTGTCTATCCACCCTGTCATATGCTTTCTCCAAATCCATGAAAGCCGCATACAACTTCTTTCCCTTCTCTAGAAACTTTTCCACTAAAGATCTAAGAATGAATATCTGATCTACACAACCTCTTCCCTTCCTAAAGCCTCCCTGTTCTTCTCCAACTAATTGGTGTAGACGACGGTTGAAATTATCGATCGCCAAGGGGTTGGGGAGGATGGCATGAGGTCATGCAATTCAGGCAGATTAGGTATATATTCTTTCATCATCAAATGATCAGGTTGGTAGTGTCCTGGACTAAGATTCATACTTTTACAATTCTCTATATATATGGATTCTCTTCTTATGTTTTTTTTTTTTTCATTTGTACAACATTTTACTTTCATTCCAGTTCACTGGGTGGTTATTCCTTTTTTTTTCTTATTTCTTCTTCATTCTCTCTCTGTTTCTCTGTTTATCTGTCTGTCTGTCTGTCTGTCTCTCTCTCTCTCTCCCTCTGTTTTTCTGTCTGTCTGTCTGTCTGTCTCTCTATTTGTCTGTCTGTCTGTATGTATGTCTGTCTATGTCTCTCTCTCTCTCTCTCTCTCTCTCTCTCTCTCTCTCTCTCTCTCTCTCTCTCTCTCTCTCTCTCTCTCATACGACGGGCAGTGTATTCTTGATATGGTTAGGATTTTTTTTTTATTTTTTGTGGAGAAAAAGGTGCGCAAGTTTTTGTGCCCAAAATCATTACTAGCAGAAGCCGGCCCACAATGTGTTTGTGTGCATAAAAATTATTTCATCGGTAACACAAGACCTACTGATGAGGCGTTATTGCCCGATCTTGAATCGGCACATTCATGTTATCCTTGCCATTGCATGCATTGCACTACCTCTCACATCAAAAGTGAGGGCAGAATGTGTGGGAGGAATGTTGCCTAGACCGTTAGGAATGTAGTCCAGGTGACGAAAATTAACTCAGCTCCAGTACCAAACGGACGTTCGACCAGTGAGAAGTATAACGAGTTAATAAATATAATATACGGAGGCCAAGATAGATATATTCCTTCAAAACCGTTTAGAACTAATAATTCAGAACCAAGATGGTTAAACAACAGATTAAAATCTCTCATAGGCCAAAGGAAAGGAATATATAGAAAAATAAAACTTGGAGAGGAACACTTACGTAACCGGTACACGATTTTAAATAGAGAAGTAAAGAGGGAGATAAGAAAAGCAAAGAGAAGTTATGAAATTAAGGTTGCCAGTGAATCAAAAGAAAACCCCAAGGGTTTTTATCAAATGTACCGAACGAAAAATAAAGATAGGATAGGACCACTCAGAACAGAATCAGGTGACATTACCTGTGAAGATAAAGAAATGTCTATCTATCTATCTATCTATAGCCCGACGCCCTAATCCCGCAAAGGGTGGCCGTAGACAAAACGCCTCCAAGTCACTCTGTCACCCACCATTTGACTCCCCTCCCCCCAACTCACCCCCCCTCCCCCCAACTCACCCCCCCTCCCTCATATACCTCTCAACTCCATCCCTCCACCTCATCCTTGGTCTACCCCTCCCTCTCCCTCCCTCCACCTCACCTACATACACCCTCTTAGTCAGTCTTTCATTCTCCATCCTCTCCACATGTCCAAACCACCTCAGTGTATTTCTCCTAATCTTTTCAACCACATCCACATCTACCCCACAACGTTCCTTCACTTCTTCATTCGTCAACCTGTCCCTCCACGTCACTCCACTTGCTCCTCTCAAGTAACTCATTTCCACTGCTCTCACTCTGACTTGTTCCCCTCTTGCAAGGTCCATGCCTGCTTCCATAAGTCAGGTAGGGATCACAATACCATCATGCAGTGACTTCTTAACTTCCATACTCACCTTCCTATTTCTCATCACTGCTTTCAGTGTGCCAACAACCTTCCTTCCCTGCTGTACCCTTTCACGTACTTCATCCCCCAAAGTTCCATCCTTACTCATCACACTACCCAAGTACTTGAATGCACTCACATTCTCCATATCCTCACCATCCAACCTCACTGCACACTCTGTGACTTCATTCCTCTCAAACACCATAACTTTACTTTTGTTTACATTAACTTTCAGCTTCCTCCTCCTACACACTGTCCCAAATTCATTCACCAAACCTTGCAACTCCCATTCATCTTCACTCAACAATACTGTATCATCAGCAAACAGCAACACTGGAAGCTTCCAAATCTCACCCTCATTCATTAGGGCCACCAAACATACACTACCCTACCTTGTACCTCCTTTACAACCCCATCCATATATATATTAAACAGCCATGGAGACATTACACACCCCTGTTTCAGTCCCACATTGAGATCAAAGAACTCACTCAGCTCACCATCCACTGCACCGTAGCCCTAGCTCCCTCGTACATACTCTTCACAGCACTCAACAATTTCCCCTCCACTCCATATATTCTTAATACCTTCCACATACCTTTCCTATCTATTCTGTCATAAGCTTTCTCCAAGTCCATGAAGGCAGCGTACACTTTCCTTCCCTTCTCTAGATACTTCTCCACTAAACATCTTAGAACAAATATCTGATCTACACACCTTTTTCCCTTCCTAAATCCCCCTTGTTCTTCTCCAACTAGCTCCTCTGTCATATGCCTAACGCTATCAATGAGTATTCTACCATATATTTTACCAGTCACACTAAGAAGGCAAATACCCCTATGGTTACCACATACTTCTCTCTCTCCTTTTCCTTTGTACAGAGGAACAATTATACCTGATTTCCAGTCCTCTGGAACCCTTCCCTCTTCCCAAGCCAATCTACACAACTTCCATATCCACTCCACAACTATCTCACCCCCATACCTAAGCATTTCACCACACACTCCATCAATTCCTGGGGCCTTTCCCAGCTTAATCTTCTTCATCTCTTCCACTACTTCCGACCTACTGATCTCTTCCTCCCTCCTCTCATCTCTTCTTCTCCCAGCCATTCCCCAACCACTTATACTCACACTGCTCTCACTCTCTACATTCAACAAATCCTCAAAGTGCTCCCTCCATCTCCTCAATTTCTCTCTCTTCTCCACCAACAATCTATTATTCCTATCTTTCACCCCCCCTACTATTTCCCCTTTCACACTGCCTTACTTTCTTTACCTCCTTCCAAAACAATTTCTTACTCTCCCTCCATTTCACACTCAGATTCCTCCCAAACTCTTCATCCACTTTCTTCTTACTCTCCTTCACCAGTCTCTTAACCTCCCTTCTCCTGCTCACTTATACCTCTCTCCTCTCTCATCTTCTCCCCTACCTCTACTCGCCAACCATTCACCATATGCCTTCTTCTTTTGTTCCACAGCTCGTTTCACCTCATCATTCCACCATGCTCTCCCTTGCACACCCTTGCATCTCCTCCTCACTCCACAAACCGCCTCACACGCTGCGCTTATCTGTTCCGTGAATATCTTACATACGTCTTCCACCCCTTCCATCTGCTCTAGCTCATACCTTCCCAATCTTTCTTCCACTATGCTCTTATACTCTGTCCTCTTCTCACTATCTTGCAATTTCTCCACTCTTCTCACAGGAGCTGCTTCCTCCTGTCTTCCCCTTCGCCTCCTCAACCACTTTCTTTGCAGCTCTACCTTGGCCATCACTAAGTGATGGTCCGAGACTCCATTCCCCACCCTCTCCACACCCTTGCATCCAACACTTGTCTTCTTATTCGCTCATCCACACACACGTAGTCTATCATTGCCTTTCGTTCAACAAGTTCACCATCCATCCTCCTCATTACTCTCCATGTATACCGGTGGATCATCTTATGACGAAAGTAGGTGTTGGCTATTGCCAACCCCTTACCAGCACAGATGTCCACCAAAGCACTACCATTCCCATCTACTTCAGCTGGCACACCCCACTGACCAACCACTCCATCCACTCGTACATTCCCAACTTTGCCATTCATGTCTCCAATCAACAGCACTCTCTCGCTCCTCTCAAACTTGTCCATACATGCTTCTACTCTCGCCCAAAACTCATCTTTCACTCTTGCCACTCGATCCTCTGTTGGAGCATACACACATACAATCGCCCATGCTTGTATACCTACTTTCATTCTCACCCATACAATCCTTGCACCCACTGTTCCATACTCTCTTATATTCTCCTTCCACTTCTTGCTTATCATCAGACATACTCCCTCTCTTGCCCTCTCATTCTCACTGACTCCCGCACATATACCTACACCGTATTCCCATTCTCTCATCCTTTCACCTTTCCATTTAGTTTCAGTCAATCCACATATATATCCACTTTTGCATCCTCAAGCACCTGGACAATCTCTCTCTCTTTCACTTCATCATTCACTCCTCTCACATTCCACGTTCCTACCCTCAGAATGTCCTTTGTCCGTTCCTTAGTCGTCAACGTATGGTCCGTCCTGGTCCGAGGCGCTTTATTTGCTTTTTTAGTTAGTTCTTTTTACGGGGTGGGGCACTAACCCACCACCAACCCTTTTAGCCGCCTCGTACGACAAGCAGGGATACTGGGGGAGTATTCTTGATCCTAAATAATTATTTCATATCAGTATTCACCAAGGAAAATCTAAGCCTGGTCCCTCAAGCAGCAAATATTTACCATAAGAATACGGAAAATATTCTTAGTAAAATAACCATTAGTAAGGAGGACGTATTGAATGAAATTAATAAGTTAAAACCTCAAAAATCGCCAGGTCCGGACGATATATATGCAAAAATTATAAAAGAAACCAAAGAAGAATTATGTCAGCCACTTTTAACGTTATTTAATGACTCTTTAAGTTCAGGAAAAGTTCCAGAGGCGTGGAAAACCGCAAACGTAGTTCCCATCTTTAAAAAGGGTGATAAATCAGCTGTGTCGAATTATCGTCCGATAAGTCTAACGTCAATAGTAGGAAAAATGTTAGAGTCAATTTTGGCAAATAAGATTAGAGAACACTTAGAAAGATTTAATCTTATAAACGAAAGTCAGCACGGATTCAGGCAAGGACGATCCTGCCTCACAAATTTGTTGTCATTCTACTCGGAGGTCTATGAGGCAGTAGATAGCGATAAAGCTTACGAAGTTATTTATCTGGACTTTAGTAAAGCTTTTGATAGGGTCCCACACGAAAGGTTAGTTAGAAAGGTTCGAGCACACGGTATAGACGGCGATATCTTAAAATGGATAGAATCCTGGCTGAAAGGACGAAAGCAGAGAGTATTAATAAATGGAACTAAGTCGGACTGGGGATTAGTAACTAGCGGTGTACCACAGGGTTCAGCACTCGGTCCCTTAATATTTATCATATATATAAATGATCTAGACTTAGGAGTCAATAGCAGCATCAGCAAATTTGCCGACGATACAAAAATAGGGCGTATCATTAACTCTACTGACGATTGCCATAACTTACAAAAAGACTTCGATACATTGTCCAAATGGTCTAAAACTTGGCAAATGGAATTTAACGTTGAAAAATGTAAAGTACTTAACGTAGGCAATACCATTGGAGATACTAAGTACAGCTTAGATAACAAAGAAATTAGCAAATCGGAATGCGAGAGAGATCTAGGAGTTATGATTAGTAACGACCTTAAACCAAGGCAACAGTGCATTAATGCGAGAAATAAAGCAAATAGGGTCCTAGGATTTATTTCGAGAAGCGTGAGCAGTAGATCGTAGATCATCTAAAGTAATACTAAAACTTTATCTAGCATTAGTAAGGCCACATTTAGACTACGCAGTACAATTCTGGTGTCCTTACTATAGAATGGATATTAATTCGTTAGAAAATGTACAGAGAAGAATGACTAAAATGATACATGACGTCCGGAACCTGTCATATGAAGACAGGCTGAAAAGACTAAGTCTGCATTCGCTAGAGAGGCGTAGAGTAAGGGGAGACTTAATTGAGGTGTTTAAGTGGATGAAGGGTATAAATAAGGGAGATATTAGCAAGGTACTTAAAGTGAGCATACAGGATAGACCTAGAAATAATGGTTTCAAACTAGAAAAATTCCGTTTCAGTAAGGAAATCGGTAGAAATTGGTTTGGTAATAGAGAAGTAGACGAATGGAATAAGCTACCTAGTAAAGTAGTTGCTGCCTCTTCCATTGAGAGTTTCAAGCATAGGCTAGATAAGCATATGACAAATTAGGGGTGGATATAGAATAAAGAAAATCTTATAACCAATACTAATTCAAAAAAAATTTCTTTTCAGGTTACACTATGATAGTCTCTATTCTCCTTTCACACTTTCCTGTAAAATGTCCACGCCAGTTTTTCTATACGGCATGGTGTTCTTTCTGACTTTTTCATGCCGGCTTCGGCTGGAGGGTTTGGAGGGCGGGGGAGAGCCTTCTTCTTTGCTATCCTTATCTCATTCTAGTAGTTCAGTTACTCTTCTAGGAGCTGCCTAGCATGGGCCAACCGGCCTACTGCAGTTATCGTCTCTTCTTATGTTCTTATGTTAGCCAGTGGCTAAGGCAGGTCTTTGCCTGTTGGCGGCCCACCAAGTCGGAGAGACAAAGAAGGCGAGGGAGAGGAAACTGATGGTTGGGGCGGCTTGACATACCTTCTCTTGAAATAATTGACACGATCTCGTAAAACAAACATCTAGGTAGACAACTTCAGGAGAGATGACCAGTGGAGTTTTTTTTTATTTTTTAAGCCCATGTAAATTTCGTTAGGAAAAGATTCTTATGATGAAAATGACATGATCTTGTTTTTGTGACATTTTGTTATCTTGCATATAAAGATCAGTGTGTGTGTGTGTGTGTGTGTGTGTGTGTGTGTGTGTGTGTGTGTGTGTGTTATAATTTTATGGTCAAAACGCTGCACGGATCTTGATGAAATTTTTCATGTGACTATGATTTTTCACCAAAAGTAGCATAAAGAGGCAGTAAGTGAAATCATGGCCAGTGTAGAGCATGGGAGGGAACTAAACCACGAATCTCACAGACCTACCCGACTGGGGTGGGATAGGGCGGTGTGGCCGGGGGAGAACATAAGGAACTTGAGAAAACAACTGCAGTAGGCCGTATGACCCATGCTAGCTCGTAAGCTTCGAAACACCCATACCTGCACATTCCTGAGTGCGTGCGATACACCCATATCTGGCCCGGACCTCCTTCCCAAAGTGGGACAGATTGTAGGTCACAGCGACACCTGTCAATGCCTTCTCACCGTCAGATCACGGGAGTATTCTACCTCCAACCATAGTGTTCCAGTACATGTTATGTTCTATGTTATACTTTTATGGCTAGGAGAGTCTGACTGTATAAAAAATAAATAAATATATAAAATAATAACTAAGGAATTAAAAACAAAAAAGAATCATCTCAGGTTCTTCAAACTCGTGTAATTTCCTCAAGTAAATGACACGAGTTTGTACAAAAATCAATTATAAAACAAAATGATAAAAAACCCTCGATGCACTTCCATAGCCAAGCACGTCTCTTTGCCACCACCCAGTCGTTTACCACTGAGCTACCACGGCCCTTGGAAATGAAAGTCAGACATTCAAACCATAGTTTCCCATATGCCTTTCAGTGAAAAAAAAAAAAAAAAAGTATAATGAGACTCTTCAACCATTTCACTATTTACAGCAAGTTATTATCCCGTGTACAGTTATGTGTGTGTCTGTATGACTTGACCATAACCCTGTAATCCATATCCATGCTTATTACATTCAGTACTGTACAGTTTCAAATGAATGTGAGGAGGGTAGGATACTTTATCTGAACCTTGACCCTACTTTAGTGAAACTACCCTTATTAAGCCACCACAGTATAATAATGACAGCATTTTAGCCAGCTGTTATCCCATCCATATGTATGTGTGCCTATATGACTTGAACGTAACTCTTTCATCCATATCCATGTCTTCCGTACTATACAATGTCAAAGGAATGCGAGGAATGCAGGAAATCTGAAACTTAACCCTGCTAAAGTGACAGCCCCGATATATCACCCACAATATATGAAGATTAGGCTTCCTCGACCTCATCCGACAACAAATTGTTAGTCATCTCCTATAATCACATCTCATGAGTATGGAAATAGATTTATTAGAGCCAGGAAATAGGTGCAATTCACTCTGCACACTTGATTTCCGGCAGTCCCGCCTTCGTCCGTTTATCCCTTACTCTTACCTGTCCTGTGGAAATGGCCTTGACTTGATCCCCATCTTTGTCTCTCCCATCTCCCACCGGTGTTCTCTCTCTCTCTCTCTCTCTCTCTCTCTCTCTCTCTCTCTTCATCAGTACACCCCTTTTTTCCCCCTATGATTTGTTTCCATACCCATATCCACGTATTTTTCTTGTGTGTGTGTGTGTGTGTGTGTGTGTGTGTGTGTGTGTGTGTGTCAGAGCATGGGCGTCTTGCATGTGGGGCGTGGTGTAGCCAGTGGGCTTTGTTCTTGTTTTTCACAGTACACGAGCTTTTTCATCAGCACTCCCCTTTTTCCCCAATGGTTTGTGTTTGCAACGACTTACACACTTTAGAGGCTGGTCAGGACACACACACACACACACACACACACACACACACACACACACGACAAATTCTTAGTGTCACTAACTAGCTACCTTGTGAACATACCAGGGCATTTTAGCGAGCTATAATCAGGTGTACAGGTGACTAGAACATCACCCTATCATTCATATCCATGTCATATCCATATCCACATATTGTTCTTATGTTCCACGGTCCACATCAGCCACGTACTTTATCAATACACCCATTTCCCGATGTGGTTTACATTTGTATCGGCGTATTCAGTTTATTTTAGGGTCCGCTCTGATGCTCCATTGTCCCTCACACTCGGTAAATGCAAGATGCTTTATGTCACCAACTTCTCTAATTTCTGTTCACAATTTCGCCATTATCACGGCGTTTTAGAAAAAAAAAAATGTTTACCAGAGGATACACAGATATATGGCGAGTACACCGATATATATTTCATGTTGATTTGCGAGAGTTGAGTTTTGGCGAGATAGCCGCACAGGCAAAGGGTCCCTTTCAGCTAAGTACCGCAGCCAACGGGCTAGGCAGCATCAGCTACTGTACTCCATTTACCTGAACTATTCACCTGGCACCACGCTGAAAGTTACCCAGTTCGTCCATACCACTTCCCTGTCTAACTCCAGCCAAGTGTTGGAACATCCCTCCGTCTTGTCCTAAAAACGAAGAGACTGGTAAAAAAACAGACAGACATGTTTATCCAGGGCAATGTCCGGTATCCCTATTTGTTATTATTAATTTTGGGTGATTTTATATTTTCCCAGCCAAAATGAGCAAGATATGAATTCATTTTCTGTTAAATATAATGAAAATTGTTGTTGCATATTGAGATAAAAGTAATTTTGTTCCTCAACTCGTTACCCATTGTGTGAGGCCCACCTCCCATAAGGACTGCCAGGAGGTAAGCTTTTGGGGAAGGGATTAGGATAGTGAGTGACCCTTCCTGCTCTTGTCCTCAACCCCTTGCTTCCCCCACATGGCCACAACCATCCTATCTACTATGATCATGCTTTTTGTGACATTTTATGTTTATATATATCTTGTTACTTTATATTTTTCCTACATTTTTATGCATTATCATTTTACTGTCAGAAAAAGGAAGGGGTAGATGTCCATTTGTTCCGTCATAAAATCTAATGTAACATCCCTTCATGGACGACTGTGGGTGGGTTTATGGTAACACAGGAGCTGCCACGTAAGGGCCAATAGTCCTATTGTAGACTCCTTACTTTACTGTCATGTAACTGAACACAGAAAGGGCCATGAAAGAAAATACTAATGATGATAATTTATTACACGCTAAAATGTTAAAATTTACAGTATATACCAGGACTGTGGAGTCCTAGTCCGGTGTTTTAGGTATCGACTTACAAACCTGGTTTATACCATGCACCATACACAATCATATTACCATACATAAATATACAGACACCACCACAACCATTCACCATAGACAACCATACAGAGACCACCATACACCACCACAAACATGCCTCAAACACAAGCATACAGACTCCAACAAACACCACAACCATACACCATATAGAACCATGCATACACTATCATTCATCATCACAACTATTCCTTATACACAACCATAAAAGACACCATACACAACCACAACCAAACAACATACACAATCATACGGATATCACCATATTCTGCTACACAATAACATAGACATAGAGGCTCCCAGGACCACCGCTGAAGAACTTAGAAGTGTTTTACGGTGTGGTAGACCCGGAAGCACTCACCCAAGCACAAGCCAACTTTACATTCATTGCACATGACATTTACTTTAGTTTTTTTCTTTGTGCCTCGCGTTGTGTTGAGGCACACATAACAGTTCATTCGTCTCGTACGCTTCCTGCTCCTCTCATGGTGGGCATCAGTTGCATCTACCTCATCACTTGAGCTCGGGTTTTCAAGGTATGTCATCTGGACAAGGAATTTTGGCATATATTTCCTACCCTTCTTTACAGTTCCACATGACCCAGTTTTATTATCATGAAGGAACTGACAGACAGCAGGGCTTGTGTACCAATTGTCAGTGTAGAGAATGTGACCCCTGCCCATGTAAGGTGCCATTATCTTTTTGACGATGGCACCAGACATACCCATGGGGTCGGTCTTACTGACCTTTTGTACATCATGATCTGTCCCTATGTGCACAACCATATCAAGCACAACTCCTGTCTCACAGTCACGTAGCACAAACAGTTTTATCCCAAAGTGATGGCGCTTTAAGGGGATATACTGTTTGAAGACTAGGCGACCCTTGTATAAGAGAAGTGACTCATCGATGACCAGCTTCTGGAAGGGATAGAAATATTTCTTGTACCGTGAAAGGAACATTGAAAGTATATCTCTCACCTTCCAGATACGGTCATCGTGGGCAGGATTTTCATTGTTTGCAAAATGCAGAAAAGTTAATAGCAATAAAAACCTGTCCCGAGTCATATTTTTGCTAAACAGGGGTGTGGGGATAAGGGGGTCATTCCGCCAGTAATGATCTATCACATGCTTCTCACAAAGTGGCATCACCAACATCAAAGTAATAAAAACAAAGAGCTCCATGGGCGTGGTATCCACCCACTGCCGTTGCCTGGAGTGAGGATAGATGAAGTCCATTTGCTGAGACACATAACGGTAATGTTTGTTAGTGTTCTCAGCAATGTATGACAGGACCTCATTGTCTAAAAGGGCACGGAAGAAGTCACTCTCCCTTGCCTCGTCTGTGCAAGGCCAGTCTTCCGTTGTACTACTCCTGTCACGTCGAAACTCGTGCAGGTCTGGTACAAAATCTGACCCCTCCGACCAGGCAAACGAGAAGACTGAGGTCTCATGTAAAGAGGGTACATCGTCGTCCTCGCCTTCATTCAGGCCATTGTCCTTGTCCCTGTGAAACGGTTCCTCCTCCTCGTCACTGCTGGATGACTCCATCTCGGTGTTGCTGTCTGGCCACCCGTAGTCCCTACCATCGATTTCACAGCCACTCTCACTGTCGTCGTCACCATCCTCAGGGAATAATATTGGTATTAATTCTGATGGGCTAAGGGTCCGGAAGCATTGGCGTGGGCGTGGTGCAGGCGTGTGGCCTGAGGTACCTGGGATGGCAGGTGGTGGGACAGGTGCAGCTGTAGAAGCACTGGCGATGGTATCTTGGGGAGAAACAGGTAAGAGAGGATTAGCAAAAAAAACAAAAAAAAAAATCAAGAGACTTTCAAATAATAACATTAATTTTGTGGGCTACGCAATATAAAATACAGTGCACAATGGAGGCAACAAGTTATTGGTAGGATTTTCACCTGGGATGGCTGGTGGTGGGACAGGTGCAACTGTGCAGCCAGGTTTGCTGCACTGTTGCTGCAATGGCCGGGGTGGTGGAGATGGGCGCCGTGGTGGAGAACCACTGGTGATGGAATCTGGGGGAAAAACAGGTAATATACTGGATAAGAAAAAAAAACATAAAATACTTTCAGCAAAGAGACTGGGGAGCTCACATACAAACCAGGTTATCTGTTTACAAACATTTTCGAATTTGATGCACTTACAGAGACGCTTCTACCTGGACAGTGGCATCCCAATTGGGCAAAATTATCTTCAGATTTGATGGAAAGATACGTGTCCTTCTGGACAGCGGTTATATTCTTCCGTATTCTGATTTCATTTTTGTTATGCAAATTATTATGTTTTACATTTTATGTTCTAAATGATGACCACTTCCCCCGTACACTCACCTCCCCACGTTACCCTTTGTCATGCATGTATACTTCTCATTACCTCTCTCATGTAGTGTGATGCATTTATTTTTTGCTTATCCAGTTCAAAAAATATTACATAGCGGAGTGCAAGCTGAAAATAATTTAGGACTTCATATATCAACATAATCTTTACTTTCAATGTTTTATCATAGTATGCAGACTGATAAAGAGACAGATGAATAAACTGTGTGAATATTTACTACCGCCTGTGATTTTTTGTTGTGTTACAGCCATGCCTTTCAACTATGTGGAGGTAGTAACAGTGACTGGAATCAAATGAAAGGGATTCCCACATCCATCAGGGCTGCATGCAGCTCTCTTCATCACCCCCGGCACCACTCCCCCCCCCCTCACCACCCTCGCCATGACGTCTTCATCACCCCTCCACCCCTTTCCCCCTCACCAGTCTGTATGCAACTTTGTTTTTCTTCTCCCTGTTCTCTCATCCTCCATCTCCATACCCTCTCATGTTCAATAATGGTTACCTTTACTACTCTTTCGTGTGTGTGTGTGTGTGTGTGTGTGTGTGTGTGTGTGTGTGTGTGTGTTCCTTCCCTCTCTAGTGTGTGTGTATGTGTGTATAGCACCACTATTTTCGGATGTATGTCTCACCCCCCCCCCAAGCTATTCCTTTCGTCACAGGCCATTTTGCATGTATACATGTACAAATCGTCAGATACTAACATATCCATTTTCTGTGTCTTGTTATCACATAGCCGTGATTTCTGATATGGTAGAATTAAACCCACAAGTCGAAACGGGTGTTTATTGGGGAGATACAACGTTTCGACCCTACTAGGGCCCTCTTCAGGTATGACTATGAGTAAGAACATAACATTGATATATGTGGTGCTGGGGGGAGGAGAAGGAGGAGGAGGGCGGGGGACTGAATTAGGAAGAGGAAGGGGGAAGCAAGGGGGGAGGGGGAGCAGTAGTATTAGTGTTTATTATAGTAACCATTTTTTTTTTTTTCCTGTAACTGGTACTGTTGCTTTTAGAGTTATTATTGTTATTACTATTATTATTATTATTATTATTATTATTATTATTATTATTATTATTATTATTATTATTATTATTATTATTTTACTATTGTTTTTTTACTGTTATTATGACTCTTTTCTTTATTGCTATCTATGCTGGTATCCTGTTTTCCTCTAACTGGTACTGCTGTTATTATTATCATCAGTTTTCATTACTTGTATTACCATTGTTTTTTCTTGGTTATTTTGTCTATTTCTACCATTTTCTATTATTCTTTTCATCAATGTTCCCAGCTTTTTCCCTGTAACTTGTTCTGATATTATTACAACTATTATTATTATTATTGTTTCCATCATCATTATGAATACCATCGTTATTATTATTTGTATCCTCCAGTGTTTATAGCCTGTCTTTCCTGTTTGCAGCCTGTCTGAGTCCGTTGCTGCTTGCTTTCCTTTCCTTTGAGTCCTACCCGCCTCTCTCTCCCTCTCTCTCTCTCTCTCTCTCTCTCTCTCTCTCTCTCTCTCTCTCTCTCTCTCTCTCTCTCTCTCTCTCCATCCATTTTACCTTTCTATCTCTTTTTATATACTTTCGTCCAATTCTTCTGAATTAAAAAAAAAATCTACTTTATCATTCTCGCATATTTGCAGTCGCCATTATTTCACCATTGCCCTTACTGTCCACCCACATTCCCTCCCCCCCCCCCAAAAAAAAAAAAACGGGTATGTTAAATACATGCCCTTTCCTGCCTGGCATGTTTTAGTATTTTGATCGTATTCCATTTACTCATTGCTCTTCTTTTTTCGTTATTACCTCTTCCGTCTCTCATACAGATCCACCTCACCCTCTGATCCGATTATCCCCTCACACCTAATCTTTATCCTCTCTCTCTCTCTCTCTCTCTCTCTCTCTCTCTCTCTCTCTCTCTCTCGGGTTCAGATACTCACTCCGTATTATGTTTCACTTCACAGTACAGAAATTGTTGCTTTTGTTTTTTACATATAATATTTTACTCAGATACCAGCTATTCTTCAACTGTCTATATCATTACATATCAAAGTACATCATACTTCGTTTTCCCAGAACACTATTTTGATATGAAAACAATACACAAAGTACGTATTGTTAGAGATACTATAAGGAGAGCGGAGTGGGAGAAGGGGTGGCAGGTAATGACTGGGAACTGTGTGAGTGTGTGAGAGAGATATTTTCATCTTACAACGATCCAACCGAATTTTTCACCTTTATCAGTACAGCTATAGGCACAGTATTAGTATAAGTACAGGTCATTATGCATGTACACATGTGTAGGTACTAATATAATTGTCTGACATTCAATTGTCCCCCTTCTGGACCTATACATTCTCTCCCACTCCAAAACTAATCCCTTGATTGCCTGACCTCTTCTTCACACATTCACACCTTCTCCAGGTTAGTTATGTAAAGAGATATATATATTTTTTGCACAAGACTGATGGTGTAATCTTTATATATTTTGATTCTTTATGGAGATGCTAGTTTTATGTGCAGAAAACAGTCACTAGCAGAAGTCACTCCTCAAAAATGGCTTTTGTGCATCAGATACGTACATTGTACTATAGGTAAAAAAAAAAAAAAAAAAGTATCAGTGCAAGAGGTGATCGATGTTCACCGAAATGTTAAGTCTGGATTTTTCCTTTTCAGGTTACACTATGATAGTCTCTATTCTCCTTTCACACTTTCCTGTAAAATGTCCACGCCAGTTTTTCTATACGGCGTGGTGTTCTTTCTGACTTTTTCCTGCCGGCTTCGGCTGGAGGGTTTGGAGGGCGGGGGAGAGCCTTCTTCTTTGCTATCCTTATCTCATTCTAGTAGTTCAGTTACTCTTCTAGGAGCTGCCTAGCATGGGCCAACCGGCCTACTGCAGTTATCCTCTCTTCTTATGTTCTTATGTCCATTTGGTGCCACGCATATATCAGCGTCTTCGTGCGTGGTTTCGTATTGCTTCGCCCCAAGTATGCACTGATACTTTATTTACTCAAAGTACAGTGTAACTATTATATCATTATATTATTATACATGATGAGTGAGGCCTTTGATGCGACTTCCCAAATGTTGCGTTAGTTATTTTTTAAGTCTTCAGTACTCTTATATCCATTATATTTTATAAACCATTGATTTTAGAGAGAAAATGAATTCATGTGCAATACTCACCAGGGCGGCTTTGCTTGATCCCCTTCTGGCCTTTCCCTCCCCTTCCGGCCCAATTAGGTGTTGGAGTGTCGTCGGTGGGATGGTGCAGGGGAGGAGGCTCATTCACAAAATCCAAACATCGCACAGCATGTTTCTTTATTAGCCTTTTCGATAGAGGCAAGTCCTCCTCTGGAATTACTGTGCCCCCCGTGGACAGAGACCTGTCAACACTTCCACCTCTCATAGTGGTCGCTGGGTGACTGAACAGTGTGAACTGTGAACAACGATAGGTTAGTCATGGGTCATTCTCAGGTAGTGTGGAGTTGCCAGGTGTCACCGGCCAAATATTTAGCTCACTTTGACAAGACAGGTATAAGCGACCCAATCGGGCATAGTCGATGTCGCCTACTGAGTGACCAACTGGGCATAGTCGCGGTTTACGGGTTAAACAGTGTTAGCCTCACATCCCAGGTCAAGAATTGCTTAGTGAATAGTCCATGGCGTAGGTTGCCAGGCCATCAAGTTCTTAGAATTGATGCATTCCAAAACCACAGACTAAGGAGTATAAATAATGACAACTAATTCTTCATAATCGTATGTAATAATTTACGAATTATTTACAGCCTTATAACCTACAGTACCGTGTTAGGTGCGGTAATATTTAAGAGTCTAGATTTATTAGACAATCAGTCATTTGTCATGAATCAACAACTTTTTCGTTGGCTTTACAAAGTGCCCGAAATTTAAACCTTTGATCTGTGACACCTCCTCTGCACTGACACCAGTGGCACTATACTCAGCTCAAAAAAAAAAAGAAAAAAGAAAAGAAAAAGAAAACAGTACAGTAAACAGTCCAGTAAACATCGCCGGCCTGTTCATTGCATCAGCCAATACATGCAGTCGTTATAGATGAATAATAAAGAAACTTCATTGCATTTTGATTTATCTTGTTTATTGGTACTTAATCTTCCCATCCATGGCTTTAATATAGCTATGGAGTTATTCTGCATCGTACCACATAACATTTTTTTTTTAATTTCCAAAATACGCAAAGTGTGCATTGATGGTGTTCTTGTTTTAAGACAGTTTGTCATCTTACAGTTTTCTTGCATTTCCACAGTTATTGAGCCATTGACAGACGAAGGTTATCACATCAATCTTATCTTCCGTCTGGAGTCCAGAGAGTCCCCAGTATGATAAAGGGGGTTGGGGAGAGATAAAAGCTGGAAAAAAGTGAAGCTGTGAAAAAAAGAAATAGCTGCGGTATAACCCTGGACAATGTAACCTGCCACCCTCTGTGACCACCCTGGACTTAACCCTTTAGTAATCTGTTCCTTGAAATTAGACCACTGCCTCATAGCACAAGAGTGTTGGCAGACGTACCAAACCTCACGTACCAATTTTTACATCCTCTATGAACAGCAGAACTGATGGAGAAGTTAAAAAAAAAAAAATGTTGATAGACGATTTGTTTATGTCAGCTAACCTCCCCTACCCACCAACACCTATATCATAGTTGGACCATACTAGGCTCCAGGTGGAAGAAAAGAGTGACGCAGTTACCTTCGTCTGTGACTGTTCAACAAATGTGAAAATGAAAGAACAATTTTGGAGGATCACAAACGGCCGTTAGATGAGTAAAAGTCCGTCATTGCACACACACACACACACACACACACACACACACACACACACACACACACACACACAAATATTAATATATACATTACCATCATCTAATCCTACGTCACTCCATGAGGAGCATAGGAGCCTGGGGCTACGCAAGTTGGTCCTAATGATTAAGATGAGAGTGACCAACCTCACTTATCCCTGAGTGGCATAACTCTATCTATCTATCTATTGCCAGACGCCTCAATCCCGTTTGGGGTGGCCACAAACAAATCGCCTCCAAGTCGCCCTGTCCCCCGCCATTTCACTCCCCTGCTCCCAACTCACACCCCCCTCTCTCATATACCTCTCCACCCCATCCCTCCATCTCATCCTCGACCTCCCCCTCCCTCTTCCCCCCTCCACCTCACTCACATACACTCTCTTCGTCAGTCTTTCACCCTCCATCCTCTCCACATGGCCAAACCACCTCAGTGTGTTCCTCATAACGCTTCCTATCACATCCACATCCACACCACAACGCTCCTTTATATCCTCATTCGTCAGCCTGTCTCTCGACGTGACTCCACAGGCTCCTCTTAAATAACTCATTTCCACTACTCTCACTCTTGACTTGTGTCCTTCCAACAATGTCCAAGCTTCACTTCCGTACGTTAGAGTTGGTATCACAATACTGTCATGTAGTAACTTTTTCACTTCCATGCTCACTTCCCTGTTTCTTATCACTGCTTTCAAGGAACCAGCAACCTTTCTTCCCTGCTGTACCCTTTCAAGCACTTCACCCTCCAAACCTCCATCCTTACTCATCACACTACCCAAATACTTAAACGTACTCACATTTTCCAATTCCTCACCATCCAACCTCGCTGTACAGTCACTGACTTCACCTCTCTCAAAGACCATCACTTTACTCTTCCCTACATTCACCTTTAGGTTCCGTTTCATACACACTCTCTCAAACTCATCCACCAAGCCTTGCAGCTCCCCTTCGTCTTCACTCAACAACACAGTATCATCTGCAAACAACAGTACAGGGAGTTTCCAAACACTATCCTCTCTCACCAGGGCCACTCCAACATCCACTACCCTACCTTGTACCTCTTTTATTACCCCATCCATGTACAGATTGAAGAACCATGGAGACATGACACATCCCTGTTTCAAACCAACTTTCAAAGAGAAAAATTCACAGTTCACCATCCACACGCACTGCAGCCTTTGCACCATCGTACATACTCTTCACAGCATTCAACAACTTCTCATCTACTCCATATATTCTTAACACTTTCCACAATCCTTGTCTATCCACCCTGTCATATGCTTTCTCCAAATCCATGAAAGCCGCATACAACTTCTTTCCCTTCTCTAGAAACTTTTCCACTAAAGATCTAAGAATGAATATCTGATCTACACAACCTCTTCCCTTCCTAAAGCCTCCCTGTTCTTCTCCAACTAATTTCTCTGTTCTTTCTCTAACTCTGTCTATAAGTATCCTACCATACACTTTTCCTATTATACTAAGAAGACAAATGCCCCTATGATTACCACACACTTCTTTTTCCCTTTTTCCTTTGTACAAGGGAATAATTATACCTGACTTCCAATCCTCCGGGACTCTACCTTCCTCCCAGGCCAATCTGCACCTCTTCCACATCCATTCTACTACTATCTCTCCCCCATGCTTCAGCATTTCACCACACACTCCATCAATTCCTGGGGCTTTCCCCGATTTAACTTTCTTCATTGCTTCCACAACTTCTATCCTACTGATTTCTTCCTGTCTTCTCACCTCCCTCCCTGGCATAACGTGAGGACTAAACCCCAGCCACCCCTTGGATATAAACCTACACAGGCTCAATCCGATTGGAGCGCCTTAATTACCCACTAAACCACCAGGCGCCTTAATTTGGTTATATGGTTACCACTCAGCGTAGCAAATGGTTTCCTGGTGTACAGGAAACCATTTGGATTGTCACTCAGTGTAGTCACCCTTAGGCAGATGGAAGGGGAAGGAAAGAAGGAAAGAAAGACAGAAAAGCGAGTGTAAAGTCACCCGTAGATAGAAGGAAGAGGAAAGATTGAAGGAAAGAAAGAAGAGGAAGGAAGAGAGGAAAGGACACCCTCCGAAGCAGCACAACATTGAGTGAGTGCATGGTGAGCGTCGCCACCCCCACCTACCACTATATCTATCTATCTATATATATATGTATGTGTGTGTGTGTACATCTATCTATCTATTGCCAGACGCCTTAATCCCATACCAGGTGGCCACAAATAAATCGCCTCCACGTCGCCCTGTCCCCCGCCATTTCCCTGCCTTGCTCCCAACTCACACCCCCCTCTCTCATATATCTCTCCACTCCATCCCTCCATCTCATCCTTGGCCTCCCTCTCCCTCTCCTTCCCTCCACTTCACTCACATACACTCTCCTCGTCAGTCTCTCACTCTCCATCATCTCCACATGGCCAAACCACCTCAATGTGTTTCTCCTCACGCTTCCTATCACATCCACATCCACACCACAACACACTTTTACATCCTCATTTGTCAGTCTGTCTCTCCATGTGACTCCACAGGCTTTCCTCTTAAATAACTAATTTCCACTGCTCTCACTCTCGACTTGTGTCCCTCCAACAACGTCCAAGCTTCATTTCCATACGTTAGAGTTGGTATCACAATACTGTCATGTAGTAACTTTTTCACTTCCATGCTCACTTCCTTGTTTCTTATTACTGCTTTCAAGGAACCAGCAACCTCTTCCTTGTACCCTTTCAAGCACTTCACCCTCCAAACTTACATCCTTACTCATCACACTACCCAAGTACCTAAACGTACTCACATTTTCCATTTTATCATATATATATATTCATCATCATCATCCGGACCTCCTTTCCCACCTTAGGGCAGGGTGAGGGGTAGCAATGTCCAGACAGCCCATATTTGCCCAGTCCAATGGGCCACGCTTCCATTCACTCATCATTCAAGCTCCTGGAATCCTGGCTTTATCGGATACGCCAGAACCATTCACCACGTTCTGTAGCTTCACACAAACGTATCCGACAGTGTCAATCCGGAAGCTGCCACGTTAAAAAGGGATGTCAAATCCCTGATCATGCACTTCTCTTCACAACATTCATCCAGCCAGCTCAATCTCTTGTCAGTTTCCTAGCTCACCGACTTCCAAACCTCTCCTCTTCACACACTCATTCACCATATATCTCCACCTTCTCTATGGCCTACCTCGCCTCCTCCCTCCTTGAAATTCGCCCAGATATACTTTTTCACCACTGTATTGTTATTCATTCTCTCCACATTTCCATACCATCTCATTACACTCTCTTCGATTCTGGTGTCCACCGACTACCTAACTCCACATCTTTCACGAATCACATTATTTCATATCCTTTCCACCCTCTGTACTCCACATATATTCCTCAGCAGTCCCATCTCCACTGTGCTTATTCATGACTTCATTTTCATGCCACACCATAGTCTCACATCCATATGTTAAAGCTGACACTAACACTCCTTCATGTAAGCCTAGTGCAGCTTCAACACTCAAGCCTCTGTTTGTGTGTATATCTATCTATCTATCTATATACCTAGGCTGCTTCCCCCAAGGAAAGGGAGGTAGCCGAGACAGGACGACACACTCCCCATTTACTCATCCATTCAAACACATTCATTCGCATCTTAGCCCCAAGGGAAGAACGGACAGATCCTCACGGCACCACACCGCACAAGGGTCAACTGCGCAATGCAGTCAGTGACATCCGCAGCGGGGCCCGACAGCAGAGCTGGTTTACCCCTGCCACATCATAACAGACCCATCCCCTTAACCGCACCTGACCTGACTAGCTGATCAGACCAAATGCGGGAGAATATCCCCTCAGGGCTGCGTCATCAGTTATTCATTCACAATTTCTCTCCATTTGTTTCTGTCACGCACAGCCACTCTTCCTTGCTCAACAGACATTCCTCTCGCATCCAGTGCTCTCTTCACACTGTCCATCCATCCTATTCGTGGTGTTCCTCTCAGCCTTACACCTCTCACATCAGATCTAGTTATCTTTATCACTAATCGCTCATTATTCATTCTCTCCATATGCCCAAACCATCGCAACACCCTCTGCTCAACTCTACCAGCCATCTCCCAAACAACTCCAGTTCTCCTTCGCACTTCATCATTTTGCACTCGATCCATGCGCGTCACTCCACATATACTCCTCAGACACCTCATCTCCATTACATTCAAACTTTTCCTCTCTGCTACACCCATATTCCATGTTTCAGCCCCATATAACGGAGTCGGTACCACAACATCCTCATACAACCTTCTCTTTACATACATTCTAAGCGAACGACATCTAAACACTTTTTTAATTCCTCCCAGCACCTTTCCTACTTCATTTATTCTAAGCTTCACTTCTGCATCTATTCTTCCATCCACAGCAACATGTGACCCTAGATATTTAAAACACTCTACCTCCTCAAGCAACTCGCTATTCAAAGCTATATTCATCCCCCTACCATCTACAAACCTCGTACACTTCATCACTTTACTCTTATTCTCATTTACTTTCAATTTCCTCCTTTCACACACCCTTCCAAACTCCTCTACCAACTGTCTCAATCTCTCCTCTGAATCAGCCACCAGTGCAGTATCATCTGCAAACAGCAGCTGCTTCAGATTCCACTCTCCACCATCAACATTCACCAGACTCAGACCTCCACCTAAAACTCTTGCATTCACCTATCTTACAACACCATCCATGTAAATATTAAACAACCAAGGCGACATGACACATCCCTGTCGCAGCCCCACTCTCACAGGAAACCAGTCACTCACAGCATTTCCCACTCTTACATACTCTCTACTATTTACATAAAAACTTTTCACCCCTTTTAGTAACCTACCATCAAGTCCATACAATCCTAAAAGAGTCCACAAAGCCTCCCTATCAATTCTATCATACGCTTTCTCTAAATCCATGAATGCCCAAAACACATCCTTGCCTTTCGCTAAATACTTTTCACACACTTGTCTCACAGCAAAGACAAGTATATATATATATATATATATATATATATATATATATATATATATATATATAGATAGATAGATAGATAGATGGATAGATAGATAGATATAGATAGATAGATAGATGGATAGATAGATATAGTATCTCCAGCAGCAGGTCAAGTCGCTTAATAGTTGTGCTGAAGGTTATGGATGGGAAAACCAAGTAATGATAAACAAATATCAGTTAAACTGAAATGCTTTTGTTTCATTCTCCTTCTATAAACTATATATTGCACGGTGTGTTTGGTGCAGTGAACAGGCTGACAATGTTGACCATGCTGACTCGACGATTTTTTTTTTTTTTTTTGAATATTTAAAACCCAGGAACGCTGCTTCTGTATGTGCTCATGAATGCTCAGAATAAGTGGATCTCTGTCTGTCTGTCTGTCTGTCTCATAATCCCCCTAGGGCTGTGGCTCAGGCTGCTTACTCAGTTGCTGAATCAGAATATAACACTAGCATCTCAGGGAGGCCAGCCAGTCTCACAAGTGGTGCAGCTCGCTCATTTCTGCTTTCTTTGGTGTCGGCGTGTCCACACCTCCACTTGTAAGACAGGATGGTACAGTTATTTATTGCCTGGGGAGAAGGTTGGCATTTATCCTGGTGTATTTGACGGTAAATAATCTAGTGAAACTCTTTTTGTGACCCGCTTGCAGTCCTGAGGTAAAACTTTCTAATTTTGCATTTAGGTCCGTTCTGGTGATGTCCATTTACTTTTTAATTGGAATCAAAGGTCATTATTAAGTTCCTCGCAGCACAAACATACTTTTTTGGGTTTGACGCAGCACCAAACATTTCCTGTCATTGTTATTTGCACCTGAAAATATTCTGGTATGCAGGACTTTGGTGTTATTATTTACGAAATTTCTTGTAATATTTCATAGTAAAGAACATATGCATTATTCCCCTGTCTCCGACAGGTGGGCGGCAGCACGTGGCTGTGGCCATGGACGTGAGAGATAGGAGCAGTGTGGAGGACGCCATGAAGTCAGCCCAGGACCAGTGTGGCGCCTCGCCCTCGCTGCTAGTCAACTGTGCCGGTGTGTTCATCGGAGGTGCCATCTTAGAGACTGATGGTGACTCCTGGAAGAAAAATATTGATGTCAACCTGACGGTCAGTTCCAAAATGTGACGATCACTTCAGTGTTTAATAGTATATGACATAAAAAGTGACAGAAAATGCTCAAACTATTGTGAAATTAATACTTATACTCAGGCAACAATGAATCTAGTATTATTATCATATTTTACTCCGCAGGGAACTTTCTTGGTAACACAGGCTTTCGCAACATCACTGCTGGAAAATTGGAATGACCCCAAGGGTGCAGTAGTGAATATTGCAAGTATTGTGGGGAAAACTGGCTTTACCAATAGGGGTGGGTATACTGCCAGTAAAGGAGGAGTTATTTCACTCACCAAGACGTGTGCTGCGGAATTGGCGAGGTAACTAAACCATATAGGCATGCGGACAATGGATTGATCATGGCTTCCATGTACAGTATTTGCTTTAATGCTGGTAATTATTTTCCTCATATATAAAGAACGATTTTTTATGTAATATGATACATCCATACTGAAGTGTAAGTTACTGGATCTCCATACCATTTCAGCAAAACCATACGTGTAAACTGTGTGCTTCCTGGATCGATTGACACACCAATGGCTGCAGGTCGAAGTAAGGAGTCACGTGAGAACCTCATGCGGCTCATACCATTAGGTAGAACTGGCCGCCCTGAAGGTTAGTGGAGGCAGTGAGTAGGTCGATGTTGTGAGGTGACTGGTGGCTGGATTTGTGAGGTGATAATATTTAATATGCCGGGTGTAGACGTCCGACACAAGGAAGAAGAGTGGCTGGAAGGGTGAGGTGTCATTTTTGCCCCAGGCTTTACCAGGCTATATGTTCAGATTCTTTCATCCATAGCTCTGCTGTTACGCAGACTAAATAAATTCACATTACATAAATGGACACAATATTGATTGGAAAGCAGAAGTGTATTTTCAAATATTCGTCCTAACCAAAACTAAATGATATAAAACTAATTCCTATTCAACTTTTTATATTCTTTTACTTTTAATACGAACATTGAATCAGATTATGAAAAGCAGGAACGTCATGTAAAGAAATCACTTGAATGCAACAGTTTCATTAGATTTAAGGTAAAATATAATATAAACTATATGGTAGTTCTTTTTATATCTGCCAAGATGCAGAAGCCTGATGACATCAAGTCATTTGTGAGGGATCCAGTAATTGTTTCCTGTAATTGACAGATATTTCCTCTGCAAACCTTGTGCATTGTTCAGTAATATGGGTATTGACTGCCATGCATGATAACACTGTCAAAAACACAGTACCTATAAACAAGAAACTAACATTATAAGAATGTTTACTATAACAATATTCATTCTATATGTTTTGCTATAAGTTTTTACATATATTAGAATCAGAAAGACATCCCATCTGTTGCTGCTCTGCAGTTTATGGACAAGACCAGTGATGCCTTGTGCCTGCCCGGCATGGGCCCCCATCCTATCCAACACCCACTACAGCACCTTGCAGACCACACAGAACAACGTCCCACGCATCATTACTGGCTGCACCAAAACCACTCCCACAACTCATACTTTGAAACTAAAGTCATTGCTATTAGACAGTATATTGATATGAGAGGCATACAGTTCTATGTGGCAGCCTACCCCAACCCACATTTCCCTGTCATTATATAACAGGGCCACACAACACAACTAGGCCTATAAAACAAACACGCACAAACATTACCAGACTCTCTTCAACATCATCCCACCTCCAAACATTCCAACATTGGCAATGAAGAGTTACCAGCATACTCATTTCCTGCGCAGGTCAGTACAAATCTCATTCAGAACAGCGTATTACAAGCTCCTCCTCTCAAAATTACCATAAACAGAGGTATTCTTAACCCATAAAAGGCGACAACGTTCCGGAACATCCGTCAAGGAAAAGGCGGTCTACGTTCCAGAACACATTCCAGTGCGGGCCTATTATATGCCAGGAGTGTGGTGTGGGTCTGTACTGACTGCTTCACAGAATACCATATTGTAACATACTAGTGTGAACAGTTGTGGTAATATGAACAGTTGTAGGCTACATAATATTTACATAGGTAAAATTATACCTGTAGAAACGTAAAGTAAGAAAAGGTTTACATATAATGTATGTAGTGTTCATAGTGCACCTTGAAGACAGAACAGTGTACATAATGTAAAAAGAATATATTTTAGTCTGCTGTTCCAAAAAAAAAAAAAAAAAAGCAGCAAACAAGACTCTCTGCCTGTGTGCTGTCAGTCGCGTGCCACTGAGAGTGACCTTGACGCACCACCACCCCTCTCACTCACCTCCCACCACCACCCAGCCCACGTGCAATCTGAAGAGAGTAACATCAAATTCTTTGTTTTTTCTGCTGTTCTGATCCATTTATGCATGTTTAGCCTGATTTAATAACACTTTATTTTTTCCAAACTAACTCATCCCACACGGACGTAAAATTGGAAAGTAGCCTGCCGTTTGAGGGTTCGATAGACCTGATCGAGTACAACAAGCTAGATTTAGATCAGGACATCACCCAATCCACTTCAGTGTAGATTCACGTTGGGTGGAATTAAAGACTGCACATGCCGCGCTTCTAGAATGAACCCACACAATATAACACGCGTAATGGAACACTGCATAACACATACTATACCACACTAAAATGCAGACAGCATCAACGGGGTTGGGAATCTGTGGGACGAACCCAGTGGGGCAGTTGCTTACCCGTGGTTGACGGGTCTGCTTGGCCAGGTAGATTGGGGTCAAGGAACAGCAACAACAACAACAACAAAGTATGAAATCTTCTGTGCTAGGTTGTACTGCAGAAGATTATGTTATGAGATGCAGTATAAGCAAAATGGGGTAACAGGTAAACTAGCAAGGTCTGTTATCCTGGTAAGGATTACTCCTGATTCACTGAGAAGACTGTGGCCAGGGGGCAGGTTAAAGAATCACATGGTATAACCTTCCATATTTCATAGTGACAGAGTAAATAGGAATGAGCACCCAGAGAGTGCAACATCTCCGCTTTTACAAATGATCAAAGGGAGGAATATTTGACATGGCTATGACTCGCCTGACTCAACCCATTCACTGAGTTTGGTCCAAATTGAATCAAAATAGTCTTAGTTGTTCTTATTTACTCTCAAAATCAGATCTTTTCGTCCTTGGTTTACCTGTTAATTCTTCCACTAACTTTGGTCCAAACTGTAATATATACTGTCTGAGTCATAGGGTGGAACATTTTGCCTTGCCCTCTGGCCTTGACTGTTGACTTAATATTCTTAGAATCGAACACTTCCGTCTTTTCTTTCCTTCAGGCCTTCCACCAAATTTGCCCTAAATTGGATTAAAACCGTTTGTCACGGGGTTTTTAGGATAACACGGGGTTTTTAAAATAAATGCTAAATCTTATTTAATTGATAATAATATTCAATAATATTGAAGAGCAGGGACAATGATTACTTTACGCTGACTTCTTCGCAAGATTCTCTAAGAACGAGAATTTATAAACTTCCTCAACAGTACACAGCAGAGACTAATTACTCAATTGCTGTTTCTTAGTACCGGTACTGTTAGCCTCTGGAGAAAGTTACTTCACCCCTGACAATAAATAACTAATACTAATAATAGTATCAGGCTCTTGCTGTGCTTAACTCCTAGGAGGCACAACGGATTTTAAGTTTAATACACAAGACTGGCCAAAGCACCAGTTATGAAAGGCAAACGTTTATGCAAGCTAGGAGCTATATGGGAAATAAGCTTAATTATGGAGAAATGGAACAAGAGTTTACATTACATTAAGCTCAATAAAAAGAACTGTTAAATTTATTGATTACAAAATAAATTTAACGTTACACTTCAAATCAAATTAATGAGATCGCACTCACTCACTCACAGAAGAGCTAAATCCTTACACCTAGGAAAAAAACACCTTAATTAAACTCTTAAACCTAGGAAAATACAAAAAGGAAATACTGGTCGATGAATGCTGTGTATCACCAAGGGGTGGGAGCTTGGAGAAACTGTACTCAGTGGAGTCTGGGTGCTAGCGACCTCTTCTCTCGCAATTCTGGAGCACAGAACCTCTCTCCGTCAGAGCAAACACTGGACTGAATAAGTCGTGGGAGACAAAAGCGGAGCACTAGGCCGCATTTTTCTAACGGTCGAGGCAAGCAGGGGCGAACAATAAAGAAACAATAGTATCGCTCAGTAGAGCACTTAGTGACGTGCATTAAATCGGTCACTTTTGAAACAGTGACGAATGTTTTGAAAAGTATACCACCGAAGTGGAGAGAGAAACGGTTAACTGAGCGATATGCAGTGAGTTTTCCACTAATAGTTCGTGTTTTTCACAAAAGGGAAATGTCGCGAATTTGATTCGTGACATTACGCCCTTAGAAAATTAAATTTTTTCCTTATGGGAAAAAATTTGTGGATATATATATATATATATATATATATATATATATATATGTACACATCCTAAGTCATTCACACAAGATTCACACTGTGGTGTGTGTGCTATCCTGCTACAGGAGAAAGTTGCAGTTGCCAGTGAGCGAAAAAAAACTCGTATTTACGTTAATAGAAGCAAGTTTGAGGGAAAAACTCAGTGACGATAGTGAAAATCCTGTACTCAGGTCAAACTGAGCAAAAAGTCGCTACATTTACACTGACAACTAATTGTTGTGTAGCGTGGTGTATGTAATACACGGTGTAGGTGTGACAGTTGTAGTGTAACTGTACCTACGTGTAAAATGACACAGTAAATAATAATATGGCGATGACGAAGGCAGAGGAGAAGAGGCGGCAGCGTGCGGCAGATGATCAGCTGGTCTGCACAGCAAAACTGCTACACCCATTGCTGTACCTGCAAAACCAATTAAGGTGGAGCATCAAAAGTGTCAATGAGACAAAATTCTTATTACGTTATAATTACTCTCTCTGCCTAGCAATCAGTACATGCTACGAAAAGTATGCTGTAGCTGAAAAATACAAGTGACAGCCTAAGCTTCGTACATTCGAGGTCGCCATTAATTATAGCACACGATTAGTGTCGGCGAGTTGGGAATCCTTGTGCAAACTCGGGTCTTCCATAGCCTCGAACCGCACACAGGTCCTTAACCTATGCCTTAACCTACAGTACTTATATTAATATCAGGGAGCTGAGAATCCTTGTGCAAACTCGGGTCTTCCATAGCCTCGAGTCACCTGCGGAGTTCTCACTTCCCCCTTTTCCTACAGTACTTATATTAATATCGGGGAGCTGAGAATCCTTGTGCAAACTTGGGTCTTCCATAGCCTCGAGTCGCCTCTGTGGAGTTCTCTCTCGAACTTCCCCCTTAACCTACAGTCCTACTTATATTAGTATCGGGGAGCTGAGAATCCTTGTGCAAACTCGGGCCTTCCATAGCCTCGTGTCGCCTCTGCGGAGTTCTCTCTCGAACTTCCCCCTTAACCTATGGTACATAATATGTATGTACAGGCCCTGGACATAATGTGTCCTGTGGGGCCAACAAGTGAGATGTCAGGTCTACACTCACTTCACCACTACCCTGTCTCTCAACTGTCTCAGAGATTACAGGTGTGGTTACGAACAGCACAGGAAGGGCATGTCCCTGATTAGTGGTGTTACTTTGACACACACTGCAGGAACGGACAAAACTATCTATGTCTCGTCCCATTCCTGGCCAGAAAAAGTCAGCTCGGATACGGCCCTGGGTCTTTCTTTTGCCCATGTGACCTCCTGAGGCTGAACAATGACCCCATTCTAACACTGCTTGGCGGTACTTGGGGGGGACGACAAACTGCAGTCGAACCTCGCCCTCGGGTGTTCGTGACTCACGGTAGAGCTGTCCTTGTTTGTGAAGTAACTTGGCTCGACCTCCCCATGAATACTTAATCACTCGACCCTTTTGTTTGTTTCGCACGGCAGCAAGTGTTGGGTCAGAACGTTGTTCTTGTACAAAAAGTTGACTACATATCATATCTTGCGGCGATTCAATGATCACTGGGGTGACACAGTCTGGAGCCTCAACTATGGCTCGTGTTACTGCAGCAGCCAAAGTCTGAGTAGCGTCATCATCGGAGCAACTATCCTTGACTCCGTGAATGTTGCCTACAGTTAGGTCAAATAAAGGTTCTGGCATGACAACTGCAAGTGTCGTACCAGTATAAAATGGAGATGCCACCTGGATACATGCCTCAGGGAACAATCTCACTGATCCATCAATAAGGTTTGCATGGATCTGTCGACCTGTATACTGCTCAGGTCGAACTAGACTCTGCTTGACAGAGCAACCTGAGGAACCATTATCTCTCAGGACCCTCACAGGAATGTCTCCCACAAACCCTGGCTGAACAAGGAAGGTACTGTCACCTGTGGGAGGGCCTGTGGAGGAAGCAGCTAGCCACTCATGAGGCTGCTGAACTGATGCGGCAAACATTGTGCCTTGAGAATTATATTGGGAAGATGGAACATTGGCCATCTGTGGAGGGGGGTTCACTGTCACTGTGGGACTAGTGAACTGTGGGGAAGTACCCATACTGGTAGGGACGTGACCACCGTGCTGCTGCTGAGGAATGAAGGCTGCATTCACTTCCTGCCTCTTTTGAGCTGGTGGTGAAAAAGTTTGTCCCGACGGTCAGTTGCGTGGCTGATACTGCTGCTGGTTAGGGTACTTGTTGTACCTCTTCCACTCAGGTTTCTGAGTGTTTTGCCCCTGGTCCTTCCACTGGGGTTTTGGACCTTGGCCATTATTCTGAGAATGGCCTTGTTGCTGGGATTCAGTCTGAGACGGCTTCCCAGATTTGGCAGTATCTTTTCTGCTCCAGGTGTTTTGCTTACGAGTTTGATACCCATATGCAGTAAGGAATGCGTCAGCCTTTTCTGCCATTTGGCTGGCATCTTTCACCTGGCAGATCTTAAGCTGTGCTATGAGCTCAGCAGGCCACGACCTCTCTAGCTGTGTACGCAGCATAAGGTCAATTATCCCCTCACGCGTGGAAGGAGTTTCATCTTTCTCCATCCACTCACCTAAGTAAGCAGTGAAACGGTCAAGGAACTGAACAGCTGTCTCCTTGTCTTGGAGGCGAGCTCACATGAACTGAACTTTGGCGTCGTCTACTGTGAGACCATACGCCTTAATGAGTGCAGCTTTCATCGTCTCATAGGTGAGATTGTCTCCACGAATTCTGTGGAGAATATCGAGGGCAGGGCCCTCAAATAAACTAAGAAATTGGATCCACTTAGCTGCCTCATCCAGTTGATACATGTCTGCCATGTCCTCAAAACGAGCTATGTACGGCTCGATTCGCTCGCTTTCCTTGTATGAAGGAAGCTTGATGCGTGGGGTCGCCAGGACATGTGCAGGGAGAACGCTCGTGGAGCTTGGACCAACTGCACCGGATGTGTCTGAAGCCAAGGAATCTCGCTTGAGCTTCAGCATTTCATATTCGTGTTTTTCACGTGCTTCTCGCTCGGCACGTTCGTGCTCTCGTTCTCTCTCGCGTTGTTGTAACTCGTATTGATGTTCTTTCTCTCGTTCCTCACGCTGTTCTCGCTCATGTTCTAAGTCGAGTTCGCGCTGTTTTCGCTCGTGTTCGCGCTCCTTTTCGCGTTCCTCACGCTGTTCTCGCTCGTGTTCGTGTTGGATTCTACGCTCTTCACGAGCATCTTTCTCACGTTCTTGCTCGTAATTAAACCGTGAGAGAACGTAACTCTGTATTTTCTCTGGGTCTGTGAGACCCATATCTTTGGCTTCCTGTACATAAGCACTGGCTGCCATGATGCTAGCTTATTAAGCAAAAGAAACTGAGTACTGACTGCTTCGCAAACGAATGCTAATGACACAAGTAAAGAGTACAGACACAAGCTAGTGGTGACCAGTCTTATCTAGTTAACTGGCAAAGATTAGAGCAAAAATGCAAATGACTGGGAAGACTCAATAATAAACACAATGGGTACGGTGACTTCCCAGGAGCGAATAAAATCGTCTGGCGTTACCAAGAATAAAGTACTAAATAGAGTTAAATACTCTATGGATTAATAAAGCAAAAATTCACTTGCTAAATTAACGGTAAACACCAGCAAGCTTGTGCCTATAAACTTTAATGATAAATACCTAAATATGAACGAGTGAGTACTATCTCGTGAATAGCTTTAGAGCTAGGAGTTAATATCCTGGAATGAGGTCGCCAATTGTCACAGGGTTTTTAGGATAACACGGGGTTTTTAAAATAAATGCTAAATCTTATTTAATTGATAATAATATTCAATAATATTGAGGAGCAGGGACAATGATCGTCTTACTAAATCAAGCAACGATTACTTTACGCTGACTTCTTCGCAAGATTCTCTAAGAACGAGAATTTATAAACTTCCTCAACAGTACACAGCAGAGACTAATTACTCAATTGCTGTTTCTTAGTACCGGTACTGTTAGCCTCTGGAGAAAGTTACTTCACCCCTGACAATAAATAACTAATACTAATAATACTATCAGGCTCTTGCTGGTGCTTAACTCCTAGGAGGCACAACGGATTTTAAGTTTAATACACAAGACTGGCCTAAGTACCAGTTATGAAAGGCAAACGTTTATGCAAGCTAGGAGCTATATGGGAAATAAGCTTAATTATGGAGAAATGGAACAAGAGTTTACATTACATTAAGCTCAATAAAAAGAACTGTTAAATTTATTGATTACAAAATAAATTTAACGTTACACTTCAAATCAAATTAATGAGATCGCACTCACTCACTCACAGAAGAGCTAAATCCTTACGCCTAGGAAAAAAAACACCTTAATTAAACTCTTAAACCTAGGAAAATACAAAAAGGAAATACTGGTCGATGAATGCTGTGTATCACCAAGGGGTGGGAGCTTGGAGAAACTGTACTCAGTGGAGTCTGGGTGCTAGCGACCTCTTCTCTCGCAATTCTGGAGCACAGAACCTCTCTCCATCAGAGCAAACACTGGACTGAATAAGTTGTGGGAGACAAAAGCGGAGCACTAGGCCGCATTTTTCTAACGGTCGAGGCAAGCAGGGGCGAACAATAAAGAAACAATAGTATCGCTCAGCAGAGCACTTAGTGACGTGCATTAAATCGGTCACTTTTGAAACAGTGACGAATGTTTTGAAAAGTATACCACAGAAGTGGAGAGAGAAACGGTTAACTGAGCGATACACAGTGAGTTTTCCACTAATAGTTCGTGTTTTTCACAAAAGGGAAATGTCGCGAATTTGATTCGTGACACCGTTTACGCTGACCATGCCATCTGACTTTGGTCTTTTGTCTTTCTGTGTGACCTGTGCATTTGACTGATTGTCCTCAACATCCAGTTCCTTCATCCTTGCTTTTCTTGAACTTTTGTAGAAAGTTCGATGAAAACTGGAGAAAAACCTTTTACATAGATTCAACTATGAGATCCTGACCATTGTCCTACTGTTATTAAAAAAAAAAAAAAAAAAGACCAACCTCTTGACTGATCACCGCTTGTTCTAACAATGATAGTGCAAATCAGATGAAACTTATCATAGTAGTAGTAGCAGTAGTAGTTGTTCCCTAGGCAGTCTGGCTGAACAGCCCCGAGTCCCTTAGGAAGGCCATGGCCGAGACCGGGCTTTCCCACAGAGCTCTCAAAGAGTGTATGTTGTGTTGTTGGCGTAGGTGATTGTGTGGAATGCAGTCTTCCATAATGTGCTTAATAGTATGGGGTGCTGTGTTGCATCCTGGACAGGCATCAGCGACGGAGTCATCCAGCCTCTTCTGGTAGCTTAAGAGGGCTGGATGGTGCCCATATCTCAGCCTGGCCAGGTGGACCCTGTCCTCACGGGGAAGATAGGATTCAGAAGGGTGGATGTCAGGAGGCCGAGCATGCAGCTGTGTGTTGTCTTTAAGTGACTGAATGGAGCGGCGAGTGATCTGAGTGTGGATGTGCTTCTGGAAGCTGGTCTGGGGTGCGCGAGGGGGGAGAGATGACAGTATTTGTGTATGATATCGTGTGCTGGGTGTTGTTTTGATGTTCCTTGGTGTGGGTGTATGTGCCGCCATGTACTGTAGTGGATGTTGTGGGTTTGTGGAGGCTGCAGCAAGGGAACTGGGTGCCTCTCATGTCTAAATGATCCTTGACTTTGAGGACTTTGGTTTCTTGATGTAGGTGGTCTGTGGGTGTAGTAGCTGTGCAGCCTGTGATTATTTTTAAGGCCTTGTTCTGTATGGTCTGTAGAGTGTTGTAGTGTGTTTTGGTGAGGTTAGAAGCCCAGGTAGGGCTTGCATAATTTATCACTGAACGTATGTATTATTTGTATACTGTGGTGGTGGTTTCTTTGTCGTGTCCGAATGTTGTATGGGCAAGTGACCTCAAAGCATTGAGTCTTGGTGTTATTTTATTTTTACTGTTTGTGATGTGTTGTTTAAATGACATTGATGTATTGTATGTTACACCAAGGATTTTGTGTGTGTGTGTGTGTGGTAAGGGAGTGTTGTTTATGGTGAGGTGTGGGATGTGACTGTGTTCTGCTGTCCAGTTTGTGAGAAGGGTCACTGTAGATTTGGCTGGGGCTATTTTGAGCCTGTTTGTGATGAACCATTCGTGTAGTGTGTTGAGGTAAGGTGAATGATGTGTGCAGCTGTGTTTGCATTTTGGTGTGTACATGTAAGTGTTATATCATCTGCATAAGAAGCTATGTGTACCTGTGGTGTGTGGGGTGGGTACGTCATGCATGTATAGGTTAAAGAGTGTAGGGGACAAAACAGATCCTTGGGGGACGCCATTTGTGATGTTTCTGATGTTAGAAGACTGACTGGCAAATGTTACGTGTGCACATTTGCCTGCTAAGTAGTTTGCCAGCCATCTTTTTGTGTTATTGTGCATGTTTGTGTTGAGTATTTTGTTTGTGAGGTTGTGGCGGGGGATGGCATCAAAAGCTTTGCTAATGTCTAGTGTGATTAGGAGTGTTCTGTGTGGTGGCCTAGCTGAATTTATACCATCGAAAACTCTCTGTGTAAGTTCTGTAAGAAGGGTGTTTGTGGAGTGTAGTGGCCTAAAGCCATGTTGTGACTGGGCTAGTGGAATGTAAGGTGTGACTAGTTGTAGTATCAGTCGTTCAGTGACTTTAGAGGGAGTGCAGAGGAGTGTGATGGGGCGATGTGAGGAGGGTAACGTGGGGTCTTTGTTGGGTTTAGGGATGGTGATGATATTGTCATGCTTCCAGATGTTGGGTATTATGTTGTGTGAGTAGCTGTAGTTTGATATGTTGGTGAGTGCTTGTATGCCTTGTGGTCCTAGGTGTTTAAGGTGAATGGTGCTTATGGTGTCTGGTCCACAGGCAGATGAGTGCTTGAGGTTGTTAATGATGTGCTTCGTCTGGTTGTAACTGAAAGGTGCATAGTCTGGGTCTGTGGGGAACTGTCTCTTACGTCTGATGATACGTCGGTCTTCTGGATGGGGGGTTAGATGGCTGACTTGTGAAAAGTGATTGATGAGAGTGTTTGCTTGTTGTTTGTTTGAGGGTATGGTGTCTGTTGTTGTGATGGCAGCGTGTGATTGTGTGGTGTTGCTGTTGGATAGTGTGATGCTGTTTAGTGTTTTGTAGAGTTTGCTGATGTTTGTTTTGTGGTCAAGTGTTTGGAGGTAATTTTTCCAGTTTAGTGTTTGCTGTTCTGATATTTTATTGTTTATTTGAGTGTTGAGTTCTTGTATTTGTTGTACGATGTCTTGTGTATGGGGTGTTGAGGAGTGTCGGAGTGTCCCGTTGTCTGATGAGGCCTTGAATTTCTGATGTGAAGTTGGGGTTGTGTCCCTTTCTGTTGCCTCTTGGGATGTGTCTTTTGTCTGCATTTTGTATAATTGTATTGAAAGTGTGCACAGCGGTGTTGATGTTTGTGATGGGTGTACTGTTTAGTGTTTCGAAATGCTGTTCTGTTTCAGTTACAAAGGCTCTCTTATAATTAGTGTAAGTGTGTCTGTGGCCAGCTGGGGTGATTCTGGTTTTGGTAGTGATGATGCTTGGGAGGTGATCCGAGCCTAGGGTTTTGACCACTCTCCATGATGTAGTAGGGACGAGGTTTGGGGAGCAGAAGGTGATGTCTGGAGATGATGGGAGGAAGAACCTTGATGATTCTGTGTGGCTTTGACCTTCAAATGATTATTGAAAAAAATTAATCTCTCCAGTCGTGCCTCACCTTCAACCCTTCCACCAAGTTTGTTCTAAATCAGACTAAATCTATTGAGGTTAACATTGCCATGTGACATTGACCTCTGAGCGATTGGTCTCCAAAAGAATTTGTCTATCGCTTGACTAATCCTCAATCTTGCCACAGAGATGTTTAAAATCAGATCTAAACTGAGTTACAGTAATTTGTTTACACCGACAAACACAGATAGTTGCACACACACATGCACACATGTGCTACGAAAAGCATTACATCTGCTGAACTATCCTCCGAGCAGGTGTGAAAATATCTAACGCCATGATCTTATAAAATGTATGTTTAATCATCCAGTCCTTCTCTGCTTCACAGGGATCACAGGGGTTCGGGGCTAGAGTACTCACTCCCAACATGTAAGGCATGGGTGACCAGCGTCGCTCGTCTTTCAGTGCCGTCATGTCAGCATGAACCCCAACCACCCTGCAGATGGAAATTCACATGAGCCTCATCCTAATGGAATGCCTTAACCCACTAGACCACTACGCCTCCATTTCACTATATGGTTACCACCCTGTGTGTTAATAGTTTCCTGGGCGTTATACACAAAACACGTACTTACGATGCTCAAAACGCAATATCTTAATATCTGGTGCTATTGTTTACTGTGATGTTAAGACGACAGATCCCATGCATAAATTTCTCATAACCAGATATTTCTCTCCGACACATCACCCTGTGCATAACTTCTGTAATTGTAAATCTCCCTTGGCAGCAGCTGACACCATGCCTTCGCTCAGTCAATCACAGGTACCGTCAGAAGCGACTCTGAGGGATCAGCAGTCATTTACAAGATAAAGACAGCAGTAGGTGGGGCTGCCGTAGGTTGGTTAAGACATATTTACCTGCAATAGACGTGTCCCTCCTCGGATCTTTCATAGTGAAATACATGCGTAGTAAAAGTACTGCTGCCAAATAAGTCGCACTAAACAATAAATGCATTACAGGACCATTGCAGAGTTCCTAATCACACCGTTCAAAGAACCAGAACTACAGATGAACTAGTAATAGTATGTGTATTAGCCGTTCTTTCTTGTCCTGTGTGTTGTACTTTATGTGGTTCCAGCACCACACAGAAGGGAAGAGTGTCTTGACTTAGAAACTAATAGTATGAAGAGAGTATTCATAACTGACTTCCAGAGGATGTAGTGGATCTCTGTATCTCATTTTATACCTTGCACAGTAGACAATGAAGACAAATTGTCAATAGATCAATTTTCTGCACTCAGATATGTACAGAATTTGGGATATTTTTTTACTTCTGACTCCACTTAAACTGTTATTAATTTGGAAATGTTATTCATTTCATCATGCTATGGCAGTTTTCACTTGTAACACTTAACAATTTCATCCCAAATAGCTGTTAAGTGTTGTGTCACACCCATTTCTTGTAACTACTTTATATAGTTAAAATGAAGTATTTAACCAAGATAAATAACCTAACCATCTGGAATGACACAAACGTAGAACGTAACCATCTGGAATGACAAACATAGGGACTGGACATGAAATATTTCTAGGTATAATCTGTCCCATAAATATAGCAATCCCCCTAAGACAGACTAGAGAAGCAGCAATGATATATTGAAAGGTATCACGCGTTTATTACACGACCATAGCGCACTGAGATATTAATATGCGTGTCGTGGGACAGCAGGCTTCAACCCTCTCACTTTTTTGGATTTTTGGACATACTAGTTCATAATCATACCGCTGTACAAGAACTGCAACTGATACATCTTCCTTCCTTGAAGTAAGTGTGGTAAACATGTAGTCATTTTTTATACAAGTAAAACGGGACTACCTCTGCACTTCCTTCTTAGTTATAACAACATGCCTACTGGATAGCATAGCTTATTAATATATAATGGAAGCTTTTAAAAAGCTATCCTATACAGTAGGCATGTTACTAAAACTAGAATGGAAGGATAATGATATAAAAAAGAAAAGAGATAATTACAATATTTAATCAGACGAAGTCAATACAAGATATGCATCTGTCCCCAACACAGCCAAGGCTTCGGTTATCAACAAGTACTTAAAGAGAGCAGGCCTTAGGATCGCACCACCACTGGGATGTAAAATAAGAGTAATAGTGAACGCAAAAGTGAGAGGAAGTAAAAACAAGAACAATGTAGTATACAGCATACCGCTTATTAGATGCTCAAAAGCTTATATATGGATAACAGGACGAGGAATGGATACAAAGATAGCGAAACACGAAGCAGATGTGCGATGTCACAGAGTATCTAATTCCCTAGCGTTGCACATAGATCAGCATAATCATTGGCCAAGGTGCAAAGAAACTACTATCATTAAAAAGCATCTGAATAAACAAATGAGAAAAAAAATTGGGAGCAGATCACTGCGTGTAAAAAGTGTTACTCATCATGAGAAGCGATTTTTCAGCCTAGGTAGGTATGCACAAAGGACAGCACTGATGTAATCAGAGGCGGGTTAGGATGGCGGGATTTTTCTAGAGGTAGCCAGCCAGGCTGCGACACGACAATGGGAAGGGAATTTCCAAAGTCATAAATGTCTCGGCTCGATCACCTTTTGTTTAGAGGGACTCTGATGCGTGGCTGTGGAGGGAACGGACATGTGTGTCTTGCTTCCCTGTAGCTGAAGGGCTGCCCCACCGGCATTAACTTTTTGTTCATCATTGTAGTTTAGTTAGGTTAGCTAATACTCATTTTCCTCCCTTTCCCGTCTTGAAACACAAGAGATGTTTGTATCTATTTTCTTAGATTGCCTGTGCTTACTCACCTCTGGAATGACCTCCTTACTGATCAGTTTTAGTTGTCTTATTCTTGGTCTCTTGCCTCTCGCTCGTTTTTTCTCTTTCTTTGCACTTCTCCCATGACGGGGAGATCATTTCTGTCGCGGACACCCTTGCTGCATCTCCCCCCTTCAGGAGATTAAGCTGGTCCTGATGGACCCTTGACTGTGTCACAGATTGACTGTCTCCAGACTGACCAGTCCTAGACTCATACTCCCCTCATACCACTTCTGTAAATAATGGATCTTTTGTCCTGCTACATGCTGTTGGTTCCACTCCCTAAACTAGTATTTTTTCATTATTAAGAAGATAATTGAAGACTTAACTGGTGAGATGGAACATGTGAAAAAACTTGCTAGTGGAGACCTTCTGGTTAAAATTATTTCTTCTGCATAGGTAAAGGACTTGTTTAAATTGCATAGGTTGCACTGTTATGATGTCAGGCCGAGGATCCCGGTTTCTATGAATTCCTGCAAGGGTGTTATAACCTGTAAGGACCTCATGGCTATGGAGGAGGACGGTATACGTAAACTTGCACAGTAGGATGGAATTGATGCTAGATTTATGACTGGATTCACGAAGAGCAAGAGGATTAAGACTGCCACCATTACCCTGACCTTTGATAAAGTTTTTCTCCCAGTACATGTCAGAGTTGGTTACAAACTTGCTAACATCAGGCCATATATTCCTAACCCTCTTCACTGTTCAAGGTGTCAGTTATATGACATAATGACAAGTCTTGTCGGGCTTCTTAGTAAGTGAGTGGTAGGTGTGCAGTTCAGGGTCATGATGAACACTGCACATCCGAGTTTGTATGTTCTTTCATTGCAAGGGTCCTCACTCCACTTGCTTGAGGGATTGTCCCAAGTGAAGGGAGGAGGTGGAGGTCTGCACAGTGAAGGCAACAGGGGACATATCCTATTACGATGGTAGGAAGAATGTGAGGGAGTCGCATGCCTCCGATGCATCAGCCGTTGTGTCCCGTCCCGTGATGTGCACAGTGAAGACACAATCTGACCGTCCCCAGCACTCTTGTCACTCGTTCTGCAACTTGGTCTGCTCCTCCTGTACGTTCCAAGTTCATGTTGCAACATCTCACTATCAGACTGCTGCTTATTTTCAGTTATTATGGTCTAAACCAAAGTTTGACAAATATAATGAGATTAATCTGACCACCATTTCCAAGCAACAACGTCCTTATGCACTTTCTGTTCCTGTTCCAGCAAGGGGGAAATGGGTTAGCTCTTCCTCATATGAAGGTTTCCAACAGCAAATAGAGGGATAGGTCTTCCTGTAGTTGCTCACATGTTGACGGGCAGCATAAAAAGACTAAGCACATGGCCCACTTCGTAAATCTTAAACCGTCACATTCACTGTGTTACAACGTAACTGTTGGACTACTGGAAATAAATTACATAATATAGCAATCTTGCCATCTATACCCAGGCCAGATGACATTTGTTTACAGGAGATTAGCAAGGAGGATCATGATCCTCCACAGTTCAGTTACTACCACTCGTATAATAGATATGATGGTCACAAAAGTTGCTATATACAGACACAAATCACACCCACAAACAGAAGTGGCTCTAAATTCTACTCCAAAAGTTGTCGTGTGCCAAGTAAATTAATAACACATACCTACCTCTTTGTTGTCTCCATTGTCCTCCACATGGCTTCATTCAAAGTGATGCTGTAAATTAACTTTTAACCACTTTCCTGGAAAAAAGTTAGTGCTGGGCAACTTTAATGCCCATCATTATGACTGGGGTAGCTAAAGGATTCATAGTCGTGGAGAACAAGTAGTTGATACGTAGTCCAACCTCTGGTGTCTGCATGGTGGTAGAGCAACTCGTGTGGATGATTGCAATGGAAATTTTCAGCCATTGCCTTGTCTCTGGCCTCCCCAGGTGTACATTAAGATTTCTCATGGGATCCTCATGGGAGTTCCTTGGGAAGTGACCATTTACCCATCTGTCTCTCCATTTTCCCTTTCCCTTCCCCTTTCCCTTCCCTTTCCTTCCTTTCTCTGCATCATGGTTGTGGGGAGAAAGTGTGGGAAGTTTACAGGGTGAAAGAGGTGCTGGGGAGAGGCTGTGTCCCACCTCCTCGCTACCCAGGTGCACCATGTGCTCACCCAGGAGCTGGCTCCCCACCACCACCACCACTTTCCCTTTTACTCACACCCACCCCACCACTCGCTCCTTCCCAAGACAAAGCAAAAGTTCCATACCTTATTTTTCTTTTTGCCGCCTCTTCAGCTCCTCACGGCAATTTCATCCCCCTCCCCAACCATGAGGGAACACCGTGACCTACTGTTCCGTCCTCGTCCTCGTCAGACCCTTCGTCCACAGGCTGGAGAAAACATGGTGGGGGTCCAGGCAGGCCTTCCCTATAGCCCTACGGTATGTTACATACCACATCTTCCTTGGCTACGGCACCTCCTCATCACTGCTGCTTGTTTCTTCCTCATGCGCCACGTAATCTTTGTCCTCCACATCGTCATCGACTGGGGAATTGCTGTCGCCTGTGAAGGCATCAAGGACGGCTTGAATTTCATCATCGGAGAGATTGCACACGCCCTGTCTTGACTGGGTCACTGCTACCAGATGAGTGACTGAGACAATGGCACGTGGGGGTCACGCAGGGTCGTGGAGTGTCCCTGCCCGGCGGAGGGTAGGGCTAGGTCTCCCGCGTATGCCTACCAAAAATCACCCACGAAACTTGAAAAATGTGCAAATGACGGACCTTGCAATTGCAAAACGTACTGGTACATTGACCGGTGTCAGTGTGAAAAAAAGTTCTGACATACCCATATCTTCATGGGACATGGCGGGTTAAAATTTCTCATGGGATCCTTATGGGGAGTTGTTGGGAAGTGATCTTTCACCCATGTCTTTCTTATTAACACTGATATTTCGGACCCTCCTCTCCCAAATTCTCACTTTAACCCACCACATCCTGACCGATTTTTCATCACTGACCCCCCCCCCCAATCCTGACCAATTTTGGATTTTTTTTTGGCTCAGACCTCCACTTTTTGTGAGAAACAATGACAATTCGGAGAAAAAGTTCTCACCTGAGCTTAGAAACAGTCTAAACAGGTGACCCTCCACACACTTGGTACCGTGTTCTCTGGATCCACGCTGCAGGTGTCGCGTTTTCTATGGTTTCGGTAACTATTGCAAACAACTCAGAATAAGTAGATATTTGTTCATTTGGTACGAATTTATGTGTAGTACAAGAATATATTGCTTTTCACACAAAAATATAGGCAAAATAAGTGTTGTTTCACTCACTGAATGCATCAACATACTGCACCTTCCTTGGCAATGTTACCTCCTCATCACTTCTGCTCGTTTCTTCCTCTGGCGCCACGTAATCTTTGTCCTCCACATCGTCATCAACTGGGGAATCACTCTTGCCTTGAATTTCGTACCATGGCACGACATGTCTTTACTGGCCAGATCACTGCTAACAGGTGAGTTGCCGAGACAATGGCGTGCCAGGGGAGAGGGGGTCGCTGGGTAAGGCAGTGTCCCTTCTTGGCGGCGTGTAGAGGAAGGTGTCCCACGTATATGTACCAAAAATCACGCACGAATTTTTAAAAATGTGCAAATGATGGTCCTCACAATTGCAAAATGTATGGATACATTATCGGGACTGAGCATGACAAAAAGTTGCAGCGTATCCATATGTTATTGGGACACGGCAGGTTAAGAAAGCAGACTGGGGATCTTTCTCAAGTGTCGCCTATTTACATATATCTTGGGAGATAATAGATGTAAAGGTCCAAAATTTTACTAAATCTATATTACATGTGGCTGAGACTGCTATTCCCAAGACTTTTTCAATTCATGAGAAGCAGAGAGATCATTATTGTACTCTGGATTGCCAACATCATTAAGGAAACGCAATAGAAGGCTTGTGATAGTCAGTCGACTAAGGAAAACTTTGTTGCATACAAGCAAGCGAGGACTGAGACAAGGACAATAAATAGAAGAGCTGAATGTGACTCCTGTCGTTCTTGTGTGTCCACAGTGAATCGATTTACCACAGTGACTAAAGTCCAGTACACTATTAAAATACTATATAGTAAACGCACTTATAACCCCATGACTACACTGCAGATGGACAACATACATGACGAACCCGTGGATGTGGATAACATCCTCACCAGGAGTTTTTCTCATTGTAGCTCAGCCAATTACACCCAGGTGGATGGAAAGCTGATGACAGGGAGTGCTGGAGCTCCCGTTTCATCAGCCCTCAGGACTAGTTCCTGACCATCCCCCTTTGCTGAACTTTTTCAGTGTCTCAGTTACACAGAGAGTAGGCCAGCATGCTCTCCAGTACAAATTTCTCTAACTATCTTCACCACACTACATGCACAGTACACACTACACTTCCTATTCAAAATTTACCAAAATGGCGTCGTCTTATCAAGCCTCGGAGTCCCCAGGGGGGGGGACCATAAATGCCCCCACCATCTGCCCGTCTCCCGGTGACGACTCAGGGTGCCTGGAACCACGGTCTGACTCTCTTCTTCTTCATTTCTGCAACATTCGCGGCCTTTCCTCTAACTTTTGCTCTGTTGAGCACCACCTCTCCTCCTCTAAACCTCACCTTCTTTTTCTAACGGAGACTCAGCTGTCTGAGACAACTGACAGCAAACCCTTTTCTGCATCCTCCTACTTTCTCTATACTCATTTCAAAGCCAAAGGTGGCTGTTGTGTATATATACGCAACGACTTATCTTGCTCTCGTGTTCCTGAACTTGATTCTTCTGAATTCTCCACACTCTGGCTTCGGCTTTCCTGTCATTCTCTGACTAAATATATCTGTGCTGTTTACTTATCCCCTAATTCTACTGACTATCAAAAATTCTTCGACTATCTTACTTCTACGATGGAACACATTCTATCCATTTCTCCTTTCTCTGAAATCTCCATTCTTGGAGATTTCAATGTTCACCACCACCTTTGGCTCTCCTCTCCTTTCACGGATCCACCTGGTGAACAAGCCTACATCTTTTCTATCCTTAATGACCTAGAGCAGCTTGTACAGCACCCTACCCGTATCCCTGACCGCCTTGGTGAGAGCTCCAACATACTTGACCTCTTCCTCACAACTAATCCTTCTGCTTACTCTGTTAATCTTTTCTCTCCGTTGGGCTCCTCCAATCACAACCTTATTACCTTAACCTGTCCTATCACTCCGGTACGGCCTGTGGACCCTCCAGTGAAACGTCGTCTGTGGCATTTTGGAGCCGCGGACTGGGAGGCCCTCAGGCAGTACTTCTTTGATTTTCCCTGGAATGATTATTGCTTCCGTGGCCGGGAGCCATCTGAGTGTGCCTTGCGCATTACGGAGGTTATTCTCTCGGGCATGGAAGCATACATTCCTTTCTCATATCCTTTGACTAATGCAAGAAAGCCTTGGTTTAATCACGCTTGTTCTAATGCTGTCCGCAACAAGGAGAGGGCCTACAAAAGGTACCAGAGCCAACCCACCCCTGAATCACATCATCTTTACGTTTCTGCCCGGAATCGTGCTAAGTCTGTTCTTCGCTCTACTAAAAATAATTTCATCCATACTAAATGCTCTCAACTCTCCGACTCGAATTCTTCCCGCTCCTTCTGGCATCTTGCCAAAAATCTTTCTAACAACTTTACCTCATCATCCTTCCCTTCTCTTTTCTACTCTGATGGTTCTGTAGCTATTTCTTCTACTGATAAAGCAGATCTCTTCGCACAGACTTTCTCCTCCAATTCCACCTTAGACGATTCCGGTGGTGTTCCTCCATCACTTCCCCCCTCTGACTTCCTCATGGCTGACATTAAAATGTCTTCAGTTGATGTATTTTCTGCCATCACTGGCCTCAGTACTAACAAGGCATATGGGCCGAATGGGGTCCCTCCTGTTGTTCTCAAGAACTGTGCTTCTGTGTTTACACCCTGCCTAGGCAAACTCTTTCGCCTTTGTCTGTCAACTTGTACCTTTCCTTCTTGCTGGAAGTTTGCTCTCATTCAGCCGGTCCCAAAGAAGGGTGACCACTCCCAACCCTCCAACTATCATCCAATTGCTTTAACGTCCTGTATTTCAAAAGTTTTCGAGTCAATTCTTAATAGAAAAATTTTAAGGCATCTTTCCTATCACAACCTTCTTTCCGATCGTCAGTATGGGTTCCGTCAGGGACACTCCACTGGCGATCTTCTCACCTACCTTTCAGACTCCTGGTCATCCTCCTTTCGGGACTTTGGCGAAAGCTTTGCCATTGCACTTGACATCTCTAAGGCTTTCGATCGAGTCTGGCATAAATCTTTAATTTCCAAACTGCCCTCCTACGGTTTCTATCCTTCTATCTGTGCCTTCATCGCTAGCTTCCTTTCTGGTCGTTCTATAGCCGCTGTTGTAGATGGCCATCGTTCTTCTCCTAGATCTATCAACAGTGGTGTTCCTCAGGGCTCTGTCCTATCACCAACTCTCTTCCTTTTATTCATCAATGATCTTCTATTCTGTACATCTAACCCTATCCACTCATACGCTGACGACTCCACCCTTCACCTTTCCATTCGGTTCCCGCAACGCCCATCTCAACAGTTACTTCAACAAGCAAGGGATGAGGCTATGGCACACCTAATGTCTGATTTGGCTCGTATCTCTGACTGGGGTAAAAATAATATGGTTGTCTTTAATGCATCTAAGACTCAGTTCTTACACCTATGAACCCGACAAAATCTTCCACAGGTATACCCACTAATGTTTAATAATATTCAGCTTAATCCTGCATCATCCTTGAACATGCTTGGGGTTTCATTTACTCGGGACTTATCTTGGAAAGATCATATTACATCTCTTGTAAAATCTGCTTCCAAGAGATTGGGTGTGCTAAGCCGACTCCGCTCTTTCTTTACCCCTGCACAATTGTTGACTCTATACAGGGGTTTTATCCGCCCCTGTGTGGAGTACAACTCTCATGTGTGGGGAGGCTCCCCACATACAGCTCTTCTCAATAGGGTGGAGTCAAAGGCTTTTCGTCTCATTAACTCTCCTCCCCTTACTGACTCCCTTCAACCTCTGTCTCTTCGCCGCACTGTTGCATCTTTATCTCTTTTCTATCGCTACTTTAATGATCACTGCTTTTCTGAACTGTCTGCTTGCATTCCTCCACCTCTACGACGGGCGCGTAGCACCCGTCTGGCAGCAAACTCTCATCCTTTTTCTGTCCAACTCTCTAATGCAAGAGTTAACCGTTACTCCCAGTCTTTCATTTATGCAACAGGTCAGCTCTGGAACTGTCTCCCTCTTTCTGTATTTCCTGCTGCCTATGATCTCCAGTCTTTCAAACGCAGTGTGTCCAGGCATCTCAAAATGATTGGATCTTGAATTTGGCTCTATATTGTATTTTGTTTTTCTCTTGGAGGGAACTGTTACTGCGGGCTCATGGCCTTTGGTTCCTTCTTCCTCGCATAAAAAAAAAAAAAAAAAAAAAAGCATTCCAATGACAATAAAAGCACGGCTGAGCTATGAGTATTGGACCTTACCACAGAAGACGTAGTCTTCCTTTACAACCAAAACTTTACAGTGGATGAACTTATCCTTGCCCTAAAATCCTGTAAAGACACCAGTCCTAGACAAGATTCTATCATGTACTTTATGATCCAGCATCTTCATCAGGACAACCTGATTAAGCCGTTGGCATTTTACAGTGAGTTTTACGTGTCTCGAATATTCCCAAACTTATGGCATTTTGTGCACGTGATACCGATACCCAAACAGACTTATTGTCTTATGAATCCCATTTCACTTCATATAATTGTGTTGAATCCTTGTCTACGTACGGTCAGGGAGCGAACAATTAATAACAGGCTCTTTCTTGTTTTAGAGTCGAAGAAATTTTTAAATAATCATCAATTTGACTTCTGCAAATACAGAAGTACACTAGATCATTTAATGAATTTGGAGCATTGCATTTTTGGAAGCATTTGCCAAGAAAGAATTCATGATAGCGGTGCTCTTGGACATCTGTAAAGCATATGACATGACGTGGCGACAGGGTATACCAATGAAGCTCTGTGCTTATGGTTTAAGAAGTAATTTGCATGATTTACTTCCATTTTTTGAGAGACAGAACTTTCTCTGCCAGTTGCCTTATAACATACCATCGGATGTTTTTATCCACGAACACGGGGCACCGGAAGTGTGCTTAGTCCCATTTTGTTTAGTATTATGATCAATGATATTCTGTCATCAGCTCCCATCCTGAGGAATCTTAAATACTCAGTGTTTTCGATTGTGTACTATGACACTTTTCCAGTAATGCAAAAATTTGGGCTGGGCGGATTCAAGCTGCCAGATTCCGTCCACCAGTGAACCTTGCAGTGGGGATTTAAATTTTCCATCCCTACGTGTGCCGCTTAGTTTTTAACACTCGTAATGTCCTGGATTTGAATTTGAGTTTGGGTAATCACCCACCACCGTTTCAAACTTCTGTCAACGTTCGGGGGCTCCATTTTGATCGTTGATTAAACTTTAAATTTCATGTTAATAATTTACTTGCTCGTTCATAATTTACTCGCCTTTATCATGCAATATTTGATTATAAGAAATAATTGCGGCCATGTATTGTTTCATTCAAGTTTTATACAAAGGCTAGTCAGGTCAGGTGCGGGTAAAGGGATGGGTCTGTTATGATGTGGCAGTGGTAAACCAGTTCTGCTGTCGGGCCCTGCTGCGGATGTCACTGATTGCATTGCGCAGTTGACCCTTGTGTGTTGTGGTGCGGTGAAGATCTGTCCGTTCTCCCCTTTCGGGCTAAGATTCGAATGAATGTGTTTGAATGGATGAGTAAATGGGGAGTGTGTCGTCCTGTCTCGGCTACCTCCCTTTCCTTGGGGGAAGCAGCCTAGGTATATAGACAGATAGAGATGATATGAAGACGCTCTTCCTGGAATATTTTGTCCCCAGTTCACTCGTCAACTGCCTTTTATCGCCCGCCCCTGGATCAGTGGATGTTATAGTCCTTTCACGTTAATTTGGCCTACGTTTTTATTCCCTTTGCGATTTCCTTTACGTAGGTCAGTATATAAGACGATACTATGGCTTAGCATACTGTATATATCACTTCTTCGGACTAGCATCAGACTAGCATCGTGCCCTAGTGTTAGTCTCTTATTCATCATCATCGTCATCATCCAATCCTGTGTTGCCCCATGCGGAGCGTAAGAGCCCGGGGCTAGGCAGTTGGTTCTAACATTTAAGATGAGAGTGGGCAGCCTCACTCATCCCTGGGTGACATAGTCTATTATTACGAGTCAAAACTGAGGATGGACAGATGGAAAGTGAGAGTAAAATGGATATTGTAAGTGTGAGGGTGGTGGCGTAGGTAGTCATAAGTTAGATGTAAGTGGGTAAGTAGGCATGACTGTAAGTGTAAGTGGGTGTGAGTGTAGTGGGTGTGGGTGTAAGTAAGTGTGGGTGTAGATGGATGTGAGTTTACATGGGTGTGGGTGTGATGCTTTGGTGGTTGCGATTGCGGATGTGGATATGGGTGTGGGTGTGAGTGTGGGTGGAGGCAGGTGTGGGTGAAGGTGGGTATAAATGTAAGTGTCAATGGAGATGTGGATGTAGGTATGGGTGAGAGGTGTGAGTAAGTGTGAGTGTGTGAGTCTGTGTAATGATGGATAAAGGTGTAAGAAATGGGGTTATGGTGATGTAAGTGAGACGTATGAGTGTAAGGGGAAAAAGAGAGTTGTCTTGAATGGTTAAAGAGAAAGAGTTATGAGAAAATTACTTGTGGTCAGCTGAGAGATTTATTTGCACTGTCTATAAACAGTTAATCCTTTATCCTTGGATGGGAAAAAGAAGTTGGGATGATTATGATGATAATATGTTGTTTTTAACCTTTCTCTCTCCTCCTGAGTGACTGTGTCGAATGAGGGTGTGGGTGGAGTTTGAGGTGTTTTGTAAATTGTGTACTTGGCAGTATGTATGGTGGTAAATGTGGGACAGAACTTGGATGGTGTGTGTGTGTGTGTGTGTGTGTGTGTGTGTGTGTGTGTGTGTGTGTGTGCAGGGCCGTAATTTCTGGGTGGGCTAGAGGGGGGCTATTCTGTATATTAATTTGTCAAAACTTCACCTAACATTGGGGGTTCAGTAACAACTCATGACACTGACCAAGTTTGTAAGTAAAATATGATACAATATGTCGAATACTATCATAAATCTTGTTGGCACAACTATTTGAGATGCACAGTGGTAGTGTTACATGTTTTTCAATGTTTACGTTGTGTGGCAATGTTGTTCTTGTCATTCGCCAAACGTTGTCGATAGCTGTCTGTTGCCTTCTGGCCTGAGTTTATTTTCTCTCTAATGTGTTTATAATTATGCTTCTGTGTTTTGTTATCGTAACACTAAAGATTGAGAGACTTGAGTAGCACAATGGCCTACAACCGGCTAAACCACATGCTGAGTGTTCATTCTTTGAGACTTGACACTCTTGATCTGAAGGCGGTTCTGAACGAATTTATTGTCACAACGGAGAGAAGAAAAGCCATGTTTGCTCGTGTCTGGCATGTTGAATAAATGTTTTTATTTTGTGCGTATCGTATGGTGGAATATGTATGCTTTACGATCAAGGGTTTTATGATGGAATGCAAATGTGTGTGTGGGGGAGGGGGGGCAAATACATGTTATGATATGGAAGATGAGTGAACTTTAATACGAAAGAAAACAACGTTGGACTTATAAGGGTGAATATGAAAATAAAATGGAAGAAAAACTTGGAGTGATTTTGTTGAAAATGCCAACAATTCTACGCGTGTTTGATCGAATATTTCCAATTCTGATCCAAACTGATCACAAACTAAATCATAATAGACTAGTACTTAGTTGTTGATAATCTTATCGTTTCCAAAAGAATAAAGGCAGGGCGGTATGTTTCAACCTGAATCCTACCGCAGGCGTGTAGGAACAATCTTGATGAGGGTGCAGCTTACTACACCATAAATGTAGGATGGCCAAATTATTAAACTTGGTTACAGTTTGAGCTCAATGTTCAGACTGGCAGAAAGTGAAGCCTTTTATTTACACATCCAGCTCAATCACTAAACATACTTGCCTCATTAAACATCAACTTGTAGGTAGAATCAGACTGAAAAATATCGGATGTTCTGCAAAATGAAGCGCTCTGATTTAATGATAAGTTTCTAGTACGAAGGTATATAGGCTTACATTTTGTCTAGCCCCCCCACAAAAAATGTGTTGAAAATTACGGGCCTGGTGTGTGTGTGTGTGTGTGTGTGTGTGTGTGTGTGTGTGTGTGTGTGTGTGTGTGTGTGTGTGTGTGTGTGTGTGTGTGTGTGTGTGTGTGTGTGTGTGAAGAACGGCTTGAGCTATCAACAGGAATCCATCAGGGTATCAAGATATGGCCGAAATCTTGGACGAGTTCGAAAATGGGCAGTCGGGTTGAGGGTCAAGGTCACCAAAATGGCTGCCAAAGGTTAACTAGTATTTGTTGCCCTCCTATAACACCATTATATCTCATGAACAGCTACAGCTATCAACATGAAACCTTCAGGGTACCAATCCATTGCAAAAATCTTGCATGGGTTAATAAATGAACAGACTTGGTCAAGATTAAGGTCACCAAAATGGCTGCCAAATGTTAACTAGTGTTCATCGCCTGCCTTTAGCACCATTATATCCCTTGACTGGCTTAAGCTGTCAACATGAAACCTTCAGAGCATCAAGATATGGCCAAAATCTTGGACGAGTTCGAAAATGGGCCGTCGGGGTCAAGCATATGGTGACCTATGGCTGCTAAAGGTCAACAAGTTTTTATCGCCCACCTTTAACACCGTTATATCTCATGAACTGCTTGAGCTATCAACATGAAACCTTCAGGGTATCAAGACATAACCAAAATCTCCAGACCCCCCGGGAGGCCGCCTCCCCCTGCGCCCCCGTTGGGGCCGTGGTACACTCGCGTCCCCCGGTGGGGTGCGGCCACCCTGCCCCTCCGGCTGTGGCGTTGTCCCCGGGTCTCCCCCGGGGGTGGCGCTCCCCAGCCCCCCAGAAGAGGCGTCCTGCCATCCGTCCCCCGGGGGGGGGAGGACGCTGACCCCCAGACTCCCCCCTTTTGGCCCCGAGGGCGCCGCCATCCGTCCCCGGGGCCCGCACCACGGAGCCCCCCGGGGGAGGACCGCGCTTGTAACTTGGCCAACAACATATTCTGGCGGGCGATTAGCATTCGGCTCCCAAATGCTTTTCTTTCATTATTAATGGTTCTGCCAGGCATGCCACTTTCTTATGCATCTACGGATACACATCACATTATGATTATGAAAGAAAATGTAGTCATCAATGGGCATAGAAAGCAATCACTGAAATTGTGACTACCAGCTTGGTGCCATCAGGTGCCTTCATCTCAGCCAACCTTTCAATACTGCACCCACCCAGACCGTATCCAGCACCCTGACACATCCCAACACATATTTTGTTGGACAAACCCCTTAGACATGCTCCAGACACACCTAAAACTCAAAACATCCGCATCTCAGATTCACCACAGACATCATTAACACACCCACTCTTCAACCCCCCATAAATGACATTCACATATTTCTGTCAGTGCAACTTGCCAGAGTTCATCCTTCAAAAGGGTACTGTGACGAGGTAAATGCTTGACACAGTTAGGATATTCAGTGGTTTTGGGCGCCCGAGTGTTTACGGGGAGTAGAAAGAACCGCGTCTTCCTTATTTGTCCTTGTAAAATGTCTACTAATATGCACGCTTCTAAGCTGGCCTTTGACTTATAACCAGTGTATCATAAGGTTATTGTTAGATCAAATGTTTGAAAAAGCAGGTCTGTTCTAGAACCTTTCTACGGTTCATTTCTAGAAACTGCAATAGTATTTTCACTTCAAAAGCATGGCTACATGACATAATTTCAAGGCTAGAGTGACGTTAGAAATGATACCACTGGTATATAAGAGATGAGAGGAAGAAGATGAGAGCTGACTGTATAATGAGAGGCATTTGGGAGGATTGTCTGAGGAAAAAACAGTAAGCAAGGAGAATCACACTACAAGACTGGTAAATCATGGCTTCAGTCAAAACGCTCCATTGTTATCATACTCAACACATTCTGTCTAAATTTTCAGGCCATCCCTCTAACGATGATACAGCCTGTGTGACTGAGAAGGGAAGAACCAGATGTTGGTGGCTAACCACCAAATCGGTAGGATGGAGGGGGACAGGGGAAGAAATAGTTGGCAGGAAACTGATTTGGGTGCTTAACCCACCATGCACGGGCAGTAGTTTGTGGCGAGGGACAATCACAAACACATACAAGTGTGACTGAGAAGGAAAGCACACAAACATTACCCCAGAACACGACACGCAATCGTTGATTTACATCCAGGTCCCTGTTTTCAGTTGTTGGTAATGGACAGACCGAACGAAATTAATAAATTTATTTAGTTTTGAAAATGTCTGTACTGTTTCTTCGTCTTATTTAATTTTGATATATTTACTATATTTACTATATATGGTATATTTGTTTCAAACACAGAAGTGGCTGAAGTGGTGGCGTTCCTGCTGAGCGAGCGCAGCAGCTACATGGTGGGGGCCTGTGTTGAGGTGACGGGAGGAAAAGCTATGTGATCACCACACACACACACACACACACACACACACACACACACACACACACACACACACACACACACACACACACACACTTATATCTATACCTACCTATCTATATATGCAGAAACACTTTATATATCTATATTTCTATATCTATCTATCTATCTATCTAACTGAAAGCATTGAAGAAGGAACAAAGGCCAGGAACCTGCAAATTGTTCCTTCCAAGAAAAAAAAATCAAGATAACAGAAAACGAAATTTTAGATCCATTAATTTTGAGATCCCTTGACAGCCTGTGTTTGAAATACTGGAGATCATAGGAAGTAGGAAATACAGCAAGAGGGAAACATTTCCAAATTTGACCTGTTGCATACATGAAGGACTGGGAGTAACGGTTAAATCTTGCATTAGAGAGTTAGACAGGAAAGGGATGGGAGTTTGTTGTTAAACTGGTTTTATGCGCCAGCCGTATTGGTCGAGGAATTCAGGCAGACAGTTAAGAGGGGCAGTGACCATTGGAGTAGTGAGAGAAAGGAGATAAAGATACAAGAGTGCTACGATGGGACAGAGGTTCAAGAGAGCCAGTAAGAGGAGGAGAGTTAATGAGACAAAAAGCCTTTAACTACTCCTTGTTGAGGAAAGCTGTATGTGGGGAGCCTCCCCACACATGAGAATTGTACTTTGCACAGGGGCGAATAAAACTCGTGTGTGGTCACCAACTGTGCAGGGGTAAAAAAGGCACCGAGTCGGCTCAACACACCCAATCTCTTGGAAGCAGATTTTACAAGAGAGACAATATGACTTTTCCAAGATAAATCCCGAGAGAACGAAACCCCAAGTTTGTTTATAGATGATGCAGGACTGAGCTGGATGTTGTTAAATTTTAGAGGATACTCCAGCAGATGATTCTGTTGGGTTGATGGATGTAACAACTGAGCTTTTGATGCATTAAAAACAACAAGATTACTTTTATCCAAATCAGAGAAGTGTCAAGTCAGGTATTAGGTGTGCCATAGCCTCATCCCTTGTTTGTTGAAAAGGCTGCTGAGATGGACGCTGCGGGAAGCGAATGGAAAGGTGAAGGGTGGAGCCATCAGCATATGAGTGGATTGGGTTAGATGTTCAACTTACCAGGTCACTGATGATTAAAAAGATGAGAGTTGTTGATAGAACTGAGTTCTGAGGTACACCGCTATTGATGACTCTGGAAGAACGGTGGCCGTCTACAACAGTAGCTATAGAACGACCAGAAAGGAAGCTAAAGATGGAGGCACAGATAAAAGGGTAGAAACTGTAAGATGGCAGTTTGGAAATTAATGATTTATGCCAGACTCGATAGAAAGCCTTTGAGATGTCAGGTGCAATGGAAAAGATTTCGCCAAAGTCCCGAAGGAAGGATGAACAGGACTCTGAAAGGTCGGTGAGAAGATAGCTAGGAGAGCATACCTGGCAGAACCCATACTGACGATCAGAGAGAAGGTTGCAATAGAAAAGATGCTTTAACATTTTTTTTTAGACAAGACTAGACTCAAAAACTTTTGAAACATAGGATGTTAAGGCAATTGGGCAATAGTCGGAGGGATGGGAAAGATCATCCTTCTTTGGGTCAGGTTGAATGAGAGCAAGCTTCCAGCAGGAAGGAAAGGCACAGGTTTATAGACAATGCAAAAGAAGTTACTTAGGCAGGGTGTAAACACGGAAACACAATTCTTGAGGACAACAGGAGGGACTCAATCAGGCCATGCGCTTTCACAGTACTGAGGCAAGTAGTATCAGAAAATACACTAGGTTAAGAATTTTTTAAGTAGCCAGGGGCAAGTCAGAGGTGGGAAGTGATGGAGAAACAACACCGGAATCGTCTAAGGGCCGTACTATAAAAACTGAACGCCAGTATTTACGAACGTGAGCGTCTGACGTTCTTGTTTTCGTACTATAAATAAATTTGCTGTTCACTCCAGGCTTTCTTCACCTTAATATGGCGTAAAAGAGTATTGGAATGTGACAGGAGGATAAACGCCACAACCTTTCATGTAACAAACTCAAATATTCATAAATAAGATAGCTGTTTTTCTTCATTCATAAACATTGAATAATTTAAGAATAAAATTTTCTTTGGTAAGCTAAAATCTATGAGAAATACAGGGCTCTTCAGAATATTTTACAAAACTATACGTTCTTGTCAGCGGATACTCGTACAAGTAAACAAAACATCTGTGGTGGTGAGGTGGCGATGTCGTGCGTTAAAATTTGGAGTTATAATAAATTGTGCTCCTAGGTTTATTTCAGACTGCCTGTATAATTTCTCAATTTTTTTTTTTTGAAACGGCAACAATATTAAAGTTTATGTGTTAGCCAGCTCAGTGTTATAGTCATCACATTTGAGGGGAAGCTTGTAAGTGTCTGCCTCTAGCCAAACAGTATCTGTGTGTGTCAATGACGGCATTGAAAAATCAAGAAATTGAGTGCTTCTTGAAATATATCACATGCAGTTCAATTGTACGGTTGATCATGTAGCAGTTGCACTGGGTGCTACCATTATGAAGTCACAGTACTTTGCTACTTTTTCCCCACATTTGAGGCTAAGTACCGTATATAACATAGAAGAAGAATATATATACAATATTATATTACATGGCAGAAATTACAGGTATCAGAGTTAGATCAGTGTTGATAAATGGTTTGTTAGGTTTGTATTCTTCACCAACTTTAGTGTTCCCCTATACGGTTAAGTTACAGCAATGGGAAAAAAAATAGAGTGCAGTATATAAGTTTCTCACCAGTACTAACAAATAAATGCAATCACTTTAGTTTTTTATTGAAATATGTAGTTTGTTTCTGCTCCAGAATAAATTAATAAGCTGATTTAAGATAGGTGAAGTTACCAGAGGCTGAGTGAATTAGCTGGTTAGGATGCTGACTAAAATATTAACCAATTTCAATCAAGCACTCACATTTGAGCATGGGTGTGTTGGCTTTAATATAACAAATTGTTAGTAACACAGTGCACATTATTTCATGAGATAAAAAAAAATCCTGAGGTATGTACCATACACATTAAAAAGAAAAGGTTAATTAGATGGAAATGACAGTTACTGTAATGGTGGAGTAGATGGGTGTTGGAAAGACGGAATACCGGTATTGGTTTGGGCGGAAGGGTTATACAGTAGCATGAATGAAACAGTTAAGCAGTGACTGTGACAAACAGGAAAAAATGAGATAAATATTTAGTGAAGGAGACCAACATCAAGCATACCAACAGTTTAGGAGAAAGCTTGGAAAACAGAACAGCAAGCAGTCTGAAGTGTATAAAACAGAATTGGATGAAAGTACTGTAGAGGCGGAATGGTTTCTGGGAAAAGAGGTAAGACTTATCTAGCAGACTGGGACAGAAAAAGAAATACTGTACCAAGTAGCATAAGAAGTCATTGCACAATGTTTGAAAGGAAAAGTAATAATCAGGAATGTGAATACCAGAGAACTATAATTAGAGTACTGATCTTAACCGGAAATTTACTAGTAATAACCGAGACAGAGAAGGAGTCAACAGTATAGGGAAAAATAATCTGTAGCCACATACATAGGAACTGAATGAACAACTGCGACAGTGCACACATCTGATAACCTTTATTTTCCAGCATGATCTGCTGGTCAGGGCTGCATGATGAAAGTACCATTCAACCAGCTTTGTAAAGAAGCAAAGCCGTGTCCATGCCAAACGTAATTCTGTATTAACTATATGTTTACATCTTGCAATATAAAATTAAAATATAGGATGCGCTGGTACATGAGTATGAGTAAAGGTGCACATGATCTGGGTATATTGCTGGTTAGTTACTGATTGGTGGGCTGACAGGCAACATACCAAGGAAATCTATGAAGTATGTAATAATACATTCACTTTACTCGCATTAATTCAAATCTAAATATCTTCAGTAATTATTTCATGCAAATAATGGCAGAAAGAGGATGAATAATTAATTATAAACGTTCAGCATACTGTATATTATAGCATGCTGTATCTTGCTCGTATATACGTCCTCTTTTTGTGTTCTACCGTCATTTTTTTTTTTTTTTACCAATTCGAGCGCATATATGCATATTTTCAACACAGTAATAACAGCACAGAATTGGTTAGCGATGTGTCTGGTTTATTAACCAGAAGAAACATTCAAAATTCGCGCGCTGTTAGCGCTCACGCAGCCTTTTCTCGCCCAATCTAGCGACTGTCGTGGCATCTAAACTCCTGAGCTGGGCTTAGCCATGACTGACGGTACAGATTTTTTTATGGTAAGGATGACTGACACTCATGTACGTCTGACAACTGAACGTCGCCGCTGGACCGCCTGAACTCTTGTTTTTTATACAGTAGTACGGCCCTAAGGTGGAACAGGTGGAGAAACTCTGAGTGAAGGGTTCTGCTTTATCAGTAGAAGAAAGAGCTACAGAGAGATCAGAGAGGAAAAGAGGATTGAAGGATGATGAGGTGAAATTGTTAGAAAGGTTTTTGGCAAGGTGCCAGAAGGAGCGGGAAGAATTTGAGCTGGAGTGTTCAGCGCATTTAGTACGAATGAAATTATTTTTAGCAGAGCGAAGAATGGACCTAACACGATTCCGAGCGGAAAAATAAAAGAAGTAAGATTCAGGGATGGGTTGGCTCCTGAACCTTTTGTAGGCCTTCTCCTTGTTGTGGACAGTATTAGAACATGCGTGATTAGACTTTTTTTTTTTTTTTGCATTAGTCACAAAACATGAGAAAGGAATGTATGTTTCCATGCCCGAAAGAATAACCTCCGTAATGCGCAAGGCACAATCAGATGGCTCTCGACCATAGAAGCAATAATCATTCCAGGAAATCAAAGTATAATTGATCTCAAATGTGCATGTGTGTCTGTGTCTTTAATACGAATTTTGCGTGGAGTATCATGCAAAAAGAAAGACATAGTAATAAACTCCAGAAGTAAAGGATGTTAAGGAGTTTAGAATACGAGTATGGGTGGAACCCAACAAATTTCCAGATTCTTCCAAATTCGCCTTTCTTTCTGGGTAAAAATATCTCTTTAAAAGTTGATGACAGGAAATTCAAATGCTCGTAATGGTAGTGATTTATGGACCCAGGGACTGCGGTAATTGTCACGGAGAAGCTGGGCAAATGTCAGCAGTGTTTTATGGCGTTTGGGGACAATTTTGCCACGAAGCCAAACAGAAGCCGAAGGCTATATATATATATATATATATATATATATATATATATAGTTAGATAGATAGATAGATATTCGGTCGAAGTGCATACACACACTAGTCTAGGCTCCCTTAGACACGCAATAATATTTTAGGTGAGTTGATGCTTGGTTAATCGGTATTAACCTTTTGTTTCTACATTTATTTGAGGTCAGTGGTTATTGTACCAGCTAATAAACTTATGTATTTTATGTTTTATTTCTATCTGTTCCTAGAATTATACTTCATTATAAAATAGTAGAGATTGGCATCTCTCCGACAGTAATATTACAAAGTTACATTTACTCATAAAATACAGGCAATGAAGAGGGAAGAGAGAAGTATGATGATAAACTTATATGTGTAAACCACCATCTTTATTATTATCATCATCATCACCATCATATAAATAAATATACTAGAACCCTCTTCTTAATGTAGGCAAAGATAGGCCTCTCCTACTAGGAACTATTATTTTTACTTGATCTCAGACAAAAAATGTGGATTGGAGGGGAAACTGAAAATATGTTATCAATTAGGCCTTGAGGTGTAAACCATGTCTGTTTTTAAATAATATATATCTCACTTCACTATGTACTCCTTTTATATACCTACGCTGATTTCGATAAGGTTAGGTAGACTTGGCCTTCAGATCATCAACAGAACTGAAGTGTGGCCCTTGAGAGGGACTGATTTTCACACCACTGGTCTAAAGCCACATTTTCTACTGTCCGTCGGATCAAAGACCTCATCGTAACCCAGTGGACATTGTTGTATTTGTGTGATCTTTCAAAAATTTGCCCTCTCCATTCCCGAACATATTAAAGAAGAAAAGTTGTCATGCTGAATGTTAGATTTTATTTTTATGAAAGATATTAATGTAAACGTCCACTTTTATTCAAAGGAATGTGTATTTTTATACCGTCATAGATAATATGACAAATAGTAAAAAAAGGTACAAGTTACCACGTAGCTAACTTGGAGTTCGTAAAATTTTCAGCACTTGTAACTTTGTAACTTGCATGATTGTCCTTGTAAATAATGTTTGCGAGCAGGTGTAAACTACAATACAAAGTGTAACCTATTTTGTAAAGTTTTTGTAACATTTCAACGGCAATTTTAACAAAATCAGGGAAAGATTGAATTCTCCCAAGGGCCGAAAAAAAGATACAGTAAAACCACAGAGTACTGAAAAAAAAAAAAAAAAAAAGACTATTGGCAGCCATATCTTCCTTCCATCTGTCCTTCAGCAGTGATCCTTCGTTTTGTGGCTTTACGTCTCGTAGAATGGTGGGCCGCTTTTTTCTGCTGCCAGATTGAACGATCAAGAAGTTTCTTCAATCACGTCCCAAGGGGCCACAAGAAAACTAAGTCTGACCAATCATTCTCCTACGCTCACCTGCTGCTGGTTGGCGGTAGAGCAGGTGAAGCAATGAGGATATGTAAACACTAAGTGCAGCATCACACAGTCTCACAAACGACATACCAAGCCAATTCCCCGTTAGGCCCACAGCACTACACAGACTCCTACGTTCTTTGTTCAAGTAAAATTACTCTAAATGGTTTCTTGGCCCCTTACCTGCTTATTTAATGGGATCCTCTCTGTCTCAGGTTCAATGGATAAGAATGTATCGTGCAGGGGGGGCTACGATGTTAACCGAAATTTTCCAAACAGCTCGAGATCCCCCCAGAAGATTAATATTTTGTCATGTCAACATTTCCATGAAAACAATACTGTGTAGAAAAATGTCACTAGTACGCAGTACAGTGCATCCTCATCAACATAGGTTTACCAACGTGGGGTGTGATCATGTGGCATTTTGCAACAGCCATCAGTTGTAGTGTCAGACTGTTTCACGCGAAACGTGCACTGGTATTATTTTTTTAATTGGTCCATTGTACACTGTTTCACAAATTTCATATATCTAGAGCAAAGTATGGTTTTTGATCATGACCCTTTTCAGAACCCACCAACCCTAATTCCCTTCTGTTATATCAGACAGCAGCACGATATTTTATTTTAACATAAACTCAGTTTACAATAGAGTATGTGTTTTTTCTGTCCACATACACATCGTCATATGATGTTCTTTTGGTGCACTGGTACGAAACTTTATCGGCTCCTCCATAGGCTTGCCAGCTCAACATTTTATTCCTCACAGACATTTCAAAGGTTAAATAATAGCTAAGAGTAAATGAAATGATGTCTGTTATTACTATTATTTTGGTCACTAAAGCAACGGAAATTCATGTATATCTGTGTATATTTGTCATTCCAATGTATCATCATAAATATCCAGGGTTATTTGCCACAATCTCAACATTTTCTGCAGTAAATGGAAGGTCTGTGACCTGGCTGATTCACAGACGAGACTGATTCTGATTGGGTAAAACGGTAATTTAACAAAAGCAACTGATTGGGTAAAACGGTAATCTAACAAAAGCAACTGATTGGGTAAAACGGTAATCTAACAAAAGCAACTGATTGGGTAAAACGGTAATTTAACAAAAGCAACTGATTGGGTAAAACGGTAATCTAACAAAAGCAACTGATTGGGTAAAACGGTAATCTAACAAAAGCAACTGATTGGGTAAAACGGTAATTTAACAAAAGCAACTGATTGGGTAAAACGGTAATCTAACAAAAGCAACTGATTGGGTAAAACGGTAATCTAACAAAAGCAACTGATTGGGTAAAACGGTAATTTAACAAAAGCAACTGATTGGGTAAAACGGTAATCTAACAAAAGCAACTGATTGGGTAAAACGGTAATCTAACAAAAGCAACTGATTGGGTAAAACGGTAATCTAACAAAAGCAACTGATTGGGTAAAACGGTAATCTAACAAAAGCAACTGATTGGGTAAAACGGTAATCTAACAAAAGCAACTGTTTTCTGTCGGGGGAAAGATGATTTCAAAGCTGCTCCTCAAAAGAGGATAAAGTACAATGGAAGACTAAATTCCCTGGATTTGATAAATCTATCAGTCAAGAGATGGCGCCTTAAGGGGTGGAGTTAGCAAGTGGGAGGAGGGTGAGTGTGGTGGGGAAGAGGAGGGGGGATGGGAGAGGCAATAGTTGGAGTTTGGGCTCGTGCTGTTTGATTCAAACTTGTGTGTCGACCAGGTTGTGAAGTTGAAAACTATTAAGGCGAGTTTCGGTGCATGCAGCAGTGTAGCCAGAACTCACAGTTGAATAATGCGAAAAATAATTTTTAAAAATGTAACATCCAGAATATGGTATGCAGTTCAAATTTCATATGGCAGGAGAATTCTCGTGACGAAGGAAATCGTGTGGCGGAAGTGAGGACGATGTTGATGTTGTTTTTTTTCCAGTCCCTGTAATGGTTACTTGTAGTTAGATATTTCTATGCTGACATTTCAGTGCATATGCTTCTGTTATTACCAGCCGCATTAGCGATGTTGGTACTGTTTTAAGTTTGTCCGTGTGTGTGTGTGTGTGTGTGTGTGTGTGTGTGTGTGTGTGTGTGTGTGTGTGTGTGTGTGTGTGTGTGTGTGTGTGTGTGTGTGTGTGTGTGTGTGTGTGTGTGTGTGTGTGTGTGTGTGTGTGTGTGTGCGCGCGCGCTATAACTTCGCAATCATTCAAGATATCATCACAGAATTTTACAGGTGTGTAGTAGGGATGAAAATCTCGGACGAGTTCGAAATGGGAGAAAATATGTCCAGGTTAAGGTCATATTCCGAGCCGCGCTAGTTACGTATCGCCTCACGGCTGGTGTGATTCCTCAGTTGGGGGACCTCTAGTTAATTGTTCTTTTTATTCATTACCCATCCCAGCCCCGGAGGGGATGCGGGACGGGTATTGCTTTCACTCGTTTCGTTTGTTTGTCTGTCTGTCTGTCTGTGTGTCTGTCTGCCCGTTAACAACTTTATGCTAAAACAATTGGTGAGAATTTGACCAAAATTACAGAGATGATGGACTATGACCTTCTGAGCATCTGATTAAATTTTGGGCCAAATTGGTCCAAGGCCCAGGATGTAGGCCCAAAAAAATGTTCTTTTTTTTTTTTTCGCCATAACGCGTTTCAAATTCGTCATATCGACATGAAACCAAAACCTAAAGGTGCATAATTCAAATCTACATCCTATAACAATGCTCATACCATCAGTGGGTTCACCCCCCATTTAGTGGAGGGGGTCAATGTCAGGTGGGTCGGGCCTAAAATTTGAAATGAGTATAAAATTGCGATTTTTAACCCGCTTTACTCCAAATTTTATATGTGACATCTTTGACTAGATATCCAGTTGTGTTTATACGTCAGCACTAAAATGACTGCCGGGACGGGTTTGCTGTGCCTTGGCTCTGCCATTGATTTTGTGTTTGAGTTCTTTTATCGCCTTCTTTATGTATTTCCTCCTTTTTCTCCTCCTTGTGTCTCCTTCTGCGTCATCTGTTATGGCTGACTGCCCCATCACTCGACATATTAAGAGTATATATAGGCAGGAGATTTTCTTTAATACCGGTACATACATCGTTGCAAGTGATTACAATTTCAGCATTGTATATTTTCCTCAGTATATTTTTTTTACACTTCAGGAGTATCTTAGCCGTGTCTGGTGGGTTGTGTAGGATTTCGTCGTAGTTTGTTCTGTCCATTTCATTTCTTGCGAGATCGCGATTTCGGGTCCCTTAACCCTTCTCCAGCAGCCTTGGTAGATAGATGTTTCTTCCTCTGTGACTGACGTGAGAATGTGCTGAGCAGGTGAGGTGGGCGCTAGTTAGTCCGCGGCCTACCTCGCTGCTGACATCAACAGTACACACACCTCTATACTCGTCCATTTTAACACATATTAAGCATTAGTATTGCCATTCTATCGGGTACGTTAACGTGAAGCTACAGAACGTGATGAATGTTTTTGGCGTATCCGACAGAGCCAGGATTCCGGGGGCTTGAATGATGAGTGAATGGAAGCGTGGTCGATTGGATTGGGCAAATTTGGGCTGTCTGGACATTGCCACTCCTCGCTCTGCCCTAGGGTGAGAAAGGAGGTACGGATGATGATGATGATGACTGTCATTCTTATTAAAAAAAAATGATAGCTGTCGCATTCTGATGTCATTAAGAAAACAACGAAGTAAACAATTGTTTCAAACATTTCAATGTCAGGTCTTGTATGGATTATGTAAGACGCTTACGTTTACTTTACATAAGGTCCGAAGATTTTTTTTTTTTTTTTTTTTACCTGAACACTTACTAGCTGCTATCGAGAGAGAGAGAGAGAGAGAGAGAGAGAGAGAGAGAGAGAGAGAGGTGCGAGGGGTGTTTGGGCAAGAAGCTCATCATAATTTAATGAACCTTAACTATTTATCATCATCATCAGCCGTTGAGGTCCACTGCAGGGCCGGCCTATCCCTACCGAAGCAGGGACGATACAGCCAATGTATCTCTACCCAGTGGCTTAGCGTGTCTTTTAGAGACTGTATGTAGGGTGAGTAGTGCTTGTGAGTGTAATTGTAATGTTGGAGTGGCTTTGGATCTGTGTGTAGTCTGTGAATCAAGTGTAATCGGGCCGACCCGCCTTAAGCCGATTGGGTGCAAGCATACTAGTATGCTGCATTGGTTCAACCACAGCTCCCCTTATGTCCGCCAAAGCGGTAAGTGGCTCGGTGAATGCTTCCCAAAGTTTTTACAACTCTTGCGGGAGGCGAACCTGCGTCCACCAGCGTGCGAGACGCACACTCTACCACTGTACCACAGAGGCTCCTAACCATTTATATGCAGCATTATATTTTACCACTATATATATCACGATCTGCAAACAACCGTACCCAAGATGCAAAGACCCTATGGCAATGACCTGATATGTCCAAAATTTGGTTTTGGTTATAGTAATTTGGTTGGAATTCCACGTAATCCCGGTGTAATCCTGTTTACAACTGCTCTGCTCTCATCATTCCCATTCATTAGCCTTTCAGACTACTCGTTCCATTAGCTCTTACGTCACAATCATTTGTTTACATTCTTCCACTTTAATCCCTCACAGTATCATACTTTTCCCCACCCCACTTGCACATGTTTGTACAACTAAATTCTGTTAGACTCTGTAACTCCAACTTTATATTTATGTTTTTACACTGTAACATTTGGAAACAGCAGTGCAGATGTTCGGCCTCTTCTTCCTTTTTAGAGCGATTCCTTTACCACGTGTTTTACCTTTCATTATTATATTCGTGTAGATTAACAGCAATGGCGATATGACGCAGCTCCGTCTTAAATGAAAAAAATAAGATGATCCTCTCACTCGATGCACCATCCACTCTCGTAGATACCTCTGGTCTATCATGCATAATCTAAATATCTTAGAGTAATCTGCCCTCTACCCCATATACTGAAACGCATTTTATCAATACATCTTCTGTCCCTCCCTAAAGCCACCGTGCTCTTCACACATACACCTCGCTTACCACAATCAGGGAAGCAGGAACAACTCAGGTTATCGCATTATTTCTTCATACCCATTCTCTTGCATAAGAACACTCTCTAATCACACTCCCTCGTATCCTTTCAAAGCTACAGAGCCTCCAGGCCATATACGTAGCTGCATATCTCTCCCTCAGATTTTCACATCGGCTGACCCTTCCCTGTCCTCCTTCACTTTCCTTCTACTGCTGGTGTCCTTATCATGTATACTAATCTAAGAAGAAAGAAAGGAAGATATATCAGTAGGATAAAGAAACGTTAGTGGGACAGAAAGAAACAAAACAGCGTAAGTTTAAGGGATAGATAATGAGGGCAATGAGAAAAGTAAAATCATATATATATATATATATATATATATATATATATATATATATATACATATACTGCTCCAAGGAAGAACATGCTTCCAAGAGGAAAGGATGGGGACCACGGCTGGATTAAGCATGTGGGAGGCCCGGGGCCCGCTTGGAAGGGAGGCCCCCTTTCCAACTCCCCCAGTGGCATACACCACAGACTGGTAACCTAAATCCTAATATATAAATAGGACACTTTTAGTTAGGAAATACTGAACGGGGACTATTCATCCAATGCTGTAATATGTAATGCATAAACACGAAATGAAATGAACACAAGTTGCTCTGGTGGGAGGCCCCCTCTTGGTGGGTGGCCCAGGGCCCGGGCCCCTTGGGCCCCCCCCCTTAATCCGGCGGTGATGGGGACATAAGACGTAGTAATGAAGAAAATAAAAGGAAAGAAGTTGTTGCAAAAACAGGAGGGAAGGAGGTAGAGGGAGAGGGAAGAACTGAAAGGGTCAGAAGGAAACGAATATAAGAAACGAACTTAGAAGTTACCATAAAGGAAGAGAAAAGTGATAGTGATGAAAAAGAAAACAGCGAGAGGCTGTCGGACTGGTAATGCTGGGGAGGGTAAGTGAAAAGGGTGATAATGGCTGCTAGGAAAGAAGGGGAAGGGAGAAGTGACAAAGGAGAAGATGGAGAAAAAAAGGGGACAAGGTTGGGAGAGGAAACAGGAAGATTTGGAAGAAGTGGGAAGGACGCGGAGAAGAGAAGGACGCAAAGAGGAGGTAGGAGGGAGAAGAGATGATATGCGAAAGAAAGGAGAGGCAGGGAACGGCAGAATAGAGAAGAAACGGGGGGGGGGGAGGAAAGTACAAGAGAAAACGAGTGGAAAGGAGATGGGAGTGATGCAAAGAGGAAAGGAGCGGTGAGGAGGAAAACAGGAAGAAGAAAGGATGGGAAGGAGGGTATGAGTGGTCTTGAAGGAAAATGGTGCAAACCGACTGAACGAGAAACATCAACAAAAGGTTCTTATGTACATCATTTACTTACAAGAATACTCCGGAAAAGAGATAATAAATAACAATTACGTGATTGCATTGTGCGTGAAGATTATTTCCTTCTCTGATTATTTTATGTTCCCAAGAAATGTGTGTGTGTGTGTGTGTGTGTGTGTGTGTGTGTGTGTGTGTGTGTGTGTGTGAGTATGTATGTGTGTGTGTGTGTGTGTGTGTGTGTGTGTGTGTGTGTGTGTGTGTGTGTGTGTGTGTGTGTGTGTGTGTGTGTGTGTGTGTGTGTGTGTGTGTGTGTGATCCAAAATACGATGGAACAAAGGGAATCTGCAAAGCTCTCTTTCATAAAACTAAGAAACAAACACACACACACACACAGACACAGACACACACACACACACACACACACACAGACACACACACAC
>NC_136980.1:16543077-16760577 GCF_032717465.1 Coenobita brevimanus | reverse complement strand
AAAGTTTAATGCTCAAACTAACAACTAAACATTCAGGACTCATAAGGATAATGTAATGGCAAAACAGGTTACATATATGGTTAATTCCAATAGCCTCTATTAACACGAATTTAGCAAGAACAAATTTGTCTAAGTCAGCCCTGATAAATGAGAGAACCGAATAATGCTCAGTTAAAGTAAGATATAATAATATTACAGATACAAAATATTACACACTCACCACAAAGCCAGTCAGAGGACAGGACGTGTGTGCTGGGCATTCCCCAGGTCCTGTTCTCCCCACTTACTGTTTTTTTTAATCAGCCCATTCACCACTGACCGGGCTAATGTATGGCCCGGCCTGCACTATATGTGCAGGGAATCTTTCAACGAACAACAACCAACGAACAAAATATTACTACTACTGGCTGACAGCAAAAACTCTACCAGGCCCACGAATCAACGCCCCATCCTATACAGTACAAGAAAAATGGAAATAACACTTATACTCAAATTATACAGCAGCTAGATGGTTGGAGACTTCCTGAGCACTCACAAAAATACAGGGGAGGACAGAGATGTGAACAGAATGAAGAGTAGATCTAAGTGGCAACCAATGCAGAGACTGAGCTCATTATATAGGGGCCGGCAGAGCTTGATTCAACTTTTAAGAAGGACGAGCAAACGAAGGCATAGAGGACGAAGAGTTGACACTCCTGCTCTGAACAACAGAAAGAACGACTTACTCTACTATAAGGGGGAGAAGGGGGGAGTGAGGTAGAACACGCAAGCCTGGTCACTATGGAAGCCACGTGGCGAATCATGATCAAACATGCAGCATACTGTACATTAGAATTATACAAAGGATGATGAAATCACAGGCTATGCAACACCTCCCCACAAAGAAAAAGAAATTTACAAAGCATATTTCTTATTACTCTAAAATAATCTGTCTAAAGTCTAGATAAGCAATCTGCAATAACATTTTCTTTCCCCTTGACATGTTGTATGTCTAATGAATACTCCTGAAGAAGTAGACTCCATCTTGTCAATCTCTGATTGTTATCTTTAAACTTACTAAGGAATTTCAGTGGGTTATGATCTGTAAAAATGACTACGGGGTCAAAACCAGAACACAAATAAAATGAAAAATGCCGTAAACCCAAAATCAAGGCCAAAAGCTCTTTCTCAATAGGTGAGTAGTTCTTTTGAGGTGGAGTGAACTTCTTACTGTAATAAGATACAGGGTGTTCAATACCCTGATCATCCTCTTGCAGCAAAACAGCCCCAGCTCCTGTATCACTTGCGTCAACAGCCATCTTAAAAGGCTTAGCAAAATTTGGAGTAGCGAGCACTGGCTGACTTAATAGAATAGCTTTAAGTTTACTGAAAGAGGATTCACAGTTATCGGTCCAGACAAATTTAACTCCCTTTTTCAGTAGGTCTGTAAGTGGTGATACAAGAATTGAAAAGTTAAGAACAAATCTCCTGTAATAACCTACCATTCTCAAAAATCTTTGTAGCTCTTTCCTACTTTTAGGTCTGGGAAGATCATTTATAACCTGAACCTTAGCTCCTGGTGGTGCAACGTGTCCATCACCAATTACGTACCCAAGGTACTGAACTTTAGCTTGACCAAACTCACACTTTGATAAATTAGCTACAAGATTAGCCTGAACCAAACGCTCAAGAAATTTACTGACACGGCATAGGTGATCTTTCCAGTTGTCACTGAAGATTAATACATCTTCAGTATAAACAACACACCCTGCCACACCCTCTGTTATAACATTCATGAACTTCTGAAAAGTGGCTGGTGCATTCTTCATACCATATGGCATTACAGAACATGCAAAAGCCTTTCCTAGTGTTACAAAACATGAGATCTCCCTAGCACGTTCAGTCATAGGTACTTCCCAGTATCCCTTTAACAAATCAAACTTACTTATGTACCTAGCCATTCCAATCTTGTCTATGCAATCTTCCATGCGAGAGAAAGGGTAAGTGTCTGTTTTGGTTATCTGATTAACACGTCTGTAGTCGATGCAAAGCCGCTGTGACCCACCTGGCTTAGGGACTAGAGTGACAGGAGAACTCCACTCGCTCTGACAGGACTCAATCATAGTGTGATCCAAAAGGTAGCCAAGCTCCTTCTGGATAAGAGGAACTTTCACTGGGTTCACACGGTAAGGAGGCAGTTTAATTGGCTTTGCGTCTCCAACATCGACATCATGCATCAACACAGTGGTTCTTCCTGGAGTGGCATGGAACACTTGCAGGTACTCCTGCAGTAATGCCGAAAACTCCTGCCTTTCCTCGGGAGCTAGATGAGAAAGCTTAGTCTGGAGATCATTCATGATATCAGGATTCTTCCCCAAACTATCACTCAGGCTCATACTGCATGGGAGAACTTCACTTGCGGACTCGGGTGGAACAGCTACAGTGCAGACTGGGTTATTTTCGTCCCACCTGTGATATAACTTTAGCATGTTGATGTGACAAAATTGCTTGTTCTTTCTACGATCTGGTGTGGCGATGACATAGTTGACATCACTGAGTTTCTTCTCCACGAAATAAGGACCACTAAACTTGGCTTGAAGAGGTTGCCCATGCACTGGTAGCAGAATCAAAACCTGATCTCCTGGATGAAAGTGGCGTAACCTGGACTTCTTATCATACCAAGTCTTCATCTTCTCCTGAGCAGCTCCTAAATTCTCTCTCGCCAGCTGTAATGGAGTGGACAGCCGTTCTTTGAACTTCATCACATACTCCAGCAGGTTGACGTCATCTTCCTCCGACAGCCAGCATTCCTTGAGTAGCTTAAGGGGTCGTCTTACTTCATGGCCAAACAGTAGTTCAAAGGGTGAGAAGCCCAGTGATTCATTTGGAGATTCTCTTGCGGCAAATACAACGAATGGAAGACTTTTATCCCAGTCTTTCTGGTGTTCCAAACAGTATTTCCTGAGCATCGATTTGCGTGTTTGATGATATCTCTCCAACGCTCCTTGGGTCTGGGGATAGTAAGCTGAAGACGTGATCTGGGTGATGGCCAACTCTTTCAGAGACTGCTTGAAAACATTTGACATGAAATTACTTCCCCGGTCTGACTGTACCTCCTTGGGCAGACCAAACTTTGTGAAGAACCCTAGCATTTCCTTAACCACGTTCTTTGCTGAGATATTTCTAAGTGGAATGGCTTCAGGATAACAAGTAGCCATATCAATCAGGGTCAACACCTAAGAAAATCCTGAGGAAGTCTTAGGAAGAGGGCCCACACTATCCACCAACACACGGGTGAATGGCGCCTCAAAAGGAGGAATGGGAACTAGAGGTGCAACCTTTTCGGTCTGATTACACTTCCCCACAACTTGACAGGTGTGACAAGACCTACAATACCAGGAAATATCTCCGAAGATACCTAGCCAGTAGAAGTGTTTCAAAATGCGTGCCACAGTCTTCCTCACTCCAAGGTGTCCTACCAAACTGGAATCATGAGCCACTCTAATGATATCCTGCCTACAAACACGAGGAATGACAACTTGATGTACAACCTCCCATTCACAGTCGGCTGATGCTGTTGGGGGTCTCCACTTTCTCATAAGTACTCCTGACTTTATATAATAACAAGTAGAAGCACCAGCTGACTTCCTCACTGCAAGCAAAGTTAGCTAGACCTTTCAACTCAGGGTCATCAACCTGCAACTCAACCAACTCTTGACGAGAGAAATTATCAACACTACGGGGTACTGCCTCATCTGGTGAGTGGTCCAAATTAGCAAGAAAAGTGTCAGCTAGGATAACATCATCATCATCATTATCCTCTAAGTCACCAGTAACTTTAGACTTAGCCCTAGTGACAGCACATGCAGAGAACACATCAGGGACATCACAATCCTGGGTCGCAGTCACTGGTTCACTAGACAACTGAGGAGCTGGACACACTTGACTTCCACCAATATCATTTCCAAGTAAGAAAGTTACCCCTGACATTGGAAGTGTCTCAACCAACCCAACCATAACGAAACCATTAACAAAACCAGACTCTAAATTCACTCTGCACAGAGGGACAGAGAAGTAATTATTCCCTACACCTTGTAAGATTACAGTTTCATCAGAGGAATTAACATTAGAGCCTAGAACACTGGTCAGCATAAGGGATTGGCAGGCATCTGTATCACGATATATTTTAACTGATTTCCTGTCATTACTGTCCAGAGGACTGACAAAACCATCAGACAGGAAATTAGCACATGAACTCTTGAGAATGTCACCCACGTTACTGCTCAAAAGAGGAGCTTCATCATGAGAATTTAATTTACCCCTCAAAGCAGGTTCAGTTACCTCGGTTAAAGAATTCTGGGAACTCTCAAGGGTGGACACTAGACCAATTGACTGAATATTTAAAGACTCTTTTTTTGTTCACATCACACTGGCTCCTGAAACATTTCTCCGTAGTATGACCAAGCTTACTACAATAAGTACATTTACTTTTCTGAAATCTAGAGGTGAAGCTGGTATTTACTTCCTGAGAAACATCATCTTTATTCTCTTTCCTGTTACCCGTACTCTGAGTAGAGGCAACGTACTTACTCTCAGCTTTACTTTTTTCTTTAGAATATCTCTTGTGAGTGAGAACATATTCATCAGCTAAAACTGCAGCATCAGACAAATTATCTATTCTTTTCTCATCAAGATATAGGCTTACATCTTTATTAATACACCTTTTGAAGTCCTCCAGCAAAATCATCTGCTTAAATTTATCAAAATCAGAATTTACATTCTTAGAATTTAACCGCTGCTCTAACAGATCTTCTTTGATTTTTGCATACTCAACATGGGATTGCTTATCTTGCTTATAAGTTGTCCTAAATTTTACTCTATAGGCTTCAGGAACAAGTTCATAGGCCTTAAGAATCAAGCTCTTAACTACATCATAATTATCAGATTGATCCTGAGGCAAAGATGCATAAGTTACTTGAGCTTTACCGGTGAGAACACTCTGAAGGAGTACTGGCCAATACTTTCTGGGCCAATTAAAACCTGTAGCTACCCTCTCAAACAACTGAAAATACTTTGTTAAATCAGATTCATTAAAAGGAGGGACAAGTTTAACATTCTTAGCCACATCAAAATCATCAGAGCTAGATGATCCAGTTCCACCTCGTTTCATGCGATACTCATGGTCTGCCTGAATCCTAGCAAGTTCAATTTGTGCCTGAGCCTGTGCCTGTGCCTCCTGAATACGAGCCTGAGACTCAGCCTCCTTAGCACGTGCCTGAAACTCAGCCTCCTTAGCACGAGCCTGAAACTCAGCCTCATTAGCACGAGCCTCCTGCAGGGCTAGCTCTAACTTAGCTATTTCAATCTGCGTTTGCTCATCTGGAGGAGTTACATTAAACAAGCTTTTATTAATCATGCCAACAATTTGATCTTTAGAATGATGAGAGTGAATAGCAATTCCCAATTGTTGAGCAACAAGCTTAAGTTCATTCTTTGTTCTGTTTTCTACATCACACACTGTTTGCACATTTGACAAAAAATCTTTGGCTTCGTCTAGAGTAGTAATAGTAGACATCATAAATAAATCACAGTCACAAAATATCAAGCAATATCCTTATGAGAATATCCTGAATATCCTGGCGAGGTCACCAAATTTATGTTACGGAACAGAGAGAGATAATGAACACTTCAAGTGAGAATACTAAAATCACTACTGTCCCGCAAAGTTCCAGGTTCAAAACAAAAGACTTAGGTAAATTACAAGTTAAAGTTTAATGCTCAAACTAACAACTAAACATTCAGGACTCATAAGGATAATGTAATGGCAAAACAGGTTACATATATGGTTAATTCCAATAGCCTCTATTAACACGAATTTAGCAAGAACAAATTTGTCTAAGTCAGCCCTGATAAATGAGAGAACCGAATAATGCTCAGTTAAAGTAAGATATAATAATATTACAGATACAAAATATTACTAATACTGGCTGACAGCAAAAACTCTACCAGGCCCACGAATCAACGCCCCATGCTATACAGTACAAGAAAAATGGAAATAACACTTATACTCAAATTATACAGCAGCTAGATGGTTGGAGACTTCCTGAGCACTCACAAAAATACAGGGGAGGACAGAGATGTGAACAGAATGAGGAGTAGATCTAAGTGGCAACCAATGCAGAGACTCAGCTCATTATATAGGGGGACGCACAAACGAAGGCATAGAGGACGAAGAGTTGACACTCCTGCTCTAAACAACAGAAAGAACGACTTACTCTATATAAGGGGGAGAAGGGGGGAGTGAGGTAGAACACGCAAGCCTGGTCACTATGGAAGCCACGTGGCGAATCGTGATCAAACATGCAGCATACTGTACATTAGAATTATACAAAGGATGATGAAATCATAGGCTATGTAACAATATATATATATATATATATATATATATATATATATATATATATATATATATATATATATATATATATATATATATATATATATATCGTTTCGTTTCGTTTCGTTTCGCTTTTAAAGGCTCCAACATGCTTGCATGCGTCGGCCTTGGTCACCTAATGGCGGCTCTCCATGCTGCACGATCTATTGCAGCCTCCCTGGTCAGTCCCTTAACCGTGAGGTCACACTTAATGACCTCGTCCCATGTCTTTCTCGGTCTACCCCTCGTAACCCCACCCCCAATAATAACATTTCTCACCTTCCTCACCCAATTATCATCCCCCATCCTCTCCACATGCCCAAACCACCTCTGTATATCTATCTATAACTATCTATATATATCAATAGCTATCTATATAGCTATCTACATCTATCTTTGTAGATATGTATGGTATAACTATCTATCTATCTATCTATCTATCTATCTATATATATATCTATCTATCTATCTATATATATATATATATATATATATATATCCATATCTGTACATATCTATCTATATCTCTCTATATATATCTCTATGTATTTCTCTCTCTCTCTCTCTCTCTCTCTCTCTCTCTCTGTATATATGCATTTACATTTTATATATATATATATATATATATATATATATATATATATATATATATATATATATATATATATATATAATGGAGTACCAGGAGAAAATGATAATGGGAAGTGACTAAAGGATATGTGTCAAGTGAGGAGGCTGTGTATTTGTAACTCGTATTTCAAACACAAAGATGCACATAAGTATACATGGTATAGAGCAGTGGTTCTCAACTCGTTTCAGGCCATGGACCATCAGCCCAATTAAAAAAAATATCGAGGACAATTTCACTTTTGAGTAATGATAAAATATAGACAACAAACATTTTGGTTAAAAATATATTTCTTACAAACAAATTATCGAGAAATGATATAAAATAGTAGACAGCAGATATTTTTGTCTGAAATATATTTCTTCCAAATATAATTTCCAGAAAATACATGAATACTTCTCTAACATTTTGTTGTGAAATTTATTTCTAACAAACAGAATTTTGATATGATGTAGGTGTATACAACTAACATTTTTCTTTGCAACCAGACTTTTGGATTCTCTTCTCACGGACAAGCTTCTCAATGTCAGGAGTGGTACTTGATAATGCACAATGAATATTGCTTTCCACTGCAAGCCAATTCCTCTGTTTGGACTTAATGTGCAACAAACATGAAAATCTGCTCTCACATATGGAAGTTGATGCAAACGGCAGAAGACATCTGACTGCATGTGTTGACAGATTTGGGTAAGTACCAGTCATACCGGAATATCAATCGGAATAATACAATAAAATGAATGGTCAATTATTTATTTTGATAAAAATTTTTGTACTGAATTTTCAATACATTTAAAAATATATGCACCAATCTCCAGTTTATTACCAAATATAGTGAACGTCCTGTGGACCACCCAAAAAGTCACCATGGACCACCAGTTGAGAACCACTGGTATAGAGGAAACAGGGATCGTGCTGAGAGAAGCCTGATTGATTACGTGCTCGTAAAGATGTCGATGATGGCAATGGTTGCTGATATGAGGGCCGTGAGAGGACGATGTGGAGGTCTGTCAGATCATATGATTGTGGTATGCAAGATCAAGCTGAGAGGAGTGAGGTGGATCAGGAGAGAGAGAAGCAGTCAGGGAGAAAGACTGAAAAGTTGAGAAGCTGAGGATCAAAGATATGGCAGATGATTACAGAACCAAAGTAGAGGAGGAGTTAGAATCAGTGAACTGGAATGAAATGGATCTGGACAGCCTGTGGAATGCATATAGGGATTGTTTAGTTAGGAATGCTAAAGTGGTATGTGGTGTGGGAAGAGTAACAACAAAGAAGAAAGGTACGGCATGGTGGGATGAGGAGGTAAAGAGAGCGGTGGAGGAAAAGAGGAAGAAGTGGCTAAACTGGTTACAGAACAGGGGTTCAGTTGAAATAAGAACTGAAAATGTTGAGAGCAAGAAGCACGTAAAGGGACTAGTGAAGAGGAAAAAGAAGATGGTAAATGATGATTTGGGAAGAAAAATGAATGCAAATTACTCTGAAAATAGGAAGTTATTCTGGAAAGAGGAGCGGAAATGTAGAAGTGAAAGTGGAAAGAAATGTAATGGTGTGAACCCATGGAGATGAAATAAGGACAAGATGGAAAAAATATTTGGAAGCCTAATGAATGGGAATAGAGAGAGCAGAGCAGCTGTAAACATGATTGGTTTCGGGGTTGTGAGGAGAAGGAATGCAGTGCCAGGAGAAGTGACACTCGCATAGGTAAAGAGTACTGTGAAGTGGCTGAAAAATGGGAAAGCAGCTGGGGTTGATGAGGTGTATGCAGAGATGCTTAAGTGTAATGCAGAGAGTGGAATGAAGTGCTTGTTGGAGATATGAAAGAAGGCATGGGTGAGTGAAACTGTGCCTGCAGAGTGGAAAAAGGCTGTGAGTGTATCCCTGTACAAAAATAAAGGTGCGTGAAGTGAGTGAAGAATTATCGTGGGGTAGGGGGGTTTTCAAGAATACTCCCCCAGTATCCCTGCTTGTCGTATGAGGCGACTAAAAGGGTTGGCGGAGTGTTAGCGCTCCTCCCCGGAAAACAGCTAACTAAAAAGAAGAACGGGAAGCCTCGGACAAGGACTGACCAAAAGATAACGACCAAGGACCGGACAAAGGACATGGTACGGACTGTGACGTGGAATGTAAGGGGTGCAAACGATGAGGTGAAAGAGAGAGAGATTGTCCAGGTGCTTGAGGGTGCGAAAGTGGATGTATGTGGGGTAACTGAAACTAAATGGAGAGGAGAGAGTGTGAGAGAATGGGAGTATGGATGGGGTATATGTGCAGGAGTAGGTGAGAATGAGAGGGCAAAAGAAAGAGTGTGTATTGTTGTGAGTAAAAGATGGAAGAAGAATATAAGAGAGTATGGATCAGTTGGCTCAAGGACTCTGTAGGTACTGTAAGATTGAAAGTTGGAATACAAATGTGGGTGATTGTGTGCGTGTTTGCGCCAATGCAAGATCGTGCCAGCAGAGTGAGAGAAAAGTTCTGGACATATGTGGAAGTGTGCATGGAAAAGTTTGGAAGGAATGAGAGAGTGTTTTTGACTGGTGATATGAATGGTAAGGTAGGGAATGTGAAGGTGGATGGAATAGTTGGTGATTGGGGTGTGCCTGCTGAGACAGATGAGAATGGCAGTGAGTCAGTGGACATTTGTGCCGGGAGGGGGTTGGTGATAGCCAATACCCTCTTCAGGCAGAAAATGATCCACAGGTATACATGGCGAGTGATGAAAAGGGTGGGTGGTGAATTGAATGAGAGGAAAGCAATGATTGATTATGTGTATGTGGATGAAAGGATGCGAAGATGTATAATGGATGCAAGAGCTTATAGAGGTTGGGGGAGTGGACTTTCTGACCACTACTTGGTGGTGGCCAGAATCAAGATCCAAGTAAGATGGAGAAATAGAAGAAGGGAAGGAAGGGAGGAAAGAGTAGTTGCAAGGAGAGTGGAAAGGTTACAAGAGGATGAGAAAAAGGCAGAATATAAGAGAGAAGTGGAGGAACGATTGGGTAAATATGAATTGGAGCAGATGGGGGACTTGGAAGGTGTGTGAAAGATATTCACAGAGGAAATATGTGCAGCATGTGATGTGAAGTGTGGGGTGAAGAGAAGACGGAAGGGGGTGCAAGGAACAGCATGGTGGAATGAAGAGGTGAGACAGGCTGTGGCACAAAAGAAGAAAGCATACAATGAACAGATGAGAAATAGGGGCATGGAAGAAGTTGAGAGGCGGAAGAGAGAGTGATATGTAGAAAGAGAGAGGTGAAAAGATTAGTAAGAGAGAGTAAGAAGAGAGTGGATGAGGAATTTGGAAGGAATTTGAGTGTAAAGTGGAGGGACTGTAAGAAAATGTTCTGGAAAGTAGTGAAGCGAGTAAGACAGGGTAGCAGTGAAGTTAGAAGGGGAGTGAATGATAAAAATGGTAGATTACTAGTTGAGAAGGGAGAAAAAGTGAGCAGATGGAGAAAACACTTTAAGGAATTGTTGAACATAGAGAATGGAAGTAATGCAAGCATAAGTGGCTGGGGAATGGCTGGGAGAAAGAGGGAGGTGAGAAGACAGGAAGAAATCAGGAGGATAGAAGTTGTGGAAGCAATGAAGAAAGTCAAATTTGGGAAAGCCCCAGGAATTGATGGAGTCTGTGATGAAATGCTGAAGCATGGGGGACAGATAGTAGTAGAATGGATGTGGAAGATGTGCAGATTGGCCTGGGAGGAAGGCAGAGTCCCGGAGGATTGGAAGTCAGGTATAATTATTCTCTTGTACAAAGGAAAAGAGGAAAAAGAAGTGTGTGGTAATCATAGAGGCATTTGTCTTCTTAGTGTAATAGGAAAAGTGTATGGTGGGATACTTATTGACAAAGTTAGGGAAATAACAGAGGAATTAGTTGGAGAAGAACAGAGAGGCTTTAGGAAGGGAAGAGGTTGTGTAGATCAGATATTCATTCTTAGATCTTTAGTGAAAAAGTTTCTAGAGAAGGGAAAGAAGTTGTATGTGGCCTTCATGGATTTGGAGAAAGCATATGACAGAGTGGATAGGCACGGGTTGTGGAAAGTATTAAGAATATAAGGAGTAGATGGGAAGTTGTTGAATGCTGTGAAGAATATGTATGATGATGCTAAGGCTGCAGTGCATGTGGATGGTGAACTGAGTGAATTTTTCTATTTGAAGGTTTGGTTGAAACAGGGATGTCATGTCTCTATGGTTGTTCAATCTGTGCATGGATGGGGTTATACAAGAGGTTCAAGGTAGGGCAGTGGATGTTGGAGTGGCCCTAGTGAGAGAAGGTAGTGTTTGGAAACTCCCTGTACTGTTGTTTGCAGATGATACTGTGTTGTTAAGTGAAGACTAAGGGGAGCTGCAAGGCTTGGTGGATGAGTTTGGGAGTGTGTGTAAGAAACGGAATCTAAAGGTGAATGTAGGGAAGAGTAAAGTGGTCTTTGAGAGAGGTGAAGTCACTGAATGAACAGTGAGGTTGGATGGTGAGGAAATGGAAAATGTGAGTACGTTTAAGTACTTGGGGAGTGTGATGAGTAAGGATGGAAGTTTGGAGGGTGAAGTGCTTGAAAGGGTACAACGAGGAAGAAAGGTGGCTGGTTTCTTGAAAGCAGTGATAAGAAACAGGGACATGAGCATGGAAGTGAAAAAGTTACTACATGAGAGTATTGTGATACCAACTCTAACGTATGGAAGTGAAGCTTGGATGATGCTGGAAGGACACAAGTCATGAGTGACAGCAGTGGAAATGAGTTATTTAAGAGGAGCCAGTCACATGGAGAGACAGGCTGACAAATAAGGATATAAAGGAGTGTTGTGGTGTGGATGTGGATGTGATAGGAAACGTTAGGAGGAACACATTGAGGTGGTTTGGCCATGTAGAGAGGATGGAGGGTGAGAGACTGACGAGGACAGTGTATGTGAGTGAGGTCGAGGTGGGGAGAGGGAGGGGGAGGCCGAGGATGAGATGGAGGGATGGAATGGAGAGGTATATGAGAAAGGGGAGTGTGAGTTTGGAGCAGGGCAGTGAAATGGCGTGGGATAGGGCGAAGTAGAGGCGATTTGTTTGTGGCCATCCCGTACGGGATTAAGGCGTCTGGCAATAGATAGATAGATAGAGCTTTATTGAGTGAGGTAGGGAAGGTATATGGAAGAATTATTATAAAGTAAGTGAGATATCAGAAGTCCTACTGAGTGATGAACAGGGTGGCTTTAGGAGTGGTAGAGGATGTATGGATCAAATATTTGCAGTGAGACAGATATTAGAGAAGGCTTGTGAGAAGGACCATAAGGTGTTAATGGCATTCATGGATCTTGAAAAAGCATACGATAAAGTAGACAGAGAGGGACTGTGGAAAGTTTGCGTATGTATGATGTAGATGGTAATCTGCTGGGTGCGTCAAGAGTTTTTATGATGGTAGCAAAGCATGTGTAAGGGTTAATGGGCATCTAAGTGAATGGTTCACGATTGGTGTGGGCATGTGACAAGGTTGTGTGATGTCCCCATGGTTGTTCAATGAATATATGGATGGGGTGATGAGAGGATAAAAACACGAGTAATGGAGAGAGGGATGGCGTTGGTAATGATTGGTGATGGATGGAGTCTCTCAAATTTGTTGTATGGTGATGATGCAGTACTGCTTGCAAGTACCGGACAAGAACTTGGTAGGCTAGTGCAGAGTTTTGCTGATGTTTGTAAGCGTCGTGTCTTGAGAGTAAATGTAGAAAAGAGTAAAGTGATGATTATTAACTCACAGCATGCCAGTGCCATCTTAAAATGGTCTGACATAATGCTGCGGCCAGTGCCAGTGTCGTTTTAAAACAGTCTAAAATGAAAAACTTCACTGTTACCGCATTTTTCAAGATTCGCTGGTAAAAATTGGCAGGCATGTAAGGTAACTGTTCCTCTACCATCCTCCAGGCTGTCAAGGCAATACACTCACTCGCTCTCCCCCTCACTCTCGCTCTGCCTCACTCTGCCTGTGTGCCTCACCCAGTGCTGTACATAGTGAAGGCATTTTTTAAATATTTTCATTTAAGTGTAAGTTGTAAATATTTTCTTGTAAGTGTAAGGACTACATAATGAAGTCAGGTTGTAAATACCTTCTTGTAAGTGTCAGGACCGTACGTAATAAAGTCAGGTTGTACCCACCTTCAAGTAAGTGTAAGATAATGCATTCACAGTGAGAAAGACATACAAATTGTGATAGATGTTGAAGTAATAAGTAATCAGAAAAGTGTACTGAACATTGCTATACCTTCCCAGCATAAATACCTGAGTGTACCTTACATAGAAAACGGCTTTCTCTCATGTACTATTGCGGCCAGGAGTTCTTAGCCACCCTCGTCCAGCCGTCCAGCCAACCCGTTGATGTGGCAGAGTCGCATTCACAAGCACAGAAGTTGCCTTCGATGCATTTCTGTCGAAAAATACTCCTTCAGCTTTGGGCTTGTACTAATGGATAAAGCAACAGTAATATTTACTTTGAAGGTTTGACAGTGATAACACGAATATATCATACTGATTATTTAATAACTTGTTTCTCGTATAGAGCCAAGCAAGTGACAAATATATATATTTGGTTCCACTCCACGACCTCCTGTAGGTATAAACCAGCGAACACAGAGAGAACAAGTTCGAAGCATTCATTTGTTACCAGGAGAGAGAGAGAGAGAGAGAGAGAGAGAGAGAGAGAGAGAGCGTGTATGGTGGGCCCCTGTGAATTTTGGAATAATGATGTGGAGGCAGACTGGCGCAGGGAAATGCAAGGGATGAGAAACCATAGCTGGATTGTGATCCATTGAAAACAGGCCAGAGTGTGAATATTCCTTCCATCAATCACTAGAACTTGCCTTGCTTTGTGATATATATATATATATATATATATATAGTTGGAATAACGAATTAGGAGATACCCTTTTGTATCGCCTACCCAGCCACGCTGCGCTAAAGCAAATCTCCCCCGTAATTTTCCACTGATTTCATCCATTGAAATAAGCCCTATGCCCTATACTTATACAAAATAGTATATACAAAAAAGAAATAAGGTAAGTGATAGTGCTATACACCTGGAATTGGCTAATTATCACCTGACAACACCTCACATGCACTCGTTCGCTAAATTCCCACGGTAATTTCCCCTTTGAAATATGCCTTGTAATCTATTTTCGTAATAAAAATATATATAAGAAAGGAAGGGAAAAGCCTAAGTGACATTTACATTCACCTGGAACTACCTATTTCTTTATGTATTGCTGAGATTTCCTACCAATAATATCTTAGCATGTAAGTTAGCAGCTGTCAGCCCCATTGTCACTGTCAACCCTTGCCTGCTCAGATAAGCCACGCCATTCAGTTCCTTGTCCTCCTCTGTGGTAAAACCATGTCGCACTCGCACCCCTCCATTTCCGCCGCTTCTGTACCCATTCCAAAGGGCCCCGTGACCTCTACCCCCAGAAAAACTCTTGGGGGAAGCATGAAAGGACTAAGTGACTCTGAAGTTGTACGTGAACTTGCCGAATTATCAATGATAATGATGGATAGTAATCATGATCCTTTGGGTGATTCTGTGATGAGCCGGGTGAGAAAAATGTGCCAGAAACTCCTAGTATGAGTGCTTCAGTGTCCCAAGTTATCCCAAGCTCCAAAGGAAAGGAGCCCTTAGTGCAGCAAGGGAAGGAATTTGGGAAGGGAGTGAAAAGGCGGCGGGTTAGCCCCGTAACAATGGCCCTGCATGACCCAGCCCGCCATGACTCCCAAGGTGAATCACCTTCCCACTCCCCTAGCCCCGCTTCACTCATTCTTCCTCTTCTTCAGCTGAATTTTCTCTGGAGTGTTCGTCGTTGGAGTTGCCACCAGCATCTACAGTGAAGGCAGGCCGTAGAGGAAGAGGTAAATCCCTGACCCTTAAAAGTAGAGTTGCCAGTAGAGTAAGGGCTGCTAGTGCTGTACGACAACCCAGGGTCAGTGCAAGTGACCTTGAACAAGCTAAATCTGTCTCACAGCCACCCTCCACCCTCACCCACCCTACACCGCCACGACAGGGAATCCTGGACGCCTTCGCGTGGACTGAAGGGTCTGATTTTGTCCCAGAACATATTGATTTCAACGAGAGTTCCTCAGGGATAGAGCCTGCCTTCACTCTTGACGAGGATGCTGAGTGTGTGGACTTCCTTTTGGCCTTCCTCGATGACGAAGTCATGCAGCACATATGTGATGAGACCAACAGGTATGAATCACAACGTGCTGCAAGTGGTACAGGTGCAGCCAAGATGCAACAGTGGAGCATGCTGGGAGTGCAGGAGCTGTATGTGTTCTTCGCCCTCATGCTTCTCATGCCACACTCAAAGAAGCATGAGTTGGAAGAATCCTGGTCCATGGACCCCTTACTACCCTCACCCACCTTCAATAAGTACATGGCCAGAGATCGCTTCCGGAACATCATGCAAAACCTGCACTTTGCCAACAACGATGTACCTTCCCAAACCGACCCACTCTGGAAGATCCGGGAGATATTGAGCAGAATGAAGGATAAGTTTATGACATTCTTCCACCCCTTTCAGAAGGTTGTCATTGACGAATCCTTGGTTTTGTTCAGAGGACGTCATGGGTTTGTGCAGTACATTCCAAGCAAACGCCATCGCTTTGGAATCAAGTTCTTTGTACTGTATGACTGTAAGACGGGGTACATCCTTGACTTCGTCATTTATTCAGCCAGCACTGTCGATCTTGATAAAACACACCCCCTTGGCTTCTCAGGCTGTGTAGTGAAAGTGCTCCTTGAAAGGTATTTTGGTGGGAATCATGTGCTGTATACTGACAACTATTATACAGCACCGAAACTTGCTTAATACCTTTCAGAGCACGGCATCGGCTCCTGCAGCACTGTCAAGAGTAATCGTGCCCACTTCCGTAAATTCCCAGAGGCAGGTACCTCGCAGCGAGGAGACGTGCATCTACACAAGTCTGAGAAGATGCTGGCAATACGGTGGCATGAAAAGAGGGTTGTGCACTTGCTCACCACCGTACACAAGGGGGAACTGAAAGACAATTGGAAGGTCGACCGTAGGACAGGCGAACCTGTGAGGAAACCTGATGATGTCATAGACTACAATATCAACATACAGCTGGTGGACAAGTCCGACATGATGATTGGAGAGATCGACTGCCTCAGGAAGAATACTAGGTGGTACAGGAAAGTTTTTCTGCATCTCATAGACATGACGATGCTGAACGCCTTCATCCTGTACAAGATGAAGGTAAAGCCACCCAAGTCCTTCTCCCTGAGGTTGTTCGCCAGGACCTGTGTTCAGCAGCTGCTTGAGAGATATGGTAAGGTGACAGCAGCAGCCCCAATGCGCCATGCAGTAAGACTTCGCGACAGACTTAAGCAGAGGGCGTACATGAATCGGCACAGACTGGTGCAAATGCATGCCACAACCAAGAGGAAGGCTGTGATCCGCAGGTGCCAGGTGTGTGCACATACCACCCAACGCATACCTGAGCACAAACGCACCTCTTAGCAGTGTGCTGAGTGCCAGGTTCCCCTCTGTGTTACCTGCTACTTTGATTACCACAGTCAGAAGCAATTCTAAAAGTGCAAGTGGAAAATGAAAATAATGTGTAAATAATGTGTAAATAGCAAGTGAAAGCAATGGATGTACATATGACTGAACAGTGTAATATAGTTTTATGTTACTGCAAGTGACAGCGAATAACATAGTGTAAGTAAAATAGAAGTGTAAATATTGAAAATACAATAGAAAATGTAAATAGAAATGTAAATCATTAGTAATATAAGAATATGAGTACAAATACTTGAGGTTATAACAGTGAAAGTGAATCTGTGGCTCTCTACGTGTTTTACTGAAAGAAAAATTGAATGACTGCGGTGACAGTAAACTACTACTACTGAAGGAAACTTATGGATAAAGACTGCAGATATATATAAGTGTTATATAATAATAGGAATATAAACGGTGAGTGTTTTTTTGAATACTAAATGACAGAATACCAGCGGCGAACTAGCGCAAGTGGGAAGGTCATACGTGCTCGTAATTTTCATTGCCTTCACAGTGTTTTTTTTTTTTTTGGAGTATGGATTCCAAACTACTTGATAATCATAGAGTAGTGTTAGTGATAATATCTGGCTGTGGTAATCATATTACGGGTTGTCGGGAAGTGTAAAGTGAAGACTTCGTTACTCAACTTCAGAGGTCTCCACAAGTCCTACGGTACTCGACGAAGGCTCAACAAACATCCAAGGAGAAAGCTGAAGGTATATGCCTTATGCATATGTAATTTTAATATTCTAGAATTAATAATTGATTTTTGGCAAATATTTTTAGAGAATCTGTCGGAGCCCAAATATGCCCGTGGGACACGAAAGTCAGAGCAAAACAAGCCTGCGGTTAAGGGGTTAAGTACCGAATTGCGAAACTGATAACGGATTTTTCCATAGAAAGGCATTTTAACATATTTAACCAATTTTTTCACCTCAAAACATACTTGTTTACTTTTTACTTTAGTATTGAGAAAAGAGTTTGAATACTTATCATATATGTATATCTGATAATTATCGTTCAGAAAATAATCTTTCAATTTAAGAAACTCTTCATGCAAAGTTGAATAATTTGAACAAACAATGTATACTCTATTCAGTAAAGATCTAATTGAAATAACTGTGTATCGTAGGATAAAAAATGTATTAATTTAAGCCCTGACCTGTAAAAGTTGGTTTTCTATGTACCCCTGTTTCTAGTCCTTCATAGCTTTTTCCAGTTTTTATATCTAAAAATGATATACATCCATTGTTTTGTAATTCTCATGTGAACCTTATATTTTTATGTTGTTTGTTACTATGTTAAAAAAAAAAAAAAAAAAAAATTGATGAGCCTCTTCATTAGTGAAAATTAGATCATCTACACATCTTCTATAATAAATTGGTCTAAATTCACCAGGACAATTGTTCAACCATGAAATCTCCCTATTGCACAAAAAAAAGCATTGGCAAAAACAGGTCCAAGACACGAGCCCATACTAATAATGAATATTGTTAAATAGGATACATGATTTTGATGTGGCAAAATCTAATAACTGTCTAACCTTGGTTGCATCTAAACCATAAAAATTGCTTGGTTTATAATTATCAAGAATTATGTCTATGGTTTCAGCCAATGGAATATTAGTAAACAGGGACCCTATATCATAGCTACTCATAACATATTGCGTAGGAAGTGTTTAAGATAATATTTCATTCACAAAATGCTTTTGAATTAGGAAATGTATACTCATTAGCATTCAGGGGAGACACAACAGGAACAATAATTTAGCTTAATAATATCCAGCGGTTTTTATAGAGGTTTTTATTGAGGTTTATGAATCCTTGGATTACCATACATTATTCCTAGTACTGAACCTGATGCATACAGTGATTTAATATTATCTATTCCAATTTCGCCATTAACATTCCTTAACATTCTGTTTAATTTATCTTGTGTTCTAATAATGTTACTAAAAATATCTCCTTTCAGTGGTCTAACTTTTGAGCAATCTTCATGGATGCAAGACATTTTTCTTTGGTAATCTACTTTATCCATTATAACCAGCCCCCTCCCCTTATCTGGTTTCACAACAATAATAGAATTATCTTGACCAAATCGTTTAAGTAAATCAATATCCTCTTTCTTAAATACTGAAGAATGAACATCATTAACTTTCAACCTCCCTATTGTGTAATTACTGTTACCCAAATCTCTGATCTTGTCAATGATTCTATTCTTATCTAAACCATTACACATGAGACTTCCTTTGACACAATCCAGAATATTATTACAGTCTCTCTAAAGAAATATAATGTTTCAACCAATCCGTCATATAGAAAGGAATATAGAGATCAAGACCTAACATTTTATTACTGCTTTGGAAGGTGGAATGTCCAAGATTGCCTGCAGATGTCTTATTTGGTATATATATATATATATATATATATATATATATATATATATATATATATATATATATATATATATATATATATATAATATATATAATGTGCGTGTTCATATATAGATTGGTAGATACAGATGTGTGTGTGTGTGTGTGTGTGTGTGTGTGTGTGTGTGTGTGTGTGTGTGTGTGTGTGTGTGTGTGATCACTTGGTGTATCCTCCCGTCACCTCAACACAGGCCCCCACCATGTAGCTGCTCCGCTCGCTCAGCAGGAACGCCACCACTTCAGCCACTTCTGTATTGGGGAAAAAATAAGAAAAATTATTAAAAAAAAGAAATAATATAAACATTTATAAAACTGAACAAGTTTAAGTTCGTTCGGTCTGTCCATTACCAACAACTGAAAATAGGGACCTGGATGTAAATCAACTGTTGCGTGTCGTGTTCTGGGGTAATATTTGTGAGCTTTCCTTCTCAGTCACACTTGTATGTGTTTGTGATTGTCCCTCGCCACAAACTACTGCCCGTGCATGGTGGGTTAAGCCCCGACAACTGCACATCACTTTCTTGCCATCTATTTCTTCCCCTGTCCCCCTCCTTCCTACCGATTTGGTAGTTAGCCACCAACATCTGGTTCTTCCCTTCTCAGTCACACAGGCTGTATCATCGTTAGAGGGATGGCCTGAATATTTAGACAGAATGTGTTGAGTATGATAACAATGGAGCTTTGTGACTGAGTACATGATTTACCAGTCTTATAGTGTGATTCTCCTTGCTTACTTTTTTTTTCCTCAGACAATCCTCCCAAATGCCTCTCATTATACAGTCAGCTCTCATCTTCTTCCTGTCATCTATTATATACCAATGGTATCATTTCTAGCGTCACTCTAGCCTTGAAATTAAGTCATGTAGCCATGCTTTTGCACAGAAAACACTATTGCAGTTTCTAGAAATGAACCGGAGAAAGGTTCTAGAACAGACTTGCGTTTTCGGACATTTGACCTAACAATAACCTTATGATACACTGGTTATAAGTCAAAGACAAGCTTAGAAGCGTGCATATTAGTAGACATTTTACAAGGACAAATAAGGAAGACACGGTTCTTTCTACTCCCCGTACACACTCGGGCACCCAAATCCACTGAATATCCTAACTGTGTCAAGCATTTACTTCGTCACAGTACCTTTTTGAAGGATGAACTCTGGCAAATTGCACTGACAGAAATATGTGAATGTCATTTATGGGGGTTGTTGTTGAAGAGTGGGAGTGTTAGTGATGTCTGTGGTGTATCTGAAGAGCGGATGTTTTGCGTTTTGGGTGTGTCTGGAGTGTATCTCAGGGGTTTGTCCAGACAAAATATGTGTTGGGATGTGTCGGGGTGTTGGATACAGTCTGGGTGGGTGCAGTATTGAAAGGTTGGCTGAGATGAAGGCACCTGATGGCACCAAGCTGGTAGTCACAGTTTTATTGATTGCTTTCTATGCCCATTGATGACTACATTTTCTTTCATAACCATAATGTGATGTGTATCCGTAGATGCATAAGAAAGTGGCATACCTGGCAGAACCATTAATAATGAAAAAAAAGCATTTGGGAGCCGAATGCTAATCGCCTGCCAGAATATGCTGTTGCCCAATTTACAAAAGCTGACCCCCCCCCGGGGGGGGCCGTGGGGCGGGCCCCGGGGATGGATGGCGGCGCCCCTCCATAGGAGGGCCGGGGGACGCCACCCACAGGGGAGACCCAGGGGCAGCGCCATAACAGGAGGGGCAGGGGGGCCGTGCCCCCCCAGGGATGCTGGAGGGCGGCGGCCCTTGCGGGGGGCGCAGCGGGCGGCGGGCCCCCGCCGGGTCGAAAGATTTTGGCCATATCTTGATACACTGAAGGTTTCATGTTGATAGCTCAAGCAGTTCATGAGATATAACGGTGCTAAAGACAGGCTATAAGAACTAGTTGACCTTTGGCAGCCATTTTGGTGACCCTTTGCTGAACCCCAACAGCCCATTTTCGAACTCGTCCAAGATTTTGGCCATATCTTGATACCCTTAAGGTTTCATGTTGACAGCTTAAGTCAGTCAAGGGATATAATGGTGCTAAAGGCTGGCGATAAACACTAGTTAACATTTGGCAGCCATTTTGGTGACCTTGACCATGAACCCGACTACCTATATTCGAACTCGTCCAAGATTTTGGCCATATCTTGATACCCTGATTGTTTCGTGTTGATAGCTTAAGTCGTTCATGCGATATACCGGGAAAACACACACACACACACACACACACACACACACACACACACACACACACACACACACACACACACACCAGGCCCGTAATTTTCAACACATATTTTGTGGGGGGGCCAGACAAAATGTAGGCCTATATACCATCGTACTAGAAACTTAACATTAAATCAGAACGCTTCATTTTGCAGAACATCCGATATTTTTCAGTCTGATTCTACTTACAAGTTGATGTTTAATGAGGCAAGTATGTTTAGTGATTGAGCTGGATGTGTAAATAAAAGGCTTCACTTTCTGCCAGTCTGAACATTGAGCTCAAACTGTAACCAAGTTTAATAATTTGGCCATCCTACATTTATGGTGTAGTAAGCTGCACCCTCATCAAGATTGTTCCTACACGCCTGCGGTAGGATTCAGGTTGAAACATACCGCCCTGCCTTTATTCTTTTGGAAACGATAAGATTATCAACAACTAAGTACTAGCCTATTATGATTTAGTTTATGATCAGTTTGGATCAGAATTGGAAATATTCGATCAAACACGCGTAGAACTGTTGGCATTTTCAACAAAACCACACCAAGTTTTTCTTCCATTTTATTTTCATGTTCAGCCTTATAAGTCCAACGTTGTTTTCTTTCGTATTAAAGTTCACTCATCTTCCATAACATAACATGTATTTGCCCCCCTCCCCCCCACACACATTTGCATTCCATCATAAAACCCATGATCTTCAAGCATACATATTTCACCATACGATACGCACAAAATATAAACATTTATTCAACATGCCAGACACGAGCAAACATGGCTTTTCTTCTCTCCGTTGTGTCAATAAATTCGTTCAGAACCGCCTTCAGATCAAGAGTGTCAAGTATCAAAAAATGAACACTCAGCATGTGGTTTAGCCGGTTGTAGGCCATTGTGCTACTCAAGTCTCTCAATCTTTAGAGTTGCGATAACAAAACACAGAAGCATAATTATAAACACATTAGAGAGAAAATAAACTCAGGCCAGAAGGCAACAGAGAGCTATCGACAGCGTTTGGCGAATGACAAGAACAGCATTGCCATACAACGTAAACATTGAAAAACATGTAACACTACCACTGTGCGTCTCAAATAGTTGTGCCAACAAGATTTGTGATAGTATTCGACATATAGTATCATATTTTACTTACAAACTTGGTCAGTGTCACGAGTTGTTACTGAACCCCCAATGTTAGGTGAAGTTTTGACAAATTAATATACAGAAAACATTGGAGGGCTATAGCCACCCTAGCCCCCCCAGAAATTACGGCCCTGCACACAGACAGACAGACACACACACACACACACACACACACACACACACACACACACACACACACACACACACACACACACACACACACGCGCACACACACACACCATCCAAGTTCTGTCCCACATTTACCACCGTACATACAATTACACAATTTATAAAACACACTCCAATCGACACCCACATCTACACACCTCTCACCCACACCCTCATTCGACACAGTCACTCAGGAGGAGAGAGAAAGGATAAAAACAACATATTATCATCATAATCATCCCAACTTCTTTTTCCCATCCAAGGATAAAGGATTAACTGTTTATAGACAGTGCAAATAAATCTCTCAGCTGAACACAAATAATATTCTCATAACTCTTTTCTCTTTAACCATTCAAGACAACTCTCTTTTTCCCCTTACACTCATACCTCTCACTTACATCACCACAACCCCATTTCTTACACCTTTATCCATCATTACACAGACTCACACACTCACACTTACTCACACCTCTCACCCATACCTACATCCACATCTCCATTGACACATTTATACCCACCTTCACCCACACCTGCCTCCATCCACACTCACACCCACGCCCATATCCACATCCGCAATCACAACCACCCAAGCATCACACCCACACTCATTTAAACTCACATCCATCTACACCCACACTTACACCCACACCAACTACACTCACACCCACTTACACTTACAGTCATGCCTACATACCCACTTACATCTACACTTATGTCTACCTACACCACCACCCTCACACTTACACTACCCATTTTACTCTCACTTGCCATCTGTCCATTCTCAGTTTTGACTCGTAATAATAGACTATGCCACTCAGGGATGAGTGAGGCTGACCACTCTCATCTTAAATGTCAGGACCAACCGCCTAGCCCCGGGCTCCTACGCTCCTCATGGGCAACACAGGATTGGATGATAACGATGATGATGTTGAATAATAGACTAACACTAGGGCACGATGCTAGTCTGATGCTAGTCACGAAGAAGAGATATATACAGTATGCTAAGCCATAGTATCGTCTTATTCTGATACTGACCTACGTAAAGGAAATCGCAAAGGGAATAAAAACGTAGGCCAAATTAACGTGAAAGGACTATAACATCCACTGATCCAGGGGTGGGCGATAAAAGGCAGTTGACGAGTGAACTGGGGACAAAATATTCCAGGAAGAGCGTCTTCATATCATCTCTATCTGTCTATATACCTAGGCTGCTTCCCCCAAGGAAAGGGAGGTAGCCGAGACAGGACGACACACTCCCCATTTACTCATCCATTCAAACACATTCATTCGAATCTTAGCCCGAAAGGGGAGAACGGACAGATCTTCACCGCACCACAACGCACAAGGGTCAACTGCGCAATGCAATCAGTGACATCCGCAGCAGGGCCCGACAGCAGAACTGGTTTACCCCTGCCACGTCATAACAGACCCATCCCTTTACCCGCACCTGACCTGACTAGCCTTTGTATAAAACTTGAATGAAACAATACATGGCCGCAATGATTTCTTAGAATCAAATATTGCATGATAAAGGCGAGTAAATTATGAACGAGCAAGTAGATTATTAACATGAAATATAAAGTTTAATCAACGATCAAAATGGAGCCCCCAAAAGTTGACAGAAGTTTGAAACGGTAGCGGCTGATTACGCAAACTCAAATTCAAATCCTGGACATTACTAGTGTTAAAAACTAAGCAGCACACGTAGGGACGGAAAACTTAAATCCCACTGCAAGGTTCACTGGTGGACGGAATCTGGCAGCTTGAATCCGCCCAGCCCAAATTTTTGCATTACTGGAAAAGTGTCATAGTACACAATCGAAAACACTGAGTATTTAAGATTCCTCAGGATGACAGCTGATGACAGAATATCATTGATCATAATACTAAACAAAATGGGACTAAGCACACTTCCGGTGCCCCGTGTTCTTGGATAAAAACATCCGATGGTATGTTACAAGGCAACTGACAGAGAAAGTTCTGTCCCTCAAAAAATGGAAGTAAATCATGCAAATTACTTCTTAAACCATAAGCACAGAGCTTCATTGGTATACCCTGTCGCCACGTCATGTCATATGCTTTACAGATGTCCAGGAGCATCCCTATCATGAATTCTTTATTGACAAATGCTTCCAAAATGCAATGCTCCAAATTCATTAAATGATCTGGTGTACTTCTGTTTTTCAGTCAAACTGATGATTATTTAAAAATTTCTTCAACTCTAAAACAAGAAAGAGCCTGTTATTAATTGTTCGTTCTCTGATCGTACGTAGACAAGGATTCAACACAATTATATGAAGTGAAATGGGATTCATAAGACAATAAGTCTGTTTGGGTATCGGTATCACGTGCACAAAATGCCATAAGTTTGGGAATATTCGAGACACGCAAAACTCACTGTAAAATGCCAACGACTAAATCAGGTTGTCCTGATGAAGATGCTGGATCATAAAGTATATGATAGAATCTTGTCTAGGATTGGTGTCTTTACAGGATTTTAGGGCAAGGATAAGTTCATCCACTGTAAAGTTTTGGTTGTAAAGGAAGTCTACGTCTTCTGTGGTAAGGTCCAATACTCATAGCTCAGCCGTGCGTTTATTGTCATTGAAATGCTGGGTGTAATTGGCTGAGCTACATACATGAGAAAAACTCCTGGTGAGGATGTTAGCTACATCCACGGGTTCGTCATGTATGTTGTCCACCTGCAGTGTAGTCATGGGGTTAAAAGTGCAGTTGTTATATAGTATTTTAATAGTGGACTTTAGTCACTGGGGTAAATCGATTCACCGTGGACACAAAAGAACGACAGGAGTCATATTCAGCTCTTCTAATTACTGTCCTTGCCTCAGTCCTCACTTGTTTGTATGCAACAAAGGTTTCCTCAGTCACCTGACTATCACAAACCTCCAATTGCATTTCCTTAATGATGTTGGCAATCCAGAGTCCAGTAATTATCTCTCTGCTTCGCATGAATTGAAAAAGTCTTGGGAATAGCAGTCTCAGCCACATGTAATACAGATATAGTAAAATTTTGGACCTTTACATCTTTTGTCTCCCAAGATATATCTAAATAGGCGACACTTGAGAAAGATCCCCAGTCTGCTTTCTTAACCTGCCGTGTCCCAATAACATATGGATACGCTGCACCTTTTTGTCATGCTCTGTCCCAATAATGTATCCATACATTTTGCAGTTGCGAGGTCCATCATTTGCCCATTATTAAAATTTCGTGCGTGATTTTTTGTACGGATACGCGGGACACCTTCCTCTATGCGCCGCCAAGAAGGGACACTGCCTTACCCCGCGACCTCCCGTCCCCTGACATGTCATTGTCTCGGCAACTCACCCATTAGTAGTGATCTGGCCAGTAAAGACATGTTGTGCCATGGTACGAAATTCAAGGCAAGAGTGATTCCCCAATCGATGACGATGTGGAGGATAAGATTTCGTGGCGCCAGAGGAAGAAACGAGCAGAAGTGATGAGGAGGTAACGTTGCCAAGGAAGGTGGAGTATGTTGATGCATTCAGTGAGCAAAACAATGCTTATATCGCCTATATTTTTGTGTGAAAACCAATATATTCTTGTACTACATATAAATTCGTACCAAGTGAACAATTATCTACTTCTTCTGAGTTGTTTGCAATAGTTACCGCTACCATAGAAAACGCAACACCTGCAGCGCTTCAGAGAACACGATACCAAGTGTGTGGAGAGTCACCTGTTTAGATTGTTTCTAAGTTCAGGTGAGCACTTTTTTTCTGAATTGTCATTGTTTCTCACAAAAAGTGGAGGTCTGAGCCAAAAAAAATCCAAAATTGGTCAGGACTGGGGGTTGGGGGGCAGTGGTGAAAAATCGGTTGGGATGTGGCGGGGTAAAGTGAGAATTTGGGAGAGGAGTGTCCGAAATATCACTCTGTTAATAAGAAAGACGTGGTTGAATGATCACTTCCCAAGAACTCCCCATAAGGATCCCAAGAGAAATTTTAACCTGCCGCGTCCTGTCAACATATGGGTATGTCAGAACTTTTTTTCATGCTGACACCCGTCGATGTACCAGTACGTTTTGCACTTGCGAGGTCTTTCATTTGCACATTTTTCAAGTTTCACGGGTGATTTTTGGTAGGTATACGCGGGAGACCTAGCCCTACCCACCGCCAGGCAGGGACACTCCACGACCCTGCGTGACCCCCACGTGCCATTGTCTCAGTCATTACCTGGTAGCAGTGATCCAGCCAAGACACGGCGTGCGGCAGTCTCTCCAATGACGAAATTCAAGCCGCCCTTGATGCCTTCACAGGCAACAGCAATTCTCCAGTCGATGACGATGTGGAGGACAAAGATTACGTGGCACTGGAGAAAGAAATGAGCAGCAGTGATGAGGAGGTACCATAGCCAAGGAAGATGTGGTATGTAACATACTGCAGGGCTAGGGAAGGCCTGCCTGGACCCTCACCATGTTTTTTCCAGCCTGTGGACGAAGGGTCTGAAGAGGACGAGGACGAGGATGGAGCAGTAGGTCGCAGTGTTTCCTTGTGATTGGGGAGGGGGAAGATTTTGCCGTGACGCATTGAAGGGGTGGCAAAAAGAAAGAAAAGGTATGGAACTTTTGCTTTGTCTTGGGAAGGAGCGGGTGGTGGGGCGGGTGTGAGTAAAAGGGAAAGTGGTGGTGGTGGTGGGGAGCCAGCTCCTGGGTGAGCACATGGTGCACCTGGGTAGCGAGGAGGTGGGACACAGCCTCTCCCCAGCACCTCTTTCATCCTGCAAACTTCCCACACTTCCTCCCCACAACCATGATGCGGAGAAAGGAAGGAAAGGGAAGGGAAAGGGGAAGGTAAAAGGGAAAGGGAAAATGGAGAGACATGGGTAAATGGTCACTTCCCAAGGAATTCCCATAAGTATCCCATGAGAAATCTTAATGTACACCTGGGGAGGCCAGAGACAAGGCAATGGCTGAAAATTTCCATTGCAATCATCCACACGAGTTGCTCTACCACTATGCAGACACCAGAGGTTGGACTACGTGTCAGTTACTTGTTCTTCACGACTATGAATCCTGTAGATACCCGACTCATAATGATGGGCATTAAAGTTGCCCAGAACTAACTTTTTTCCAGGAAAGTGGTTAAAAGGTAATTTACAACATCACTTTGAATGAAGCCATGTGGGGGACAATGGAGACAGCAAAGAGGTACGTATGTGTTATTAATTTACTCGGCACACGACAACTTTTGGAGTAGAATTTAGAGCCACTTCTATTTGTAGGTGTATATGGCAACTTTTATGACCATCACATGTATTATACGAGTGGTAGTAAGTGAACAGTGCAGGATCATGATCCTCCTTGCTAATCTCCTGTATACAAATGTCATCTGGCCTGGGTATAGATGGCAAGATTGCTATATTATGTAATTTATTTCCAATAGTCCTACAGTTCCATTATAACACAGTGAATGTGACGTTTAAGATTTAGGAGGTGGGCAATTGTACTTAGTCTTTTTATGCTGCCCGTCAACATGTGAGCAACTACAGGAAGATCTGTCCCTCTGTTTGCTGTTGGAAACCTTCATATGAGGAAGAGCTAACCCATTTCCCCCTTGCTGGAGCAGGAACAGAAAGTGCATGAGGACGTGGCTGCTTGGAAATGGTGGTCAGATTAATCTCATTATATTTGTCAGACTTTGGATTAGACCATACTAACTGCAAATAAGCAGCAGTCTGATAGTGAGATGTTGCAACATGAAGTTGGAACGTACAGGAGAAGCAGACCAAGTTGCAGAACGAGTGACAAGAGTGCTGGGGACAGGGTCAGATTGTGTCTTCACTGTGCAGTGTGCACATCACGGGACGGGACACAACGGCTGATGCATCGGAGGCAGTAGGTTTGGGGATGCCATGCAACTCCCTCATATTCTTCCTAACATCGTAATAGGATATGTCCTCTGTTGCCTTCACTGTGCAGACCTCCACCTCCTCCCTCCACTTGGGACAATCCCTCAAGCAAGTGGAGTGAGGTCCCTTGCAATGAAAGAACATACAAACTCGGATGTGCAGTGTTCAAAATCATGAACCTGAACTGCACACCTACCACTCACTGACTAAGAAGCCCGACAAGACTTGTCATTATGTCATATAACTGACACCTTGAACAGTGAAGGGGATTAGGGATATATGGCCTGATGTTAGCAAATCTGTAACCAACTGCGACATGTACTGGGAGAACAACTTTGTCAAAGGTCAAGGTAATGGTGGCATTCTTAATCCTCTTGCTCTTCGTGAATCCAGTTATAAATCTAGCATCAATTCCATCCTACTGAACAAGTTTACGTATACCGTCCTCCTCCACAGCCATGAGGTCCTTACAGGTGATAACATCCTTGCAGGAATGCATAGAAACCGGGATCCTCGGCTTGACATCATAATAGTGCAACCTATGCAGCTTAAACAAGTCCTTTACCTATGTAGAAGTAATAATTTTAACCAGAAGGTCTCCACTAGTAAGTTATTTCAATTGTTCCATCTCACCAGTTAAGTCTTCAATTATCTTCTTAATAATTAAAAAATTAAGACTAGTTTAGGGAGTGGAACCAACAGCATGTAGCAGGACAAAAGATGCATTATTTACAGAAATGCTATGAGGGGGGTATGAGTCTAGGACTGGTCAGTCTAGGGACAGTCAATCTGTGACACAGTCAGGGGTTCATCAGGACCATCTTAATCACCTAAAGGGAGGAGATGCAGCAAGGGCGTCCGTGACAGAAATGATCTCCCCGTCATGGGAGAAGTGCGAAGAAAGAGAATAATGAGTGAGGGACAAGAGGCCCAGAATAAGACAACTAAGACTGATCAGTGAAGGGGTCATTCCAGAGGTGAGTAAGCACAGGCAATCTAAGGAAATAGATACAAACATCTCTTGTGTTTCGAGACGGGAAAAGGAGGAAAATGAGTATTAGCTAACCTAACTAAACAACACCCTAATGATGAACAAAAAGTTAATGTCGGCGGGGCAGCCCTTCAACTGCAGGGAAGCAAGACACGCATGTCCGTTCCCTCCACAGCCACGCATCAAAGTCCCTCGAAACAAGAAGTGATCGAGCCGAGACATTTATAAATCTGGAAATTCCTTTCCCATTGTCGTGTCGCAGCCTGGCTGGCTACCTCTAGAAAAATCCCGCCATCCTAACCCGCCTCTGATTACATCAGTGCTGTCCTTTGGGCATACCTACCTAGGCTGAAAAATCGCATCTCATGATGAGTTACACTTTTTACACGCAGTGATCTGCTCCCAGATTTTTTTCTCATTTGTTTATTCAGATGCTTTTTAATGACAGTAGCTTCTTTGCACTTGGGCCAATGATTATGCTGATCTATGTGCAACGCTAGGGAATTAGATACTCTGTGACACGACACATCTGCTTTGTGTTTTGCTATCTTTATATCCATTCCTCGTTCTGTTATCCCTATATACGCTTTTGAGCATCCAATAAGCGGTATGCTGTATACTACATTGTTCTTGTTTTTATTTCCTCTGACTTTTGCGTTCACTATTACTCTTATTTTACATCCCAGTGGTGGTGCGATCCTAAGGCCTGCTCTCTTTAAGTACTTGTTGATAACCGAAGCCTTGGCTGTGTTGGGGACAGATGCATATCTTGTATTGACTTCGTCTGATTGAATATTGTAAGTATCTCTTTTCTTTTTTATATCATTATCCTTCCTTTCTAGTTTTAGCAAAATGCCTACTGTATAGGATAGCTTTTTAAAAGTTTCCATTATATATTAATAAGCTATGCTATCCAGTAGGTATGTTGTTATAACTAAGAAGGAAGTGCAGATGTAGTCCCATTTTACTTGTATAAAAGCCGACTACATGTTTACCACACTTACTTCAAAGAAGGAAGATATATCAGTTGCAGGTCTTGTACAGCGGTATGATTATGAACTACTATGCACAAAAATCCAAAAGAGTGAGAGGGTTGAAGCCTGGTGTCCCACGACACGCATATTAATATCTCAGTGCGCTATGGTCGTGTAATAAACGCGTGATACCTTTCAATATATCATTGCTGCTTCTCTAGTCTGTCTTAGGGGGATTGCTATATTTATGGGACAGATTATACCTAGAAATATTTCATGTCCAGTCCCTATGTTTGTCATTCCAGATGGTTACGTTCTACGTTTGTGTCATTCCAGATGGTTAGGTTATTTATCTTGGTTAAATACTTCATTTTAACTATATAAAGTAGTTACAAGAAATGGGTGTGACACAACACTTAACAGCTATTTGGGATGAAATTGTTAAGTGTTACAAGTGAAAACTGCCATAGCATGATGAAATGAATAACATTACCAAATTATTAACAATTGAAGTGGAGTCAGAAGTAAAAAAATACCCTAAATTCTGTACATATCGGAGTGCAGAAAATTGAGCTATTGACAATTTGTCTTCATTGTCTACTGTGCAAGGTATAAAATGAGATACAGAGATCCACTACATCCTCTGGAAGTCAGTTATGAATACCTCTCTTCATACTCTTAGTTTCTAAATCAAGACACTCTTCCCTTCTGTGTGGTGCTGGAACCACATAAAGTACAACACACAGGACAAGAAAGAACAGCTAATAAACATACTATTACTAGTTCATCTGTAGTTCTGGTTCTTTGAACGGTGTGATTAGGAACTCTGCAATGGTCCTGTAATACAGTTATTGTTTAGTGCGACTTATTTGGCAGCAGTACTTTTACTACGCCTGTATTTCACTATGAAAGATCCGAGGAGGGACACGTCTATTGCAGGTAAATATGTCTTAACCAACCTACGGCAGCCCCACCTACTGCCTAATGTTGGCGCTGTCTTTATCTTGTAAATGACTGCTGATCCCTCAGAGTCGCTTCTGACGGTACCTGTGATTGACTGAATAAAGGCATGGTGTCAGCTGCTGCCAAGGGAGATTTACAGTTACAGAAGTTATACACAGGGTGATGTGTCGGAGAGAAATATCTGGTTATGAGAAATTTATGCTTGGGATCTGTCGTCTTAACATCACAGTAAACAATAGCACCAGAAATTCAGATATTGCGTTTTGAGCACCGTAAGTACGTGTTTTGTGTATAACGCCCAGGAAACTATTAATACACAGGGTGGTAACCATATAGTGAAATGGAGGCGTAGTGGTCTAGTGGGTTAAGGCATTCCATTAGGATGAGGCTCATATGAATTTCCATCTGCAGGGTGGTTGGGGTTCATACTGACATGACGGCACTGAAAGACGAGAGACGCTGGTCACCCATGCCTTACATGGTGAGGGTGAGTACTCTAGCCCCGAACCCCTATGATCCCTGTGAAGCAGAGAAGAACTGGATGATTAAACATACATTTTATAAGATCATGGCGTTAGATATTTTCACACCTGTTCGGACGATAGTTCAGCAGATGTAATGCTTTTCGTAGCACATGTGTGCATGTGTGTGTGCAACTATCTGTGTTTGTCGGAGTAAACAAATTACTGTAACTCAGTTTAGCTCTGATTTTAAACATCTCTGTGGCAATGTTGAGGATTAGTCAAGCGATTAGCAAATTCTTTTGGAGACCAATCGCTCAGAGGTCAATGTCACATGGCAATGTTAACCTCAATAGATTTAGTCTGATTTAGAACAAACTTGGTGGAAGGGTTGAAGGTAAGACACGACTGGAGAGATTTTTTTTTTTCTTCAACAATCATTTGAAGGTCAAAGCCACACAGAACTGTCAAGGTTCTTCCCGTATGTGTCTGTGTGAGAAGAAAATAACCATGATAAGTTTCATCTGATTTGCACTATCCTCGTTAGAACAAGCGGCGATCAGTCAAGATTAGTCTTTTTTTTTTTTTTCTTTTTTTTTAATAACAGTAGGACAATGGTCGGGATCTCATAGTAGAATCTATGTAAAAGGTTTTTGTCCAGTTTACACCGAACTTTCTACAAAAGTTCAGGAAAAAGCAAGGATGAAGGAACTGGATGTTGAGAACAATCAGTCAAATGCAAAGGTCACACAGAAAGACCAAAGACCAAAGTCAGATGGCATGGTCAGCACAAACGGGTTTAATCCAATTTAGGGCAAATTTGGTGGAAGGCTTGAAGGAAAGAAAAGACGGAAGTGTTCGATTCTAAGAATATTAAGTCAACAGTCAAGGCCAGAAGGCAAGGCAAAATGTTCCACCCTATGACTCAGACAGAATATATTACAGTTTGGACCAAAGTTAGTGGAAGAATTAACAGGTAAACCAAGGACGAAAAGATCTGATTTTGAGAGTAAGTAAGAACAACTAAGACAATTTTGATTCAATTTGGACCAAACTCAGTGAATGGGTAGAGTCAGGCGAGTCATAGCCATGTCAAATATTCCTCCCTTTGATCATTTGTAAAAGCGGAGATGTTGCACTCTCTGGGTGCTCATTCCTATTTACTCTGTCACTATGAAATATGGAAGGTTATACCATGTGATTCTTTAACCTGCCCCCTGGCCACAGTCTTCTCAGTGAATCAGGAGTAAGCCTTACCAGGATAACAGACCTTGCTAGTTTACCTGTTACCCCATTTTGCTTATACTGCATCTCATAACATAATCTTCTGCAGTACAACCTGGCACAGAAGATTTCATACTTTGTTGTTGTTGTTGTTGTTGTTGTTGTTGTTCCTTGACCCCAATCTGCCTGGCCAAGCAGACCCGTCAACCACGGGTAAGCAACTGCCCCACTGGGTTCGTCCCACAGATTCCCAACCCCGTTGATGCTGTCTGCATTTTAGTGTGGTATAGTATGTGCTATGCAGTGGTCCATTACGTGTGTTATATTGCGTGGGTTCATTCTAGAAGCGCGGCATGTACAGTCTTTACTTCCACCCAACGTGAATCTACACTGAAGTGGATTGGGTGATGTCCTGATCTAAATCTAGCTTGTTGTACTCGATCAGGTCTGTCGAACCCTCAAACGGCGGGCTACTTTCCAATTTTACGTCCGTGTGGGATGAGTTAGTTTGGAAAAAATAAAGTGTTATTAAATCAGGCTAAACATGCATAAATGGATCAGAACAACAGAAAAAACAAATAATTTGATGTTACTCTCTTCAAATTGCACGTGGGCTGGGTGGTGGTGGGAGGCGAGTGAGAGGGGTGGTGGTGCGTCAAGGTCACTCTCAGTGGCACGCGACTGTCAGCACACAGGCACAGTCTTGTTTGCTGCTTTTTTTTTTTTTTTTTTGGGGGGGGAACAGCGGATTAAAATATATTCTTTTTACATTATGTACACTGTTCTGTCTTCAAGGTGCACTATGAACACTACACACATTATATGTAAACATTTTCTTACTTTATGTTTCTACAGGTATAATTTTACCTATGTAAATACTATGTACAACTGTTCATATTACCACAACTGTTGACACTAGTATGTTACAATATGGTATTCTGTGAAGCAGTCAGTACAGACCCACACCACACTCCTGGCATATAATAGGCCCGCACTGGAATGTGTTCTGGAACGTAGACCGCCTTTTCCTTGACGGATGTTCCGGAACGTTGTCGCCTATTATGGGTTAAGAATGCCTCTGTTTATGGTAATTTTGAGAGGAGGAGCTTGTAATATGCTGTTCTGAATGAGATTTGTACTGACCTGCGCAGGAAATGAGTATGTTGGTAACTCTTCATTGCCAATGTTGGAATGTTTGGAGGTGGGATGATGTTGAAGAGAGTCTGGTAATGTTTGTGCGTGTTTGTTTTATAGGCCTAGTTGTGTTGTGTGGCCCTGTTATATAATGACAGGGGTAATGTGTGTTGGGGTAGGCTGCCACATAGAACTGTATGCTTCTCATATCAAGATACTGTCTAATAGCAATGACTTTAGTTTCAAAGAGTAAGTGAGTTGTGGGAGTGGTTTTGGTGCAGCCAGTAATGATGCGTGGGACGTTGTTCTGTATGGTCTGCAAGGTGCTGTAGTGGGTGTTGGATAGGATGGGGGCTCATGCCAGGCATTCAAGTGAATTTTTTACATGACGTTCCTGCTTTTCATAATCTGATTCAATGTTCGTATAAAAAGTAAAAGAATATAAAAAGTTGAATAGGAATTAGTTTTATATCATTTAGTTTTGGTTAGGACGAATATATGAAAATACACTTCTGTTTTCCAACCATTATTGTGTCCATTTATGTAATGTGAATTTATTTAGTCTGTGTAACAGCAGAGCTATGGATGAAAGAATCTGAACATATAACCCGGTAAAGCCTGGGGCAAAAATGACACCTCACCCTCCCAGCCACTCTTCTTCCTTGTGTCGGACGTCTACACCCGGCATATTAAATATTATCACCTCACAAATCCAGCCACCAGTCACCTCACAACATCGACCTACTCACTGCTTCCACTAACCTTCAGGGCGGCCAGTTCTACCCAATGGTATGAGCCGCATGAGGTTCTCACCTAACTCCTTAATTCGACCTGCAGCCATTGGTGTGTCAGTCAGTCCAGGAAGCACACAGTTTACACGTATGGCTTTGCTGAAATGGTATGGAGTTCCTGTAACTTACACTTCAGTATGGATGTATCATATTACATAAAAAATCGTTCTTTATATATGAGGAAAATGATTACCAGCATTAAAGCAAATGATCAGTCCATTGCCTGAATGCCTATATGGTTTAGCTACCTCGTCAGTTCCGCAGCACACGTCTTGGTGAGTGAAATAACTCCTCCTTTACTGGCAGTATACCCACCCCTGTTGGTAAGGCCAGTTTTCCCCACAATACTTGCAATATTCACTACTGCACCCTTGGGATCTTTCCCATTTTCCAGCAGTGATGTTGCGAAAGCCTGTGTTACCAAGAAAGTTCCCTGCGGAGTAAAATATGATAATAATACTAGATTCATTGTTGCCTGAGTATAAGTATTAATTTCACAATAGTTTGAGCATTTTCTGTCACTTTTTATGTCATATACTATTAAACACTGAAGTGATCGTCACATTTTGGAACTGACCGTCAGGTTGACATCAATATTTTTCCGCCAGGAGTCATCATCAGTCTCTAAGATGGGAGCTGTGGTGACCACGCCGGCACAGTTGACTAGCAGCGAGGGCGGGGCGCCACACTGGTCCTGGGCTGACTTCATGGCGTCCTCCACACTGCTCCTGTCTCTCACGTCCATGGCCACAGCCACGTGCTGCCGCCCACCTGTCGGAGACAGGGGAATAATGCATATGTTCTTTACTATGAAATTTACAAGAAGTTTCATAAATAATAACACCAAAGTCTTGCATACCAGAATATTTCCCGGTGCAAATAACAATGATAGGAAATGTTTGGTGCAGGATCAACCCCAAGAGAGTATGTTTGTCCTGCGAGGAACTTAATAATGACCTTTGATACAAATTAAAAAGTAAATGGACATCACCTGAACGGACCTAAGTGCAAAATTAGAAAGTTTTACCTCAGGACTGCAAGCGGGTCAGAAAAAGAGTTTCATTACATTATTTACCGTCAAATACACCAGGAAAAATGCCAACCTTCTCCCCAGGCAATAAATAACTGTACCATCCTGTCTTACAAGTGGAGGTGTGGACACGCTGACACCAAAGAAAGCAGAAATGAGCGAGCTGCACCACTTGTGAGACTGGCTGGCCTACCTGAGATGCTAGTGTTATATTCTGATTCAGCTACTGAGTAAGCAGCCTGAGTCACAGCCCTGGGGGGATTATGAGAGAGAGAGAGAGAGAGAGAGAGAGAGAGAGAGTGTGTTCCACTTATTCTGAGCATTCCTGAGCACATATAGAAACAGCGTTCCTGGGTTTTAAATATTCACAAGGAAAAAAAAAAACATCGTCGAGTCAGCATGGTCAACATTGTCAGCCTGTTCACTGCACCAAACACACCGTGCAATATATAGTTTATAGAAGGAGAATGAAACAGAAGCATTTCAGTTTAACTGATATTTGTTTATCAGTACTTGGTTTTCCCATCCATAACCTTCAGCACAACTATTAAGCGACTTGACCTGCTGCTGGAGATACTATACCTATCTATCTATCTATCTATCTATCTATCTATCTATCTATATATATATATATATATCTATATATATATATATATATATATATATATATATATATATATATATATAGACACAAACAGAGGCTTGAGTGTTGCAGCTGCACGAGCCTTACATGAAAGAGTGTTAGTGCCAACTTTAACATACGGATGTTGACTATGGTGTTGCATGCAAATGAAAAGTCATGAATAAGCACAGTGGAGATGTGACTGCTGAGGAATATATGTGGAGTACAGAGGGTGAAAAGGATATGAAATAATGTGATTCGTGAAATATGTGGAGTGAGGAAGTCGGTGGACACCAGAATAGAAGAGAGTGTACTAAGATGGTATGGAAATGTGGAGAGAATGGATAACAATAGAGTGGTGAAAAAGGTATATCTGGGCGAATTTGAAGGAGGAAGGATTCGAGATAGGCCATGGAGAAGATGGAGAGATATGGTGGATGAGTGTGTGAGGAGGAGAGGTTTGGAAGTCGGTGAGGCTAATGAACTGACAAGAGATCGAGCTGGCTGGATGAATGTTGAAAAGAGAGGTGCATGATCAAGGATTTGGCACCTCTTTTTAATGTGGCAGCATCCGGATTGACTGTCGGATACGTTTCTGTGAAGCTACAGAATGGTGATAAATGGTTCTGGCGTATCCGATAGAGCCAGGATTCCGGGAGCTTGAATGACGAGTGAATGGAAGCGTGGCCCATTGGACTGGGCAAATTTAGGCTGTCTGGACATTGCTACTCCTCACCTTGCCCTAGGGTGGGAAAGGAGGTCCGGATGATGAATATATATATATATATATATATATATATATATATATATATATATATATATATATATTGTATTAAGAATATATGGAGTAGATGGGAAGTTGTTGAATGCTGTGAAGAGTATGTATGATGGTGCGAAGGCTGCAGTGCGTGTGGATGGTGAACTAAGTGAATTTTTCTCTTTGAAAGTTGGGTTGAAACAGGGATGTGTCATGTCTCCATGGTTGTTCAATCTGTACATGGATGGGGTAATAAAAGAGGTACAAGGTAGGGTAGTGGATGTTGGAGTGGCCCTGGTGACAGAGGATAGTGTTTGGAAACTCCCTGTATTGTTGTTTGCAGATGATACTGTGTTGTTGAGTGAAGACGAAGGGGAGCTGCAAGGCTTGTTGGATGAGTTTGGGAGAGTGTGTAAGAAACGGAATCTAAAGGTGAATGTAGGGAAGAGTAAAGTGATGGTCTTTGAGAGAGGTGAAGTCAGTGAATGTACAGCGAGGTTGGATGGCGAGGAATTGGAAAATGTGAGTACGTTTAAGTACTTGGGTAGTGTGATGAGTAAGGATGGAGGTTTGGAGGGTGAAGTGCTTGAGAGGGTACAGCAGGGAAGAAAGGTTGCTGGTTCTTTGAAAGCAGTGATAAGAAACAGGGAAGTGAGCATGGAAGTGAAAAAGTTACTACATGACAGTATTGTGATACCAACTCTAACGTATGGAAGTGAAGCTTGGACGTTGTTGGAAGGACAAAAGTCGAGAGTGAGAGCAGTGGAAATTAGTTATTTAAGAGGATAGCCTGTGGAGTCACGTGGAGAGACAGACTGACAAATGAGAATGTAAAGGTGCGTTGTGGTGTGGATGTGGATGTGACAGGAAGCGTTATGAGGAACACACTGAGGTGGTTTGGCCATGTGATGATGGAGAGTGAGAGACTGACGATGAGAGTGTATGTGAATGAAGTGGAGGGAAGGAGAGGGATAGGGAGGCCAAGGATGAGATGGAGGGATGGGGTGGAGAGGTATATGAGAGGGGGGAGTGAGTTCGGAGTAGGACAGAGAAATGGAGGGGGACAGGGCGGCGTGGAGGCGATTTATTTGTGGCTACCCCGTATGGGATTAAGGCGTCTGGCAATAGATAGATAGATAGATAGATGTACACACACACACACACACACACACACACACATATATATATATATATATATATATATATAGTGGTAGGTGGGGGTGGCGGCGCTCACATGCATTCACTCGGTGTAGTGCTGCTTTGGGTGGCTGTCCTTTCCTCCCTTCCTCTTCTGTCTTTCTTTCCTCCAATCTTTCCTCTTCCTTGTATCTACGGGTGACTTTACACTCCCTTTTTCTGTCTTTCTTTCCTTCTTTCCTTCCCCTTCCTTCTGCCTAATGATGACTACACTGAGTGACAAGCCAAATGATTTCTTGTACACCAGGAAACCATTTACTACGCTGAGTGGTAACCATTTAACAAAATTATGGCGCCTGGTGGTTTAGTGGGTAATTAAGGCGCTCCAATCGGATTGAGCCTGTGTAGGTTTATATCCAAGGGGTGGCTGGGGTTTAGTCCTCACTTTATGCCACTCAGGGATGAGTGAGGTTGGTCACTCTCATCTTAATCATCAGGACCAACTTGCGTAGCCCCAGGCTCCTATGCTCCTCATGGAGCCACATAGGATTAGATGATGGTATGGTATATATTAATATTTGTGTGTGTGTGTGTGTGTGTGTGTGTGTGTGTGTGTGTGTGTGTGTGTGTGCAATGACGGACTTTTACTCATCTAACGGCCGTTTGTGATCTTCCAAAATTGTTCTTTCATTTTCACCTTTGTTGAACAGTCACAGACGAAGGTAACTGCGTCACTCTTTTCTTCCACCTGGAGCCTAGTATGGTCCAACTATGATATAGGTGTTGGTGGGTAGGGGAGGTTAGCTGACAGAAACAAATCGTCTACCAACATTTTTTTTTTTTTTAACTTCTCTATTAGTTCTGCTGTTCATAGAGGATGTAAAAATTGGTACGTGAGGTTTGGTACGTCTGGCAACACTCTTGTGCTATGAGACAGTGGTCTAATTTCAAGGAACAGATTACTAAAGGGTTAAGTCCAGGGTGGTCACAGAGGGTGGCAGGTTACATTGTCCAGGGTTATACCGCAGCTATTTCTTTTTTTCACAGCTTCACTTTTTTCCAGCTTTTATCTCTCCCCAACCCCCTTTATCATACTGGGGACTCCCTGGACTCCAGACGGAAGATAAGATTGATGTGATAACCTTCGTCTGTCAATGGCTCAATAACTGTGGAAATGCAAGAAAACTGTAAGATGACAAACTGTCTTAAAACAAGAACACCATCAATGACCACTTTGCGTATTTTGAGGGGAAAAAAATGTTATGTAGTACGATGCAGAATAACTCCATAGCTATATTAAAAGCCATGGATGGGAAGATTATCAATAAACAAGATAAATCAAAATGCAATGAAGTTTCTTTATTATTAATTTATAACGACTGCATGTATTGGCTGATGCAATGAACAGGCCGGCGATGTTTACTGGACTGTTTACTGGACTGTTTACTGGACTGTTTTCTTTTTCTTTTTTTTTTTCTTTTTTTTTGAGCTGAGTATAGTGCCACTGGTGTCACTGCAGAGGAAGTGTCACAGATCAAAGGTTTAAATTTCGGGCACTTTGTAAAGCCAACGAAAAAGTTGTTGATTCATGACAAATGACTGATTGTCTAATAAACCTAGACTCTTAAATATTACCGCACCTAACAGGGTACTGTAGGATATAAGGCTGTAAATAATTCGTAAATTATTACATACGATTATGAAGAATTAGTTGTCATTATTTATATTCCTTAGTCTGTGGTTTTGGAAGGCAGCAATTCTAAGAACATGATGGCCTGGCAACCTACGCCATGGACTATTCACGAAGCAATTCTTGACCCGGGATGTGAGGCTAACCCTGTTTAAGATAGTGCATAACAGCTTTATTTATGAAACTTATACAAATACAAACAATAACATACCTATGTCTGTGAATGTGATTATTTAATGAACTGTCATGTAAATTATATATAGTTGTTGGCATCTCTAGCCATCAATGAGAGAGACAGATACTGCTGGGGAAACTATACTCTTTTCATGCTAACCTGGCCTAAAATTGTCACTGCCCCTCTTAAATGTTAAGTTGGAACAACACTGTAGATTAACACTGGAATATGTTGCTAGTCACGAGGAATTGCTATGGGACGGACATAAAGGCGTAGCACACTCTTCTGCCACTGAAAGCCGCCAAAGGTCGAAAATCTGGGGCAAGTCAAGGTGAGGGAACTAAACATCACCCATGACAGTAACAGACTACTTTACTGGTGCTGAATAATTGCCATATTATGCCACTCCAATAGCCAGAAAGTTAACAACCTGATATTTATAATCATGTTATTGTCAGAATGTCTTTAGTTAAAGAAAGTGAACTGAGTGAACTGGCGTTGTTAGGTGAGAACCATGTATTTACTGAGGTTTGTTAGATTAACTTAAGCAGCGGTAAAGCTTTGATGGAGAGAGAGAGAGAGAGAGAGAGAGAGAGAGAGAGAGAGAGAGAGAGAGAGATAATGATTGGGTGAGAGGGTGGGAGGGGAGTGGGTGAGCTTAATGCGTTCACAGCTGTGGTATGAGTCACTCAAAAATTGTGTCCCAGTGCTTGGGAAGTTCAAACATGACCATTTCTTCTCATTTAAGAAAAGTTGTATGTACAATATTAAGTGACGTGAATGTATGTGCCTACCACCAGCAGGTTAATTCCCCCCCCCCTCTCTCTCTCCAGTAAAAGTCCATTAATCCGATTGGCAGTGGACAGGGAATCATTCGGATTATCAGATTTTTCGGATTTTGGGGTGGGTCCTCTAAGACACATAATTTCATGTTTAAACTGAAATTTTACTGAATGGATCACTTTTCATTCATTCATAGTACAATATGGCACATAATAACATTACTTTACATATTACACAAATATTTTACTTAAAAATGTATAACTGAAGACACGAACTGTAATTGGTAAATTAAGAGATGTTATGGGTTGTTTAACTCGCCAGTAACGCGTAGTGTTGAAAACAGCAGTTTAACTCGCCAGTAACGCGTAGTGTTGAAAACAGCAGTTGTAGGCAAGTAAATCCAACTAGAGACACTAAGTCCAGGGTTAATAATAATATGCACGTATTGTAAAAGCACAAAAGTTTAATATGCATTACTGTGGAAAATTCCTTAAACCTACGGTACTGTATATTTCACTTTATCACTTTCACTCGTCGTCCTTGAGCATCGGCTCAGGACTACCTTCTTCTTCTAGGGTTCCTAGAGGTGCCTTCTTTGGAGTGTGGGTACCTGGTCTTGGGTCATCATCGGTGGATTTACCTGCCTGGTTGCTCATGCACTCCAGTCAGTCACGGTTATCAGCCTGCCTGACAGCCTGCGCACATTTCTTGTAGGACTCGTTTCGCAAGATATGGAAATCAATCACCTCAGCCCCATTGTAATGATTATTTTGTTCAGTGAGATGCACCAGTTTATCAAAGTATACAGAAGCTACCATGACCACACCGCTCGGCTCTTCAGCGCATTTGGCGCCCAGTCTGAATTTTTTAATTTTGATTTTTTTTTCCTTTTGGAGTTATTGTCAGCCCTCTTCAAAAACTTGGATTATTGGGATTTTCGGATTATCAGTGTTCGGATTAATGGACTTTTACTGTATATATATATATATATATATATATATATATATATATATATATATATATATATATGTATCGTATATTAACTCGCCAGGTGTTCGCTGTGAGACAAGTATGTGAAAAGTATTTAGCAAAAGGCAAGGATGTGTTTTGAGCATTCATGGATTTAGAGAAAGCTTATGATAGAACTGATAGGGAGGCTTTGTGGACTGTTTTAAGATTGTATGGACTTGATGGTAGGTTACTAAAAGGGGTGAAAAGTTTTTATGTAAATAGTAGAGCGTGTGTAAGAGTGGGAAATGCTGTGAGTGATTGGTTTCCCGTGAGAGTGGGGCTGCGACAAGGATGTGTGATGTCGCCTTGGTTGTTTAATATTTATATGGATGGTGTTGTAAGGGAGGTGAATGCAAGAGTTTTAGTGGAGGTCTGAGTCTGGTGAATGTTGATGGTGGAGAGTGGAATCTGAAGCAGCTGCTGTTTGCAGATGATACTGCATTGGTGGTTGATTAAGAGGAGAGATTGAGACAGTTGGTAGAGGAGTTTGGAAGAGTGTGTGAAAGGAGGAAATTGAAAGTAAATGAGAATAAGAATAACGTGATGAAGTGTACGAGGATGGTAGATGGTAGGGGGATGAATATAGTTTTGAATGGTGAGTTGCCTGAGGAAGTAGAGTGTTTTAAATATTTAGGGTCACATGTTGCTGCGGATGGAAGAATAGATGCAGAAGTGAAGTTTAGAATAAATGAAGTAGGAAAGGTGCTGGGAGGAATGAAAAAAGTGTTTAAATGTCGTTCGCTTAGAATGGATGTAAAGAGAAGGCTGTATGAGGGTGTTGTGGTACCGACGGCGTTATATGGGGCTGAAACATGGAATATGGGTGTAGCAGTGAGGAAAAGTTTGAACGTAATGGAGATGAGGTGTCTGAGGATTATGTGTGGAGTGACGCGTATGGATTGAGTGCAAAATGATGAAGTGCGAAGGAGAACTGGAGTTGTTCGGGAGATGGCTGGTAGAGTTGAGCAGAGGGTGTTCCAATGGTTTGTCCATATGGAGAGAATGGATAATGAGCGATTGGTGAAAAAGATAACTAGATCTGATGTGAGACGTGTAAGGCTGAGAGGGAGACCACGAATAGGATGGATGGACAGTGTGAAGAGAGCACTGGATGCGAGAGGGATGTCTGCTGAGCAAGGAAGAGTGGCTGTGCGTGACAGAATTAAATGGAGAGAAATTGTGCATGAATAAATGATGACGCAGCCCTGAGGGGATATTCTCCCGCATTTGGCCTGACCAGCTGGTCAGGTCAGGTGCAGATAAGGGGATGGGTCTATTATGATGTGGCAGGGGTAAACCAGCTCAGCTGTCGGGCCCTGCTGCGGATGTCACTGATTGCACTGCGCAGTTGACCCTTGTGCGGTGTGATGTGGTGAGGATCTGTCCCTTCTCCCCTTTGGGACAAAGATGCGAATGAATGTGTTTGAATGGATGAGTAAATGGGGAGTGTGTCGTCCTGTCTCGGCTAGGTTACCTCCCTTTTGTTGGGGGAAGCAGCTTAGGTATATATATATATATATATATATATATATATAGTGTGGTAGGTGGGGGCACTCACTATCCACTCACTTGATGTAGTGCTGCTCTCGGGTGTCTGCCCTTTCCTCTCCTCCATCCTTCTTTCCATCCATCCTCTTCTGTCTTTCATTCCTTCATTCTTTCCTCTTTCTTCTACCTGCAGGTGACTTTACACTCCCTCTTGTGTCTTTCTTTCCTTCATTCTTTCCTCTTCCTTCTGCCTGTGGGTGACTCTACACTGAATGACAAGCCAAATGGTTTCCTGTACACCAGGAAACCATTTACTATGCTGGGTGGTAACCATATAACCAAATATTGGCTCCTGGTGGTTAGTGGGTAATAAAGGTGCTGCAATCGGATTGAGCCGGTGAAGGTTTATATCCAAGGGGTGACTGGAGTTTATTGCTCACGTAATGCCAGTCAGGGATGAGTGAGGCTGGTCACTCTCATCTTAAATGCCAGGACCAACTTTCCTAGCCCTGGGCTCCTACGCTCCTCATGGGGCAACGTAGGATTAGATGATGGATGGATGTATATATATATATATATATATATATATATATATATATATATATATATATATATATATATACAGTATATATACACAGATAGATAGATAGAGGAGCCTCTGTGGTATAGTGGTAAAGTGTGCGTTTTCGCTCATGGGAAAATGAGGGTTCGCTCCCCGCCAGGGTAATAAACTTTGGAAGTGTTTTCCCGAAAATTTACTGCTTTGACGGTCATAAGGGGTGCTGTGGTTGAACCAGTGTCACATAGCATAAAGTATGCTTGCATCCAGTCAGCTTGTGCGGACCGATTACTCTTGGTTCATAGACTACATCCAAAGCCACTCCAACATTACAATCACACTTACAAGCACTTCTCACCCTACAGTACATACAGTCTCTACCAGACAGCCTAAGACACTTGGTAAGGATACATAGGCTGTATCGTCCCCACTTCGGTCGGGATAGACCGGTCCTGCAGTGGACACTCAAACTGCTGCTGCTGCTGATGATGATGATATACAGTAGATAGATAGATAGATGTAGATAGATAGAGATATAGATAGATTGATGGATGAATTGATAGATAGATTGACCGATTGATAGACAGATGGAAACAAAGAGAGAGAGAGAGAGAGTTGTCAGCAGACTGTTGCTTATGTTGACCATTTTCTCCATAGTATTACACTGAACACAACGGCGCATCATGCAAACATAACTTTACCTCTGGCTAGTCTGTGACGCAATGGACAGGAGAGTGACTCACCAGGCAGGAGAGTGACTCACCGGACAGGAGAGTGACTCACCAGGCAGGAGAGTGACTCACCAGGCAAGAGAGCGACTCAAGTGACTCACCAGGCAGGAGAGTGACTCACCGGGCAGGAGAGTGACTCACCAGGCAGGAGAGTGAGGGTGTGTTTGGCCGCCTGAAGGTTGATATCAGTGACCACCACTTGGGCGCCCTCCCTGGCCAGCACCTGACAGCATGCACGCCCAATGCCGCTCCCGCCGCCTGAAGTGACAGGCAGTAATCAGTTCACAGTAAAATTTACTCTTTAAATATCTAGCATTATATCTAGTGAGTGCTCTGCTATCTCAGTGAACAATTTTCTCAGTCAGTACCCGGTGCTCTCTCTCTCTCTCTCTCTCTCTCTCTCTCTCTCTCTCTCTTATACTCTCAGTCAGTGCTCAGTGCCCTCTGCTTGCTGCACAGTACTGTCAGTCAGTACTCAGTACTCCTTGAGAAGTATAGCTTTCCTTTTGATACTACAGTTTCATGTACAATGGAGGATAATAATAGTACTCTGTCTTTTTAATAGAACAATTATCAAACTCTCACGCAATATTCTGAGAAGACTCCTGAGATCGAACGATCGCGTCACTGGGTTTTGAAATCATTGCTCACAGTCCCCGTATTAATCATAACAAACTCGACATTTATTTTTGCAGTTGTACAAGCATCCTTACAACAGTGCTTTGTATACAAGCTCCATGAGACCACGTGATGTCGCAGGACAAGACACACAAGAATACTATTTAATCCATTCATTCCGATTATTCATACATTTTCTTGAAACCTTCATACGAATTTATTCAAATCAGGAGAGACCTTTGTATCAAGGGATTAATCATTGCTGTATCAAACCTTTCCAATTCGTCTAAGCTGACTGATATCGCCTGGAGGTAGCAAATATAAAATTAACAGTGTTTCATCGGACTGAAAGGATTAGTGATAATACAGAACCGGTGAGCACTTCTCCAATCTGATGATAACAGTGGGACTAACAGTATGGCATTGTGGTCTTGAGAAATCTTACTGACCAGCATAATTTTACACAACTACACACTGCATGGCTTAGGCTGCCATAGTCAACAAAGGCGGTGTCGTCTCGTCAAACTGTTCATGTGTCCTGAGATTTAACGCCATATTCTATGTGACGTGACAGGTTTTGTAACACATCTTTCTTAGTAATTTATTTTACGTAATGACCATGTACTTTCTTTTGTGTACAAATTACGTTTTAATATCGATATACATGAGTCACAAGGAAGAAGATACCACGATGTATTGTGCAGGTTGAATTACTAAGGAAGACGTCTTATGAATTCTCCCCAGCAACTTCGAATATAACCTTTGTATACTAGTCAAGTAGGTGGTGGTGACCGTCATCCATTCATTTGCTGTAATTGTGTCTACTTCTTCCTGCACCTTTATTATCCTATTTCTGTATGTGAATTTCTCTCTTCCTGTATACCCATCTTTCCTCTCACATTTTAATATTCTTCTCTTCACTTCAGCTGGTTCTATGATTGACAATCCTAATAGTTTCCTTTAACCCAGGAAACATTTACAGTTCTGTGGAGCCTAATATGGTGCCCCTGCTAACTGGATAGAGAGACGCAAATGCAGAATTAATCCAGGAACTAAACTTTACAGTCTTTTCCTTGGAACTTGCTGTGGCAGGGCACTGTCAACCGTGGGGGAACATCGGTTCACTGCATGGGATGGCCCTACAGGGGCAGTTCGGCCAGAGAGACTGGAGTTGTTCAACAACAACAACAACTTGGCTGGGAGGGTGTAGGAAGGACAGGAGGAAGGAAGTAATGCTGGAAAGGGTTAATAACAAGACCAGGATGGAGGTGCTGTTATTTTGTTTGAGTCCTCTGTGTTATTTTGATGACCAGCAACATATCCCGGTCCCTTCCCACCCATCCTCCCATCCACGTCCATCCACAAAATCTACCATCCATCCTGCCCACTACCCACCCACCCACCAACCTACCCCATCCATTCACTCACACTCACCCCTACCACCTTGCCCACAACACACACATACCCAGAAATCCCACCCCACCCATCTGCCCACCAACCAACCCATTCATTCATCCAAGATTCACTCACAGGATGACTTGTAAGTTCACACACACACACACACACACACACACACACACACACACACACACACACACACACACACACACACACACACACACACACACACACACACACACACACACACACACACACGCACACTCACACACCAGCAGCTACCAAGGAAAACAGACGTGGGCCGACAGCGCTCCATACCGAGCCAGCACGGCCAGTGGCATTACCTAAATTAGTATCTTTATATGAGTCAAGCTCTGTACCAGGTTAGACTAAATGGTTTTTTATTATTTAAAAAAAATAAGAAGTTTAAACAAGACTTGTTCAAACAGAAAAGAGAACCGAGTAGCGAAAGAATGCGCTCAGTCAGCTGAGGTTTGTTTAGACTACAACTGCCCCAGGGTATGTAAGTACTCTGTGCTTTTAGTATTGCAAAATGGCCACATACTTTAGTAAAGCAAATTTGGAAAAGAAAAGGGATAAAGGTAGAAAGCAAGATGATGATTTCTACCAAGAACTGGTTGAAATGGAGACTCACAATAGACTGGTTGAACATGTAAACAAACTGGAGATGGCTTCCCAGAATGAAATTGATGAAATAAAGAAGCAGATGCACTTGCAAAAGGAAGAAATAGAAAAACTAGGAAGGGAGGTCAACAAGAAAGACACAACCATCAGTGAACTAACAGTGGAATTGAGTACACTTAGGAGGAAAATGAGTGAAATGGCAAGTACCGTAGTCAACCACGAGAGTATTATGGAAGAGTTCAAAAATGATACAGAGACAATTAGGCAAGTAAGCAGTCTGATAGACCAAAGCAGTGATATTGAGAAGATAACACAGGTGAATGAAGCTGTGCAAAGCTACAAAAATGATGTGGAAACCACGTATGCTGAAATGGTGAAAGTAAAGAAAGACTTAGAAACAACGGTGGAAGAAAAAAACATTAAAAAGGAAGTGAAACGAATAATCCAAAACAATCCAAAGTTAGTCAGAGATTCAGTAGATATCAACAAATCTATAGTAATCACTGGTATAGAAGAGGAAGAAGCAAAAAACAAGATCTCAAGAGACAAAAAGGAGATGGCAAATGTAATGAGCTAATTGAAAGAAGTATCAGAGGAAAACTGTAGTAAAGACATAGAGGAACACAAAAGGTTAGGGAAATACTAGAAAAGCAAATCAAGACCTCTAAAGGTAACTTTCCAGAGTGTAAACACCGTGGAGGAGATGCTAAAAAATGCAAAGAATCTTATGGAAAAAGAGGAGTTCAAAAATGTATGGATAAAAAGATGCCTAACACAAGAGGAACTGGAATTACTGAAAGAGAAGAGGGAGGAAGCAAAAACAAAAAATGAGGGAAGATCAGAAGAGGAGAAGAACACATTTTTTACAAAGTAATAGGATTGCAGGTACGAAAGTGGTACATAAACAGGAGGGGGAAAAAAAGGAGGAAGGTAGTAGAACCATGTCATGACAAGTATATAAACAAGATGATAAAGCTGATGTCCTCAAATGTGGATGGAATGGTATCTAAATTATTAGAGATGAATGATTATGTCAGAGAAAATGAACCACATATAATATTCCTAACTGAAACAAAATTAACACCAAGGATATCCAATGACATACTAAACTTAGAGGAATACAATATATGGAGAAGAGATAGAAACTTAAAAAAGGAGGAGGAATTATAATATTAACTAAGAAAAATATAAAAGTCAATGAAATAAAACTAGATATACCCTCACAAGTAGAACTGATTGCAGTAGAGATCAACACATGTGAAGGGAAAGTAATTGTAGCCAATATGTACATGCCACCCAGATCAAACACGTGGGAAAGAGACGAATATGAGGACCTGGCAGAGAGTACAATTCAGAGTTTAAGAACATTACTACATAGAATGGAAGAGAAATCGGAAAGAATTATACTAACTGGAGATTTTAATACAAATATAAATTGGAATAATCTAGATATAATTAGCCAAGAAAGCTGTTGGGACCAAAAGCTCCTGGATCTCGTGCAAGAGTTTTTCCTAAAGCAACATGTGAGGGAAACCACCAGAAAAAGAGGACTCGATGTACCTTCAATGCTAGATCTCATATTTTCTAGGCAAGAAAATTATATTGACAGTTTAATATATCATCCTCCACTCGGCAAAAGCGATCATGCAGTACTAAATTGCACCTTCAAGATAGCATATGACATAGTTAACAGCAATGAAAGTTACAAAAAGAGCCTAAACTATAAAAAGGGAAATTATTAAGACCTAAAGAAGTATTTCTTAGAAGTTGATTGGGAAAAAGAGCTTAGAGGACAAGATTTAAATGCTGTATATAAAAAATTCTGTGAATTTTATGAAATAGGAGTCCAGAAGTACATCTCACAGCACAAAGAAGCAGATAAGAAAATACAGAAATGGTTCAATACAGAATGTCAAAAGAAAGAAGAGATTTGTCGTGGAATAGATACATGAGACACAACAGTGAAAGGGCATATAATAATTACAAACAGGCAAGAAACGATTATACAAGAATAAGGAGGGAAGCCCAAAAACAGTTTGAGGAGGACACAATAAATAAAAGTAGTGATCAACCGAAGCTATTTTACAGCTACATCAGAAGCAAAACCAAAGTAAAAGATATAATACAATCCATTACGGGCGAGGGAATCACCTATACACAAGAGAAAGATATTTGTGAAGCACTAAATAAGAATTTCCAATCAGTTTTTACAGAAGAAAAAAATTTTGAGAGGGACTATGTGGAACATGCATGTCCACACATACTACCAGATATACAAATATCAGAAAAAGTAATACAGGAGGAGTTAAGTAAATTAGACAGAGGAAAAGCAAATGGTCCTGATGAAATTTCATGTTGGGTGCTACGAGAATGTGCAAAGGAGTTAAGTAAACCATTATTTTTTAATTTTCAAGAAATCCTTGAGTCAAGGTAAACCACCTGATATTTGGAAGAAAGCAAATATTGTCCCTTTATTCAAGAAAGGGAATAGACAAAATCCACTCAACTACCGACCAGTATCACTGACCAGTGTTGTAAGCAAGGTATTAGAAAAGCTTATTAGAAAAGCTTGGGTAAATCATCTAGAAGAACACAATATGATAACAGAAAGACAGTTTGGTTTCAGAAAAGGAAAATCGTGTGTTACTAATCTGTTGAGCAACTATGACAGAGTAACAGACACAATACAGGAAAGAGAAGGATGGGTGGACAGTATCTATTTAGATTTCAAGAAAGCATTTAACACAGTACCACACCAAAGACTTTTATGGAAACTGTACCATTAAGGAGGAATTCGAGGCAAACTGTTTTGTTGGATGTAAGATTTTCTCATAAAAAGAGAAATGAGAACAGTACTAAGAGGAAACTACTCATCATGGAAAGAAGTAACTAGTGGAGTACCACAGGGTTCAGTGCTGGCACCAATCATGTTTTTAGTGTATATAAATGATATAAACAGTAACACTGGAAATGAGAGCTATCTGAATATGTTTGCAGATGATGCAAAAATACAAAGGAGAATTACTAACACAGACTCTTGTAAAGAGCTACAAGAAGAATTAAATAAACTTCATGAATGGAGTAATACATGGCAAATAGAATTCAATGTGGACAAGTGTCATGTAATCAAGTTTGGTAAAAGTGGAAAAAGACCTGATTGAGATAATACGTTAGGAAATAAAACCCTATACACATCAGAAAGAGAGAAGGACCTAGGTGTGATTATCAATAACAGACTATCTCCGGCTGACCACATCAGTGAGAAGGTAAGGAACATGTTTACACTGCTTGCAAATATGAGAATAGCATTCACATACATAAATGAAGACATGCTAAGAAGGATAATAACATCATTCATCAGACCAACCCTGGAGTATGCATCAGTAGTCTGGAGTCTTCATCTCAAGAAACACATAGATAAGATTGAAAAAGTTCAAAGGGCCGCAACAAGATGGATACCAAGCTTAAGGGATCTAAGTTACGAAGAAAGACTAAATAAACTAAATCTACCAACACTACAGGAGAGAAGGAAAAGAGGTGACATGATAATGCTATATAAATGCATATCAGGGAAGGAGAAAATAGACATAAATGATTACTTAACATATGGGGAAGCATCAGCAAGAGGACACTGCAAAAACTGCATAAGAAGAGAGGTGATAAAGACGTAAGGAAATTCAGTTTCCCAAACAGAGCAATTGATCAGTGGAATGCACTACCGAATGAAATAGTGTGCCAAAATAATTCACAAATTTAAGGATATGTACGATAAATATGGTTTAAGACACCGGACAGTACAAGCTTGACTCATTCCTGTAAAGATACAATTAGGTAAGAACAATTAGGCAAGAACACACACACACACACACACAGGTAGAATAGCACCTTTAATAGCATACATAATATATATAGTGGTAGCCATAATAGCTAAAGTTCAGTAACCTATTTGACGAATGGTATCTTTTAAGTGTAAATTCTCATAATTCCTTGCTAAACAGATGCTAGAGGCAGTGAATACTCTAACATCAATGCCCTTAAATATTCTGTTTTATTCTGAACTGCCAGTTCCCTTAGGTCACTACTGACTACCGTCATCAAACTGGTTACTGTGATGTTAAAATTATATCCACCATCTCTGTTGCCAAAACACTGAATAGTGTAGTCCCTATCACGCTGGGAGTTTCCATCATATTCAGAAACTTGTAGGTGTCAGCTGTCCTGGGAAAAAAAAAAGTCATCAAGTCTTCCGTAAGAAGGCTCCTCAACTTATTTTTTTTAGTCCCCCCTGCATGTCAGTTAGAAGCTCTCTTGTATTTTGTTTATACTAGTCATATCTGCTGCAAAGACATTTTAACCCATCCAGCCATTGGCCCATCCCATTTTCCGCCATATAAATGGAACTCAGGGCAAGGCTACACAATCCTGACATTTAAAGCTGTGGGCAACCAACCTCAAGGGTGATCCTTGAGTGGCACTGTGTGAGGAAGAATCCCAAATAGACCCTTCGGATGGAAACACTTTGAGGCTGCAAAAATATACTCAGTGTGTTTTGTCCACAGTATAGTGGTAAGAGAGTGCTCAAAAGCCTTTGTTTTAAGAAAGTATGTCCGTTAACCCCTTTTTGTGACGCTCGGGCACAAGTGATCATACTGTGGGGTGTCACTTTTGTGATTCTGTGTTATTTTGAATTTGCCCGGGCTTTCAAGTGGTGGCTTGTATCATCTGTCAGTACTGCCAGTGTCCAGCTATAGTCAACGCTGCTAATTTCATCTGTACTCCAATGCATTGTTGACAATTTAGCCATTTTTCCCCCGTCCTTGACTCCCCTCCTTACCTCCCCTCCATTACCCTCTCCTCCCACCTGTCCAGCCGCGCCACGCTGCGCAAATCCTGGCTGGATTTTTCCACTCATTTCATCCATTCAAATGTGCCCTATGCCCTGTTCTTGTACAAAATTAAATTATATATATATATATATATATATATATATATATATTAAAGAAAAGGTAATTGATACTGCCATATACCTGGCATGGGCTAATTAACACCTGGCAACACCCCACATGTGCTCGCTCGCTAATTTTCCCTGCTTATTTCCCCTTGAAATATGCCGTATGACCTATTCTCGTAATAAAAATATATATAAGAAAGGAAGGGAGAAGCCTAAGTGATATGTACATTCACCTGGAACTACCTAATTTATTATGTATTGTCTAGATTTCCTGCCAATCATTTCACGGCATATATATTAGCAGCTGTCACCATGCTGACATTGTCAACCCTTCCCTGACGATAATATGCCACATCATTCAGTTTACTGTCGTCTTTCGAGATGAAACCATGTCGGATTCGCGCCCCTCCATTTCTGCCGCTTCTGAGCCCACTGCAAAGGGACCTGTGACCTCTACCCCTACCAAATCTCATGTGGGAAGGGGTAAAGGACTAAGTGACTCTACTGTGGATCGTGAACTTGCTAATTTATCCATGATAATGATGGACAGTGACTACGAACTTTCTGGTGAATCGTGTGATGAGCCAGTGGAGGAAATGGTGACAGAAACTCCCAGTACGAGTGCTTCAGTGTCCCAAGTTCATCCTGGCTCCAAGGGAAAGGAGCCCTTAGTTACTGCAAGTGACAGTGCATAACACTGTGTGAATAAAATAGAAATGTAAATAATGTAAATAAAATAGAAAATGTAAATGTAAATGGAAATAATCACTAATATAAGAATATGAGTATAAATACTTGGAGTAATGACAGTGAAAGTGAAAGCTTTGCTCTCTCCACTGGTTTACTGAATGAGAAAGTGAATGCCTGGAGTGAAAATAAATTACTATGAAGGAAACTTATGGATAAATATTGTATATATAAATAAGTGTAATAAAGTACTAGGAATATAAAGTGTCAGTGTGTTTATAATAAATGACGGCTCACCTCAGAATACAAGTGGGGAACGAGCGCGGGTGGAAAGCTCGTACATGCTCGTAATTTACATTGCTTTCACAGTGTGTGTTTTTTTTTTGGATGGATTCCGGTTACTTGAAATTCATAGAATAAGTTTTGTAGTGATAATATCAGGCAGTGGTAACCTCATTATGGGGTATCGGGAAGTGTAAAGTGGAGACTTCATTACCCAACTTCAGAAGTCTCCACAAGTCCTACGGTAGTCGACGAAGGCTCAACAAACATCCCAGGAGAAATCTGAAGGTATGTGCCATATGCACATAAAATTATAATAATCTAGGACTAATAACTGATTTTTGGCAAATATTTTTAAAAAGTCAGTCAGAGCGTGATTATCCCCACGGAACGGGCACAGCGCACTTCCAACATACCCGCGGTTAAGGGTTAAGTAGGTAGTTTAGAGTATCAGTGATGGTGCAGGGAAGAGAGCCAGGAGCAGCATCATTATGTATGTATGTATCTATCTATGTATGTATGTGATGCAGACGTGAAACAAGTACACAAGGCACAGAGCATCACCAAAACTGAGGCTAGGGTGATCGGATTTGGTTAAAAAAATATTGTTACAGCTGGCAATTATGTCTGTTGGCAGTAATGTACAGTACCCACATAGAGGTGACTGCCAATAAATGATGGCCATCATGTTGAAGCAGAGGTACAAGGAAGGCCTTTGTGCAGTAATTAGATTTTTGAGAGCTACGAATGTACACGCAGTGGATATTCATCATCAATAAATCGAAGTCTAAAGAAACGAAGTGGTGAGACTTCACATGTAAATCCGAGGATTAGGCCCAGAGAACATAATTCATATTAAACTATGAACCATATACGTCCTATGTATCCCCCTCTGCGGTAATTCTTATCAACCTAATTACTTTCCCCGAGTCATTTTTTCGGACTTTTTATTATATATATAAGCTGATTTTTTTGTAATCAGATCAAGTGTTTCTGAGCTGCAACTCTTCATCACCCTCGACTTTTTGTAATTTATGCCTCTTGGGTGGGTGTGAGGGCGGCATTAAGTCGCCAGCACCGTGGGAGGTAGACGGGTGGGAATCCGTCAGTGTTTGGTTACAAACGAGAACTATCTATCTATTTATCTATAGCCTAACGCCCTAATCCCGCAAAGGGTGGCCGCAGACAAAATGCCTCCAAGTCGCTCTGTCACCCACCATTTGATTACCCTCCCCCCAACTCACCCCTCCTCCCTCATATACCTCTCAACTCCATCCTTCCACCTCATCCTCGGTCTACCCCTCCCTCTCCCTCCCTCCACCTCACCTACATATACCCTCTTAGTCAGTCTGTCATTTTCCATTGTTTCCACATGTCCAAACCACCTCAGTGTATTTCTCCTAATCTTCTCAACCACATCCACATCCACCCCACAACGTTCCTTCACTTCTTCATTCGTCAACCTGTCCCTCCATGTCACTCCACATGCTCCTCTCAAGTAACTCATTTCCACTGCTCTCACTCTTGACTTGTTCCCCTCTTGCAAGGTCCACGCCTCGCTTCCATACATCAGGGTAGGGATCACAATACTATCATGCAGTGACTTCTTAACTTCCATAATCACCTCCCTACTTCTCATCACTGTTTTGAGTGAACCAACAACCTTCCTTCCCAGCTGTACTCTTTCACGCACTTCATCCCACAAAGTTCCATCCTTACTCATCACACTACCCAAGTACTTGAATGCACTCACATTCTCCATATCCTCACCATCCAACCTCACTGTACATTCTGACTTCATTCCTCTCAGACACCATAACTTTACTTTTGTTTACATTAACTTTCAGCTTCCTCCTCCTAAACACTGTCCCAAATTCATTCACCAGACCTTGCAACTCCCATTCATCTTCACTCAACAATACTGTATCATCAGCAAACAGTAACACCGGAATCTTCCAAATCTCACCCTAATTCATTACAGCCACCCCCACATCCACTTCCCTACTTTGCACCTCCTTTACAACCCCATTCATGTATATTTTAAACAGCCATGGAGACATCACACAACCCTGTTTCAGTCCCACATTGAGATAAAAGAACTCACTCAGCTCAGCATCCACTCGCACCGTAGCCCTAGCTCCTTCGTACATACTCTTCACAGCACTCAACAATTTCCCCTCCACTCCATATATTCTTAATACCTTCCACATACCTTGCTCATCTGTTCTGTCATAAGCTTTCTCCAAGTCCATGAAGGCAGCATACACTTTCTTTCCCTTCTCTAGATACTTCTCCACTTAACATCTTAGAACAAATATCTGATCTACACACCCTTTTCCCTTCCTAAATCCCCCTTGTTCTTCTCCAATTAGTTCCTCTGTCATATGCCTAACCCTATCAATGAGTATTCTACCATATATTTTACCAGTCACACTAAGAAGGCAAATATCCCTATGGTTACCACATACTTCTCTCTCCCCTTTTCTTTTGTATAAAGGAACAATTATACCTGATTTCCAGTCCTCTGGAACCCTTCCCTCTTCCCTAGCCAACCTACACAACTTCCATATCCACTCCACAACAATCTCACCCCCCATACCTCAACGTTTCACCACACACTCCATCAATTCCTGGGGCCTTTCCCAACTTGATCTTCTTCATTGCTTCCACTATTTCCAATATACTGATCTCTTCCTCCCTCCTCTCATCTCTTCTTCTCCCAGCCATTCCCCAACCACTTATACTCGCATTGCTCTCACTCTCTCCATTCATTCAACAAATCCTCAAAGTGCTCTTTCCATCTCCTCAATTTCTCTCTCTTCTCCACCAACAATCTATTATTCCTATCTTTCACTCCCCTACTATTTCCCCGTTCACACTGCCTTGCTTTCTTTACCTCTTCCAAAACAATTTTTACACTCCCTCCATTTCACACTCAGATTCCTCCCAAACTCTTCATCTACTTTCTTACTCTCCTTCACCAGTCCCTTCACCTCCCTTCTCCTGCTCACATATACCTCTCTCTTCTCTCTCTCATCTTCTCCCCTACCTCTACTCGCTAACCATTCAATATATGCCTTCTTCTTTTGTTCCACAGCTCATTTCACCTTATCATTCCACCATGCTGTCCTTTGCACACCCTTGCATCTCCTCCTCACTCCACAAACCACCTCACATACTGCGCCTATCTCTTCCGTGAATATCTTACATACGTCTTCCACCCCTTCCATCTGCTCTAGCTCATACCTTCCCAATCTTTCTTCCACTATGCTCTTATACTCTGTCATTTTCTCACTATCTTGCAAATTTTCCACTCTTCTCACAGGAGCTGTTTCCTCCTGTCTTCCCCTTAGTCTCCTCAACCATTTTCTTTGCAGCTTTACTTTGGCCATCACTAAGTGATGGTCCGAGACTCCATTCCCCCACCCTCTCCACACTCTTGCATCCAACACTTGTCTTCTCATTCCCTCATCCACACACACGTAGTCTATCATTCCCTTTCCTGCAACAAGTTCACCATCCATCCTGAATTACCAAATATGTGATATTTGGCAACTGCCGCGTGGCAGGGCTTGGCAACAGCTCCTGGTGGCATAGAGGGAGAGTCAACGTTCCCATGGAGACCACTGACACTTTCTTGTGCTTGAAATTATGGTGAGGAGACCCATCACCTCGTATGAGGCAATCAGCGTGGCCAGGGGTGGCCTGTGTATCGCCTTATAGAGGCGATGAGCGGGGCGGGAAATAAAACAGGTTTGTTTGTCTGCCTGCACACACACACACACACACACACACACACATATATATATATATATATATATATATATATAAATATATAGACAAATAGACAGATATAGATATAGATAAACAGACATATAGATTAGATAGATAGATACTGTAGATATAATGCAAAGGGTGCAAGTCATGGCGAAAGAGAGAGAGGTTGCCTACTGCCCGGGTGCTTCAGGGTGCAAAAGTGGATTTATGTGGAATAACCGAGACTAAATGGTGAGGTGAGAGTGTGAGAGAATGGGAGAATGGATGGGGGTATATGCACGATAGTGGTTAAGAATGAGAAGGCAAAAGAAGGAGTGTGTATTTTTGTGTGCAAGAGATGGAAAGATAATATAAAAGAGTATTGATCAGTTGCCTCAAGGATTGTGTGGGTAAGATTGAAAGTTGGACTACAAATGTGGGCAATTGCGTGTGTGTGTGTATACGCCAATGCAAGATCGTGCAAGTAGAGTGAAAGAGAAGTTCTGGACAATTGTGGAAGCGTGCATGGGAAAGTTTCAAAGGAATGAGAGAGTGTTTTTAGAGATATGAATGGAAAAGTAGGGAATTTGAAGATGGATTGAGTGGTTGGTGAGTTGGGTGTGCCTGCAGAAGTAAATGAAAATGGCAGTGCTCTAGTGGACATTTGTGCAGGGAGGAGGTTGATGATTGTCAGTACCCTCTTTAGACATAAAATGATCCACAGGTATTCGTGGCAAATGATGAGAACCGTGGTTGGTGAACTGAACGAACGGAAGGCAATGACTGATTATGTTAGGGGGTGGCAGATTTGCGATTTTTCTGATTTTGCATAGTCTCTGGGTTTCAAAAGGTGCTCCATCAAGTCACGAATCTAATGCTCATCTTATTATTCGCCTAAAATGTCGTTTGACCCCCTGTACATTGGGTCTGAATATAGGGCATGTCTGCCCACAGACCATTTAGGCAGATTGGCTTGGGAACTCGTGCATGAATCCGCCTCTTAAGAGCCGTGAATATCCGTGTGTACTCTTAATCGTCAATTTCTCTATAAATCATTGTAAATTCCGAGACTAGAGAAGTTACAAGACCCGGAGTTTTTGTTTTGTTTTGACACTTGATCATAATTTTAAGGCATTTTGTCATAAAAGATAAGCATTGCACCACATAAGTTTCCTCAGGTACACTTTGAGGTTACTTGCGTGTCTCATTGGAGAGGTTTCTGTGGTTCTTCTTGTGCTTGAAGATATCCACCTGTTTTGAGTACATCACACAACTGTTCCTCGCATGCCCGATTTCAAGATACAGTCGATCTTTCTTGTTCTTCTCGCTGATGTTGCTGACAATGAATCAGTCCACCTCTTCTGCATCGGTGAATGGACCACCAAGATCCTTGAGACGAGCTAAATCAGCATTTCTCTCTCTCTGTCTACGGAGATATTAGCTACTTCTCTCTCGTCCATTCCTTCCTCCCTCATCTTCTGTTGTTGCTCATCCCACTCCTTCATAATTTGTGGGAGCTCTCTATCACTGCCTGTCAATTTCTTGTAACATTTAATGTCCATCTCTTTGTTCTCAGTCAGCCCGGTCTCCGCTGCATTGACGTGGGCTCTCCTCGTTACCTTTAGCTGCTTAGCCCCTTTCAACTTCAACCCATAATTGATGGCACCCACAGATCTTTCAGGGTTCAGATTGTTGATGGGCACAGAAGCAAGCTTCTCCTGATCTATCTCACTCAGCTAATGGGGAGCTTCAAAGTCAGCATTCGGTTCACACTGAAACATGTCTCCTCTCTGTCTCAACCACCCAGTAGCAGGTTGAGGAAGCAGGACCTCCAGAATCTGGCAGCATTCATCCCTGTACGTCTGGATCACAGCCTCAGCTGGCTTCAGTAACTCCTCTTGGTAGAGAATGTGTCGAAACCTCTCATCACTCACGAAGGAGAAGGTAGGTTTAGACTGGTTGAGCAATCTCTCTGTGGAGGTTGTGGTTATATCCAGGCACAGCTGAGGGAAGTCCATATGTGGTTGACCTACTGGAGGTGGGGGACACGAATGGTTCCACCAGATGAGCACCGATCACCACTCCCACTGAGGTTAAGATACGCACATATTCCAGCTTCTCGAAACACCTGACTATGGAAGCCAGCTGACTGATGATCGATTGGAACTTGAGCAAGAAACTCGACACATCTTTGTCCAAGAAGAGAGCCACCGCACAACTGTACACAGGAAGGTTGACTCTCTCCTGCAGCCTCTTGGCCACTTTCTTCTTCTGTCCGAGAAATATGTCAAACATGTCTGCCTTGTTCCATTGCTTGTGGTTGAAGTCATGGGAGATCAGTCTCAGAAGACATTAGAGCCAGTTCTCAGTGACAGATACCTGAGGGCTGCCTATCATGATAAGAAATCCTGTGAATATCTTCTCTGGTCCAATAGTCTTGTTGATGTCACTCCAGAGCTTGCACAGTGCCCTGTTGAACATCTAAATCGGATGAACTTGGCAGAGCAGGTAGTCAGGGATATGGTCGACATCCAGCTTTTCAGCTATCATTCCCTGGACTCCAATGTTGTGGCTGACACTGTCCATCATGATGAAGTCAATCTTGCTCCACAGGCTTTGTGGAGTTATGCCTCCACACACCACCAAGATCGAGAGGACAGCCACATTCATATCAGCTAGGTTCTCCTTTTTCTCAGAAGCAATTCTGAACATTGGAAAAGGATAATACTTCCCCTTGATCGTGACTCCTTGGATAGAATATGCTCCAGTCCCTTGTATTTTGCTGCCACCATTGTGATAGGCAATCGAGACCTTCTCATCACTGTCCAACATCTCGTGCACAATCTGGGAAAAAGTGAATGCTTCAGTGGCTTTGACCATAATGATGTTGGTTTTCGTGTGAGGAACAATGTCGAGATCAATGATATGGTCATCTTGATCACGGTACTTCCAGTTGAAGTTGAACATATACCTCCCTATTTCCACTACGGCTGCAGAATTTTGCACCACTGACATGTGGAAGCTGGACATCAACTTGTTGATGACACGATAATATTCCGGCCTAACTTTTTGTGGGCTGTGCCTCATGTGATTCCAGTCTTCAGGAAGAGTCCTCTCGACTGACGAGGACGAAGAGTCTGTCACAAACTTCCGCTTCTTGGATGTTTCCTCCTATGGTTGTTGGTATTCCTCAGCATCACAAACTTCTGGACACTCGTCTTCGTGGTTGTCTGAGGCAAGGCTACTCAGACTAACTTTATCCAGTCTTGGCAAATCGATGGCTTCCCTACTCATCAGTTCAGCCATCCCTTCTTTGCTCTTCTGTCTCCTCAGCATGATAATCTTCCACTTCCTGCCCATGAACAGTTCGCAAAATGTCTTCCTAGCTGCCCTCTGATCTTGCAGACATGGTTCTTCGTCTTTGGTCATTTTGACACCATACAGCATCTCTTGCTTCTTAATGGATGATTTGTCCTCTGTCACCACCTCGAAAAGAGTGCTTATCACAGGGTTGTTGAATGGCCCAACACAGTTCTGGCACCAGGATTCAGTTCTTTTGTTCTTCTTAGTTTGAAGGAGAGAAGAAAACTCTTATTATAAGTTCAGGATCCCCTTTTTTCACGTTGTTCTTGGTTTTGGTGTAGATGCTGCCCCAAATGTAATGATCTATGACTCCGTCTGCAACCAGCCCAGCAGCTTGTTCATGACTAAGTTGGACATGACCAGCCCCACGAGGTCGAACATGGAAGCTCATTAGTTCTATAATGTCTTTCTCAGAGGGCAGCAGGCCTGGATGTAATTCATTATGTTCTCGGTAGATTTCGTCATTCAGCATCTTCTCTGTCATAGATCTCATTTCCCTTATTTTGAGAAAAAAGACAACGAAACTGTGCTGTGGACCACCTATTCAAAATACAGCTGTCTGAATGAATTATATGTGAACATCTCATGCTTCAAGACGTATGTACAGGGAGTCAAAACAATTCAGAGGTCAGACTATATTTCATGACAATGATTGTATTCAGGCAAGGCTCATTTGAAGACCTGGAGGTATAACATTCACAAAATTTTCGCCCCCCTAGTTATGTGTGTATGGATGATAGTAAGAAGGTGTGTATTGGATGCAAGAGCTCATAGAGGTTGGGGGAGTGGACTTTCTGACCACCACTTGGTGGTGGGGATAGTCAAGGTTAAAATAAGATGAAGGAATAGAAGAAGGGAAGGACAGGAGGAAGTAGTTCATACAAGGAGGGTAGAAAGGTTGCAAGAGGATGAAAAAAAAAAAGGCAGAATGTAAGAGAGAAGTGGAGGAGTGACTGAGTTAATACGATCTGGAGCAGATGGGGGACATGGAAGGTGTGTGCAGCATGTGAGGTGGTGTGCGGGGTGAAGGGAAAACGAAATGGGGTACATGGAACAGCATGGTGGAATGAACAGGTAAGACAGGCTGTGACACAAAGGAAGAAAGCATTTAATGAGTGGATCAAGAACAGTGGCATGGAGGTAATGAGAGATGAAATAGCGAGTAATATGTAGAGAGGAAAAGAGAAATGAAAAGGTTAGTAGAAGAGAGTAAGAAGACTGTGGATGAGGAATTTAGAAGGAATTTGAGTTTAAAGTGGAGAGAATGTAAGAAAATGGTCTGGAAAGAGGTAAAGAGAGTTAGACATGGTGATAAAGAAGCTAGTCGGGGAGTGAAAGATAAAAAGGGTAGATTGCTAGTAGAGAATGGAGAAAAAGTGACCAGTTGGAGAGGAAACTTTAAGGAAATGTTGAGTGTAGAGAAAGAAAGTAATGTGAGTATAAGTGGCTGGGGAATGGCTGGGATGTGAGAAGTGAAGAAGAAATCAGTAGGATGGAAGTTCTGGAAGCAATGAAAAAAGCCAAAACGGGGAAAGTCCCAGGAACTGATGGAGTGTGTGGTGAAACTCTGAAGCATGGGGGGGAGAGATAGTAGATGAATGGATGTAGAAGATGTGGAGATTGGCCTGGGAGGAAGGTAGAGTCCCGGAGGATTGGAAGTCAGGTATAATTATTCTCCTGTATAAGGGAAAAAGGAAAAAAGAAGTGTGTGGAAATCATAGGGGCATTTGTCTTCTTAGTGTAATACGAAAAGTATATGGTAGTCTAACGCGAATTTTTTTTAGACCACCATTGTAATGACGAAAACTTTAGAGATTATGGGGAAATGGGGTAGCGTGATCTTAGAATTTTAGGGATTGTGGAAAATGGTGTAGCGTGATTTTATCTGAAAATGAGTAAGCAGTTTAGATATTAGTACCCTTTGCGGGCCACTCAATCTCGTCTGTATCACTCCTTAGAGGATAGTGAAATTGAAACTCAAAATGACTTAAACCTAAGATTTACTAAGCATTAAGAACTGAAAGACAGATAACTCTTCGAACTGTGAATGAACAAAACAGGCGACCTATAATCAGGGTCTGGAACTCCAGAAATATGAATCTTTACCACCTAAATTATTACTCAAAGAATACTGATACACTTTGATATATTAATCCCGTTGTCTCAGTTGAACTCTTCGGGAAGAAACCTAAAGATTACCACCAAAGAAATTCTCTTAGGACTAACCTTGTACAATAACTCAAGAATCATATACAGACTAGATACGGTAATTACATGGACCATAATCAAATGGACCAGCCGATATGCACTTTGCTTGCTGGAACCAAGAAAAAGGGTAGGAGGGTGTGATTTAGTGTTAGAGGTTAGGCAGTGGCCTGAAAGCACGATCTCTGAATGATGGAGAGAAGAGTGGCAATCTCATTATTCAGTACAAGCAAGATCATGGGAAATATCACCAATTTAACTCACTAACATATGTGATGACTTTCATTACACGAGGGAGAAAGGGGGGGGCAGAGTATGAGAGTTTGAGCACTAACTTGTGAACAATGGAGAGAGGAGCGGCGGTCTGCTTGTTTAGCATCGCTCCCCACCTTTTACAGTCATCACAGTAATCAGGAATCGGCTAAACCTTTAACTGATTACTTGGTAATATTATTGTTTCTACTAAGCTCCCCAAAGAATATGAAAAATATGTTTACACTCGGCATTTGTAGGAAAAATGACACGATGTTTAAAATTTTTTGTAATAGGCATACAGGAACGTTAATCATAACGAAACCATATCAGTTGTGAATCCAAACAATTTATTTCCATGCCGGTTTCATGTGCCTACATGACTGACAACACAACGACAATAACATGAATTTCGTGCTTCACGTATGACTATCATCAACAATCATATCTCATATAACTCTCAATTCTCCACTGCATAGTTCGAAAGGGGAATACTATTAACTTCGGCGTGTAAATCTCTAGATCAGAATATGAAGGAAGATATGCACGATTATTAATCCCTACTAAAATTTCCGTGGTTATACGTCTTTGTTAATAATGGCTGGTTCAAATGTAATAATAGTTAATCATATTCACACCAATACTCGACTTAGTACTTTCAATAACAGAGTCATGCTCACATTATGAATATCAACTAAGACTAAACTTAAATTTAGGACTTAACGGCTAAATCATGAACTGTACGAACTATATGTACAGTATATCAATACCTAAGCTTAAAATTGCACTTACAATACTAACTTATACTAAACTTAAAAATATGGCACTACAGTAGGATACTTACTGACAGAGTTAGGGAAATAACAGAGGAATTAGTTGGAGAAGAACTGAGAGGCTTTAGAAAGGGAAGAAGTTGTGTGGATCAGATATTCATTCTTAGGACTTTAGTGGAAAAGTTTCTAGAGAAGGGAAAGAAGTTGTATGTGACCTTGATGGATTTTGAGAAAGTATATGACAGGATGGATAGACAAGGAATATGGAAAGTATTAAGAATATAGAGCTTTTCCATGTGACGTCACGAGTCATGTGACTTGTTTATGAGGCTACATTGGACGGCAAATTATCTGAAGTCTAGAGAGAGAGAATTGCGGATTCCACAATGGTATTCCACTGGTGTGGCTTCGGCTGTAGGACAAGGCAGAAAACTAGAAGTGGAGTACACTTCTACCGGTTTCCAGGTAACGAGGAAAGGCGACATAAATGGACAGGTGCCATGAAGAGGGAGAACTGACAGCCAACGGCCTCCACCTGGCTCTGTAGCAAGCATTGCATATCAGGTAAACCGATGATTTGTGAATAGATACTGGCATATTTATCATTCTTTGCAGCTGCAGATGTCATGGGATAAGCTAATTATGTTAATATCACAGAGTAGAAGACCCACATGGCCATGCTTGTGCGTGGGAAATGAAGGGGAGGGTCCATGTCACAGGCCTTGTTTTGGTATTATTCCAGAGTTTCACCCAAACGAAATTGGGCATAATCTATATTCTCCATAGCGGTGATGATCAAGAATGTTAGATGCATAAGTAAAACTGATTAAATTACAGGTCAGGTCATACTGGAGGTTAGGTAAGGTTAGGTAAGATTAGGTTAGGTTAGGTTAGGTTAAAACTGATTTTTTTTTTTTCAATGTTTTTCAGTGTGATTCATTTGAAACTGATATTTGTGTCATGGTGGATCACTTTAATAGTAATGCAGTACAGAACATTATTGAACACTTCAGTGTAAAACTGCAATATACCACTGTGAGTCTGTATGCTAAACTATGTTTCAGTTACAACTAAAGCATAATTACTAGTACTACTGTGTATAATTTTCAGTTTTATTGCTCCATTGAAAGCCAAACTGCCAATACATGCACCAGTTAAATAAACATTTTCTACTGAGTACAAAAATACTTTAATCATAATTGAGAGGATAAATACTGTATTTATATCAATAGCCCTTTATATTTATCTTTTACCAGGTATGTACTGATTTTCATGTTAGTGTAAAATGTAATATAATTAAAATTATATTGTTGAAGTCTTTAAGTTTTATGTTGTGGTATTCGGCATGAAATAAATGACCTCAGATTAAATTTGTGCCAATGTTATGTTTCAGTTGCAATGAAAAAGTTAACTTGACAGTTTTGACATACTGTACACTGTCAATTGTGCATTTTATGTTAAACTATTTTAAACATATATATATATATATATATATATATATATATATATATATATATATATATATATATATATAGAATACTTCCCCAGTATTCCCTGCTTGTCGTAAGAGGCGACTAAAAGGGACACTTTTATCTACATTCTTTTTGCTCTCTTTCTTTCCCTTGTACTTTGTCTGTCCAACCCTCTGCATTTTACTTTCATTTAGTTAATTTCCTCTCTCCACTGTCTGGTTCCTGCGAGTCACTGGCATTGGCTCCAGGGTAAAATATTTTACTGCCTAAGAAATCTTGATGAACTCTGGTGACGAAGCAATGGCCCTCAGTTCCGTGCAGCCCTTAAGTGGGCAGGGGGTGCTAAGAATCCCACGGTGTAAAAAATAAGTTCATAAATCCAAAAAGAACCTTAAGAATAGGAAACTGGAATGTTCGAACTCTCAATCAGGCTGGTAAAATGGAAGAACTTATTTCAGTGTTCAAGGAATACAAGATGGATGTTTGTGCTCTTACAGAAACGAGGTTGCTTGGAGTTGATAAAATGAATTTGGAAGATGGTATTACTTTGTTGGTTTCTGGTAGGAGTGATGGAAATCATTACCAAGGAGTAGGCTTACTGCTTAGTAGAGATGCTTGCAAGGCACTATGTGAGTTTGAACCAATTAATGAGTGCTTCCTTTATGCTCGCTTAAAATCTGACCATGGTAATATCAGTATGGTTGTAGGGTACGCTCCGACAAATGAGGCTGCTGATGAAATGAAGGATGACTTTTATGAGAAGCTGCAGGATGTAGTGAATAGAGTGGCAAGACATGATGTGTTAGTTTGCATTGGTGATTTTAATGCGATTGTTGGCAGTTGTAGGGATGGCTTTGAAGATTGTATGGGTAAGGAGGGTGTTGGTATAAGAAACGAAAATGGGGTGCGAATTGCAAGCTTTTGTTTGGCAAATGACCTTATAATTGGTGAAACTATCTTTGAGCATAGAAAAATACATAAGACTACTTGGATTTCACCATGTGGTAAATATTGTAACCAAATTGACCACATTGCAATTAGCAGAAGGCATAGGAGTTATCTGCAAGATGTTTGCGTAAGGAGGGGAGCAGATATAGGTAGTGATCATCAACTTGTTGTGTCAAAGATTAAAATAAAACTTAAGAGAAACGTTAATGGTAATTGTACAGGAGGTAATAATTATGATTTTGATGAGCTGAGAAGTGATGAAAGCACGAGGGAAAAGTTTCGGTGCGAATGTAGAAACAGGTTTCAAGTCCTGCAGACTTTGATGGAATCTGAAGACAATGATATTAATCAAATGTGGAGAGAGGTAAAAGAGGTTTTGCATGAGAGTGCTAAGGTTACTATTAAGAAAAAGGGAAAAGCGAGAAGGAAAAAGTGGATGTCAGATGAAACATAGAATGTAATTCAGAAAAGGAAAGAGGCTAAGTTAAGAAGTGAAGAACAACATGTTGATGGCCAGGTAGTTGAAGTACTTAGAGCAAAGGACTGGAGTTTACATTCTGAAGTAAAAAGACTCGTTAGACGTGATAAGAGGAGACCAAGCTATTCAATAAGATATGGGTGACGGGGTTACTACCATCAGTTTGGAAGAATGGTGTAATTGTTAAAGTTCCGAAGAAGGGAGACCTGAGTGAATGTGGTAATTGGAGGGGAATCTCTTTGTCACCGATAGCTTTGAAAGTTTTCAGTAGAGTGTTGTTAAATAGGTTGGAGCCAGTGGTTGAGGGTATTCTGAGGGATGAACAGGCTGGTTTTAGAAAGGGACGTGGTTGCAATGATCAGATCTTTATAGTTAGGCATTTGATGCAGCAAGTTAATGAAATGAGAGTACCGTTAAGTCTTTGTTTTGTTGATTTTGAAAAGGCTTTTGATAGTGTTTCGAGAGAGTCTATGGGGAAGATCATGAGACATTATGGAATACCAGAGGAGTTTGTGAGGGTCATTATGAACATGCATGAGGACACATTTTGTAAAGTGATGGTTGATGGTTGTCTGAGTGATTCGTTTGAAGTCAAGTCCGGAGTAATTGAAGGTGGTGTTCTATCGCCTTTACTATTTATATTGGTCATTGATTATATTATGAAACGTGTTGGAACAGAAACCGGTGCAGGTATACTTTGGGGAGAGAACAGGAAACTTTTGGATTTAGATTATGCAGATGATATAGTTTTGATTTGTGATGGGCCAGAAGAGATGCAGAGAGTGTTGGACTGTTTGGTGAGTGAAGGTCGCAAGGTGGGTTTGGTTATTAATTGTGGAAAAACTGAAATAATCAATATGAATATGGAAAATGCGCAGGAATGTGTAATTGGAGGTATGGTTGTAAAGCAAGTTGATAGGTTTAAATATTTAGGTACTTATTTAGCCAAGGATGGTTCTTTGAACTTTGAATTCGAGGAAAGGTTAAAGAAGGCTAATCAGGCAATGGGAATGCTTAAAAATATTTGGAATAATAACAATTTCTCTGTGCATACAAAAATCAAACTTTATAAGGTAATGGTTAGGAGTATCTTAATTTATGGACACGAGTCTTGGTACAGCACAGTGACTATGGAAAATAAATTCTTGGTGTTTGAAAATAAAGCACTTAGAAGAATATTAGGAGTTAAGTGGTGGGAAAGGATACCAAATAGTAGAATTAGAGAAATAACGGGAGTGCAGCCGATCGATGAATATGTTAGATTCTCACGATGGAAGTGGCTAGGACATGTGTATAGGAGACAGGGAATAGTACGAGGTACACCAGGGTGGGTGGCACCTGGTAGGAGAGGTAGAGGAAGGCCAAAAGAGACGTGGGTGAGGACAATGAGACGGGAAGCTGGAGACGAGTGTTGGGGAGATCTTGAGGAGTTAGCACAAGATAGGATGTGGTGGTGTGAGTTCATCGAGGCCCTATGCATCCCCGAGGGTGCCACAGGAAATGATTGATTGATTGATTGATATGATGAAAAGGCGACAGATACAGAAATTAAATTAAGTAAAAATGACGGTCAGAGCACAAGAGTAGCGTATCAGGCCATAAAGGAGTTAACTGGGACTGAAAGGAGAAGGAAGGAAATACCTGTACGAGATAGAAATGGTAATTTGATGACTAAAGATTTGGATATAAAAGGAAGATGGAAAGAGCACTTTGAATCTGTTCTAAATAGACCAATCCCAGCTGAAGAGGACATTTTGTCAGCCGAGAGAGATTTGCAGATAGAAACAGGGGATATAACTTTGGAAGAGGTAGCAAAATCTATAAAGGAGTTAAAGAATTTTAAGGCTCCAGGTGAGGATGGAATATTCCCTGAAATGCTTAAGGTGGAAAATGACGAGTTAATGAATGCGCTTTTGAAACTTTTTAATGTGGCTTGGGATAATGGTGGAATTCCAGAAGAGTGGAAGAATGGAGTGATTATAAAAATACCAAAAAAGGGAGATTTAAGTGTGTGTGGCAATTGGAGGGGGATAATTTTGACACCTGTAGTTGCAAAAGTCTTTTCCAAAATCTTGTTGAACAGAATAGAGCCAGTAATTGATAAAATTTTAAGAGAAGAACAAGCGGGATTTAGAAAGGGTCGAGGTTGTAATGATCAGATTTTTATTGTAAGGCATCTAATGCAACAAGCTAATGAGATGAAAATGCCACTTAACATGTGTTTTGTGGATTTTGAAAAGGCGTTTGATAGTGTTTCACGTGGAGCTATGTTGAAAATTATGAGATTCTATGGTATACCAGAAAAGTTTGTAAATATTATTAGAAGCCTGCATGAAGGTACTTCTTGTAAGGTAATGGTGGGTGGTTCTTTGAGTGATCCATTTCAAGTTAGGTCAGGAGTGATTCAAGGAGGAGTTCTTTCGCCATTGTTGTTTGTTTTGGTTATGGATTATGTTATGAAAAAGGTTGTAAGGAGAACAGGTGCAGGAATTAACTGGAAAGAAAATAAGAAGCTGATGGATTTGGACTATGCTGATGATATTGTACTGATTTGCGGAAGTATTTACGAGATGCAGAGGGTGCTCGATTGTCTGGTGGAGGAAGGAGAAAAAGTGGGATTGGTAATAAATTGTGGAAAGACTAAAATTATTAATATGAACGTGGAGAACCAAATTGATTGTGTAATTGGGAATAATGTGGTGAAGAATGTAGAAAACTTTAAATATCTGGGAACGATTGTATCATCTAATGGATCATTAAACAATGAAATTGAGGAGAGGATTAGACAGGCTTGGCGAGCTGTTGGAATGTTGAAATCTGTTTGGAATAATAATATGCTTTCGGTACATACTAAAGTGAAAATTTACAAGTCCATGGTTAGACCAATTTTAATTTACGGGCATGAGTCATGGTACAGTACAATTGCAACAGATCAGAAAGTATTAGGATTTGAGAATAAAATACTGAGAAGGATTCTTGGGGTAAAGTGGCAAGACAGAGTTGCAAATGAAAGAGTAAGGGATATAACGAGAGTGGAACCAGTTAATGAATATGTGAGACTGTCTCGCTGGAAGTGGCTGGGGCACATATACAGAAAAGAAGGTTGTTTAATACAGGATGTGCCAGAGTGGATTGCTAGAGGAAGAAGAGGTAGAGGTAGGCCGAGGGAAACCTGGTTGAGGACAATGAAAAAAGAAGCAGGAGAGGAGTGTTGGTGGGACCTGAAGGAGATGGCAAGAGACAAATATTGGTGGAGAGAGTTCATTGAGGCCCTATGCATCCCGTGGGGTGCCACGGGAAATGATTGATTGATATATATATATATATATATATATATATATATATATATATATATATATATATATATATATATAGGCTGTGTGTATGTATATAGGCCTATAATAACTGAAATTCCCAAAATAAGTAAATTTTTTGCAAAGTTCCAGAATTGCACATAACTCACACTGAAGCTTAAAATTTTCACTTTTCAGTGTTTTATAGTGTGATTAATTTGAATCCAATATTTCCGTCAGAAATTACTTTTTTTTTTCTTTACACCAGACCAAGCTAATCCAGCCAACCTAACCTAACCTAACCTAACCTCGGACCTAACTTGAAGATGAAGAAGAGAGAAAACCTGCAGTAGCCCAAAAGGCCCATGCTCCCACAAAAGTGTGACTTATGTACCCTGTCTAAAATAGCCCATGCAGGCCCATGCCAGCCAGCTCTCACAGGAGTGTGACCACAAGAATGACAAATATTATATGCAACCTATACCTGCCAAATTATTATCTAGCCTATGCTTGAAACCTTCCAAAGAGGGGGCAGCGATTACGTCGATGTATACAATCGCTACCCACTTGGCCCCAAGTAAAAAATTTGCTGATTACCAACATAATTTACATGTACTGTATGTCAGCTGCAGCTAGCTATATTACACATATACAGTGTGAATGTCTGTTTACCTTGAGGGATGCCCTGGTGAACTTTGACGGGGTGTTCACCAAACAGCGATAGAGGTTGCCTTATCTGAGATCTGGTTTCGGTCACCAATCCTTGAAACTGGTGAACTTCTCAATAAATATGGTGTAAGGATCCAGCCTCAAACACTTTATCTTGTTCCTGTACATATCTTGGTGGCGCTGACCAGATTTCTGCATATATCCGACAGTTCCATCTCTGACAGCCCTGTCTGGAGTCATTAAGGCGAGGAGTTTGCCGTCCAATATCGAGTTATAAACAAAACCACGTGATTTCTGTGACGTCACTGGAAAGGGTATATATGGAGTAAATGAGAAGTTGTTGAATGTCGTGAAGAGTATGTATGGGGGTGCTAAGGATCAGTATATGTGTGGACAGTGAATTTAGTGATCTTTCTATTTGAAGGTTGGATTAAAACAGGGATGTGTCATGTCTCCATGGTTGTTCAGTCTGTATATGGATGGGGTTATAAAAAAGATAGAAGATAAGGTGGTGGATGTTGGAGTTGCCCTAATGAGAGAGGGCGGTGTTTGGTAAATCCCTGTACTGTTGTTTACAGATGATACTGTGTTGTTAAGTGAAGAAGAAAGGGAGCTGCAAGGCTTGGTGGATGAGTTTTGGAGAGTGTGTAAGAATCAGAATCTAAAAGTGATTATAGTGAAGAGTAATGTTATGGTCTTCGAGAGAAATGAAGTCACTGAATGTACAGTGAAGTTGGATGAGGAGGAAATGGAAAATGTGGGTGCGTTTAAGTACTTGGGTAGTGTGATGAGTAATGACAGAAGTTTAGAGGGTGAAGTGCTTGAAAGGGTACAGCAAGAAAGAAAGGTTGCCTTTTTTTTTTTTTTTTAACAGTGATAAGAAACAGGGAAGTGTGCATGGAAGTAAAAAAGTCGCTGCATGACAGTATTGTGATACCATCTCTAACTTATGGAAGTGAACCTTGGACCTTGTTGGAGGGACACAAGTCAAAAGCAAGAGCAGTGGAAATGAGCTATTTGAGAGGAGCATGCAGAGTAGTGTTGTAGGTCTCGAGACCGGTCTCAAGACAGGTTTGATGTGGTCGTGGTCTTGATCTTGGTCTCACTTGACGTGGTCTTGGTCTTGATATTGGTCTCGAAGCTTTTGGTCTCGGAGTTTTGGCTTGTGACCAGGTCGAGACCAGCAGTATAAAGAGTATCCCGTCGTGGGGGAGGCCAGAACTTATGATCATACACAGAGAACAATCATCGCTGATTCCATTCGCCGTGCACCATACAGCGTTGTACTGTCTATAGATACTGCCTCCCTAGCGCTACGGTAATGATGCATGAGCTGAGCCCTGCGAGCACCGATAGAGTGTGTGCGAGTCGAGAGTGCTTGCATGACATGACTATTCTCGCAGTGATAATCTCCGTTTCCATGCATGCATGTTTGCAGCTCTTTTCACCTCCGTGTACTTCATATACGTGTATGGTGCATGCAATCCCCGCAGCCTTCGTACACGTACACCACAGATTCAGCTAGTTTGCTCGGAAAATGTAACCACAAAAATTTATATTTTCCTATGTCTGTTTCTTCATGCCAGTGAAGCAATGAAAGCAGAAATAATTTACCTAGATGTTCAGTTGTTTACATATATTAAAAAATTTTTAAATATATTTCCTCCCTTACAGAGGTGTAGCCAGGATTTTGGAGAGATGGGGCCAAGTCAGACATTTCGAGTTATGACCCTTCAGAGCTTCCAAATGGCTATCACGGAGGCCTAAAGCGACTTTTGTGATATTTTTAGAAGAAATCAGAATATTTTCTAGTGTTTCACAGCCACCCTCGTATTTCAGAGAACTTATTCACCTATGAGCGGGGGACCAAGGCCATGTGGTCCAGTGGCGTTTCTAGCCCCACTAAAGTGGGGGGCTACGTGGGGGCTGATAAATCATCTGTAGTAGCAAGAAGGGCAGTGAGCAGACTCGAATGAAGGCCCCTTTCAAGGGGGAAAGTTAGTGAAAATTGTTCTCTTAAACAAATAGTGGATATGACCGTAAGAAGTACTTGGAGCACTTCTGGAAGGATTATATGTATTTTTTATGAACATTTTTTGCTTCCCACCTCTGTATCCCGAAATACCTTCGGTCTCCTGTGATCCTGAAAAACAGGTAGTACCCCTCGACTGTTCACGAGAAACGAAAGATGAATATGTTGTACATGGAACGTTTGGGCATGGGTGACGCTCGGAGAGAAGTGTGAAATTTAGTCTTCTGAAAACCAGCTTTCGCATGAGGAAGATACAGCTATCCATGAGTACAATGGCACTGAAAAGTATGCAACACCATATATTTAACTTCAAAACCGTACTTTCAAAAGTTTAAAAACTTAAAAAACATTCAAAAGCCATAACATTCGTGTGCAGGGCCGTAGAGAGTTATGACCTCGCCTTGGGGTGCCTGGAAAACGTTTGACAAGGGCCAGAGGAGAAGCACAATTGTCACAGTTCTGGTGTGGGCCCTGGTCCCTCCATACTCTTGAGTTTTTTGCCCTCTTCTCTGTTTCATTCTTCTTAGTAAGTGTCTTCCAAGAAAGTCCTCGACCTCATTCAACTCGTGTGTGATAACCAACGTGAATTCGTTTAAAAGGTGTTGATTATCGCATCAATACTTAATCTGCAACTGGGTGATTGGGGTACTAGTGTACTCACTCGAGGGGCCGAGACGCCCGTGAAAACTGACCAGCAGTGCAGCACCTGCAGGCTGCAGCTACTTTTCATTCATTCAGTAGACACATAAGTTCTTGGTCTTGGTCTTGGTGTTGGAGGATCTGGTCTTGGTCTTGGTCTTGAGGTGCCTGGTCTTGAATACGACACTGATGTGGAGTCATATGGAGAGACAGAGTGACAGTGAGGAAGTGAAGGAGCATTGTGGTGTAGATGTGGATATGATAGAAAGCATTAGGAGAAATACACTGAGGTGTTTTGGCCGTATGGAGAGGATGGAGATGAGAAACTGACCGGGAGAGTGTATGAGTGAGGTGGAGTGGGAGAGAGGGAGGGGGAGGCCAAGGATGAGATGGAAGGATGGAGTGGAGAGGTATATGAGAGAGAACGGAGTGAACTGCCAGCAGGGCAGTGAAATGGCGGGGGACAGGGCCATATGGAGGCCATTTGTTTGTGGCCACCCCTTACGGGATTGAGGCGTCTGGCAAAAGAGAGAGAGAGAGAAATATATATATATATATATATATATATATATATATATATATATATATATATATATATATATATATATATATATATATATATATATATATATATTCTATCTATCTATTGCCAGACGCCATAATCCCGTAAGGGGTGTCCATTCGACTCTGACTTATTTGTTTACAGGGAGGGCCACTAACCCTCCACCAGCCCACTTGTTGACAAGTAGGGAGCACGTATGGTTTGGTTATAAGGTTACCACCCAGTGCTGTAAATGGTTTCTTGGCTTACAGGAAACCATTTGGCTTGCCACTCAATGTAGAGCCACCTGTAACGGAAAGAAAAGCAATAAGAAGTGACACGAAAGATGGGAGAAATAGGAAGAGAGGAGGGCAGGTACAGAAAAAAAATGATAAAGGCTAAGGAAGAAGTAGGCAGCCCTACATCAAGTGAGTGGATGATGGTCGCCACCATCTACCAATATATATATATATATATATACACACACACACACACACAGAGGAATACACAGATAGACAGGCTGAGGTATCAGTAAATATAAGTTTATGTATGAATGAATTTATAAATATATACATGCTGTTTCAGAAGTTTGGTACTGACTTTAGATTCCTGGGATGATTTTGAGGAAAAGAAATGTACCAACCTTAGTCCAGTGTTAAATTTAAGAATATATCTCATCCAGTGGTTATGATAGAAACTGTTCACACATAAGGCACTCAGTAATTGTAACTCCATACCAGTTGAAGATAGACTCGTGGTGATATATTATGTTGCTCAAAATTAACCTTAGAATTACCTCATGAAGTTATTACTTCAACACCTGGAACAAAACATGAGTCCTTGACTGCTGTGTCGGCACCAGGTAATCATAGCTATCTCTGGAGTGTTATCACCATGCGATAAGTATTATCTTGTACTAGACGGTTTATGCCGTCATCACTGTGACTGCACGTTGTATATCAAGTATTTATTCAGTGCCCAGTGACCATCATTCCATTATATTGGCCTCATCAAAATTTTCATATGAAAATCTATCCAGCACTATAACTGGTTATCAGATTCTAAAGAAATATATAATAACCGTAGGTGTCATACAGCAGCATGTCAGTTATGGCGGGAAAACCTGGGTTGTTCAGTAATAGTTATGTGGTTCAGACAACATTTTGGTTTACCCGAGATTTAAAGAGTAGTTAAGGCATACCCACCATTAGCTTTGCTGACTTCATTGGGTGTATGGACGCCAACTAGCGGCTGCCTTTGATGAGGAGTATTGGATACGAAGTGCAAGATATTTTCAAGGAATGTAACATCTTTACCTCAAGATAGTAGACCCCCTGGAAATTAAAGTGTGTGTGTGTGTGTGTGTGTGTGTGTGTGTGTGTGTGTGTGTGTGGAGGAGGGGGTTGCGTGAACTTTGGATCAGTGCAGTGATACAGCACCGTAATCTGTGTGTGCTCTATACAGTAGTGCTCTATTGATTTTCTCTGCAGTTACTTATCTCAGTATTAAGGCCACTCCCATCTCCAGTTACAGCTTCACTACTTTCAGTGTGGTTGCCAGTCACAAGACAAATTAAATCAATCGTATACACGAAGCCGACATGACTCAGTATACATTAGACCCTTGTATGTGTGTGTGTGTGTGTGTGTGTGTGTGTGTGTGTGTTTACCATCATTCTATACATCAAAAATGTCTCTTTTAAGGCGACAAATAATATCGTGGACGACGAATTCGGACTTGCTGTTGGTCGGCCATCTTGCCTGCTGTAGCGCTTGTGGGAAACTCTTAAGTCCTTGTGTCAGCTGCCCACCATCCCTAACTGGCCCTGAGATGTATGAAGTCACAGTGCTTACGAGTTTTTGTAAACAGCGCTAAGGATTTCTCCCAAGTTTAGAAGCATTGGTAAGGTTTAACGAGTCACGCTAAGGTCTTAAGAGCTTTAATAAATACCGGTCCAGAGGTCTAACAACTGAAGACATTCATCGGTAAGCTACTTTCTCGCCAGGTTTATTTCTTGCTCCGGTATTTCCATCATGAAATGATCTGAAACAATTTTTAAAATAAATAATAACAGATACAAGAAACTGAGAGAAGTATCAGCATATTGATTATTCATCACCTTCAGTCACCCTAACGTATATTAAATCGTCTGGCGGTAGCTAGAATATAATATCAAACAGACATCATCATATAATTAGCACCTTTAATCCGAGTAAGGAATCTGTTATGCTGTGGCTGTCAAAACTGTACTCAGCTTTGATTCAGAAGGGTCTGTTACAGCATTCATTAACTCCTTCAGTATTAGGAACTTAGGGCGCTCTCCCAGTTTGAACGAAATCGTGTGGCAGCAGCAATAATACACTACGGACAAGTTGATGTCATGCAGTGAGGAGTAAGAGACTTGCTGTGTTATCATCTGTACACGACTGCCCTTGCCTCCTATTCTCGTCGGCTAAGGAAGCTTCCTAACACCATTTGTACTTACGGAGAGTATGGCGATGTTGGAAGGATTTGTGTAACAATGAAAAGGACAGTAAGGTGCAATTATGCAATAACCAAAATAAATACATTAATAAAAGGTGTCAGGGAGCTTCCTTAACCGAGGCCAATGAAGGCCCTGAGTCGTCTGCCGTAGAGTAAGCCACTCAGTCGAGTCAGTTGCCAAGCAGCCGTAATAAACCATCATGTGACTGGCAAGACGGTTAGAGATAAGTGCTGGTATTATCGTGGTAATAAGCCATCATGTGACTGGCAAGACGGTTAGAGATAAGTGCTGGTATTATCGTGGTAATAAGCCATCATGTGACTGGCAAGACGGTTAGAGATAAGTGCTGGTATTATCGTGGTAATAAACCATCATGTGACTGGCAAGACGGTTAGAGATAAGTGCTGGTATTATCGTGGTAATAAACCATCATGTGACTGGCAAGACGGTTAGAGATAAGTGCTGGTATTATCATGTAATAAACCATCATGTGACTGGCAAGACGGTTAGAGATAAGTGCTGGTATTATCATGTAATAAATCATCACGTGACTGGCAAGACGGTTAGAGATAAGTGCTGGTATTATCGTGGTAATAAGCCATCACGTGACTGGCAAGACGGTTAGAGATAAGTGCTGGTATTATCATGGTAAACCATCACATGACTGGCAAGACGGTTAGAGATAAGTGCTGGTATTATCATGTAATAAACCATCACGTGACTGGCAAGACGGTTAGAGATAAGTGCTGGTATTATCATGGTAAACCATCACGTGACTGGCAAGACGGTTAGAGATAAGTGCTGGTATTATCATGGTAAACCATCATGTGACTGGCAAGACGGTTAGAGATAAGTGCTGGTATTATCGTGGTAATAAACCATCATGTGACTGGCAAGACGGTTAGAGATAAGTGCTGGTATTATCGTGGTAATAAGCCATCACGTGACTGGCAAGACGGTTAGAGATAAGTGCTTCTCAGCTGAGGAGGATCTGTAATAGTTTTGCCGATTTTTTTTCTTCCCGCAACATCTAGAGATATTATTGAAATCTTTCTACATCTTAAGATTTCAACAAAATTTTAGCGATATTCCAGTGACTATAGGCTTTTGTCTAAGGATTTTCTGAATTTTTAAATGTCATTCTAGCTGTTTTTGTGAGCAAGTTAATTTGTGTTTGTAGTCTTGGATTTGGCAACACCACTGTCTGCCCCATCTGCCTTACCACTTTATTTTGCGTGTTACACCTTAACATACTTTTTACTTGTTTTCCAATATATTGTTGCTATTTCTTAACGAATTTCGTAGGCGAGGTCTTTCTAAGTGTATCGATGAAATAAAACCTTCATTATTCCTTTCATCTAGAAAAGGTCTTTACTAAATGAATTAAATTATTTACAGTAATAATATATGTACTGACTCGTCATCAGAGTGAAGGGATTACTAGTACCGGTATGTTGTATGTTCATGTTATCTGTGTCTTTTAAATATTAATACTGCTTGTAGAAATAACTATGTAAAAGATCACAGTTTTCTTCATTGCATTAACCCTTTCAGTACGCTGGCATTTTTTATTCACTGTTCTTGCAGCTGACCGACGATGTTAGGGAAGACTTCTCGTACTGAAGAGCTTACCATAAACGTCGTGCCATTTCCAGCGTAAGGTATTTGTTAAAATATTCTACGTAAATCTACGCAGTTTGAGCCAGAAGAATTACCCCGTCCACACAGATAAGTTTTTTCCCTATATTCTCGCTTCTTACAGACCTTCCTATGTAGTTAGGAGACTTTTGGAAATGGTGGAGTAATATATACCCTCCATTATCCATCACTATAGAGACACTCTTCCATATCAACAGTAACCATCTTGAGGCAGCATCAGTAGTAGTAGTAGTAGTAGTAGTAGTGGTCCTCGCAGCCCCAGGCTCATCTGTAACGTGAACCTGGTGGACTGCAGGCTGAAGATGTCCTTCCCCTACAGTCCACTATCCCGATTTCGGGGGAAAGAAAATGGCTGCGGGACGTTTGTATAACCCGGCAGTTTATCCGACCGGTTATATCGGTGCCACCACATGAAGGCATCCCTCTCCAGTACCTTGGAAAAGTAGCAAACACAAATTAACAAACACTTCTTTCAACAGATGAAGTCAAGCTGCTGTATATGATAAAGTGCATACAATGTTACCTGTGACGAGAGCGATTCTGCCTGCGAGGGTGCATGACGGTGTGGTGGTGGTGGTGTCTGCTGACGCTGCCATTACCACTGTTCACACTCACGCTATCCTACCGCACTGACAGCCTCACACTGGCACAAGGCCAATCTGTGTGTGTGTGTGTGTGTGTGTGTGTGTGTGTGTGTGTGTGTGTGTGTGTGTGTGTGTGTGTGTGTGTGTGTGTGTGTGTGAGGAGGGAGGAGGGGTTAGAGTGAAATTTGGATTAATGGAATGATCTAGCACCATGATCTGTGTGTGTGTGTGTGTGTGTGTGTGTGAGAGAGAGAGAGAGAGAGAGAGAGAGAGAGAGAGAGAGAGAGAGAGAGAGAGAGAGAGAGAGAGAGAGAGAGAGAGACTACTTGTCTGTGGTAATATGGCTGTCAATACTGTACAAAATGAAAGAAAAGTATTCGGGAGCCAAATGCTAATCGCTCGCCAAAATACTCTGTTGGTCAAGTCCAAGATTTTGGCTATATCATGATGCCCTGAAGGTTTCATGTTGATAGCTCAAGCAATTCATGAGATATAATGGTGCTAAAGGTGGGCGATAAAAACTAGTTGACCTTTGATAGCCATTCTGGTGACCTTAACCATGACCACGAGTGCCCATTTTTGAACTCGTAAAGATTTCGGTCATATCTTGATACCCTGAAGGTTTCATGTTTATAGCTCGAGCCGTTCATGAGATATAATGGTGATAAAGGTGGGCGATAAAAACTAGTGCAGCCATTTTAGTGACCTTGACCTCGAGAGACAGACGGACAAATGAGGAAGTCAAGGATCGTTGTGATGTGGATGTGGGTGTGATAGGAAACGTTAGCAAAAACACATTAAGGTGGTCTGGCCATGTGGAGAGGATGGAGAGTGAGAGACTGACGAGGAGAGTGTATGTGAGTGAGGTGGATGTGGAGTTACATGGAGAGACAGACTGACAAATGAGGAAGTGAAGGATCGTTGTGGTGTGGATGTGGATGTAATAGGAAAAGTTAGGAAAAACACACTGAGGTGGTCTGGCCATGTGGAGAGGATGGAGAGTGAGAAACTGACGAGGAGAGTGTATGCGAATGAGGTGGAAGGGGGTAGAGGGAGGGGGAGGCCAAGGATGAGATGGAGGGATGGAGTGGATAGGTATATGAGGGGAGGGGTGAGTTAGGAGCAGGGCAGTGAAATGGCGGGGGACAGGGAGACATGGAGGCGATTTGTTTGTGGCCATCGCTTACAGTATTAAGGCGTCTGGCAATAGACAGATTAACCTCGAGTGCTCGTTTTCGAACTCGTCCAAGGTTTTGGCCATATCTTGATACCCTGGAGGTGGCAACAGCAAGAATACACGACAAACAGCTTGTCCTGCAGTGGCGGCTGACTTGCTGTGTTATCATCTATACACGACTGACCTGGGCTCGTATTCTCGTCGGCTAAGGGAGATTCCTAACATCTCTGAAGCTTCCTAACACCTCTTCCTTTTGCGACTTGTTTTTGAATATGGATCGTTAATATCTGTTTGTACCTTATTTATTGATATACAGTATGACGACACTGAAAGTATTTACCTAAGACAGAAAAGGACGGTAACGTTAAACAAAATATATCGCTTAGGAGAAAGTGTTAGAGATGTTAGTGAATCAACAAGAATACTGGCCCCTGAGTCGTCTGCCGCAGGGTAAGCTACTCAGTCGCCAAGCGGCGGTAGTAAGCCATCATGGTGACTGGCAAGTTGGTTAGGGCTTGGTAGTGTTGCCAACTGTGAATTACAAATCCCGCTGGATGGACCTCAAAAACCCGCTAGAATTTAGCACAGAACAGCTAGATATGTTGACATGAAATATTAATTTTTTATTACACAAAAAAAACAGCAACTTTGTGAAATCATCATCATCATTATCTTGAGTTTCTGATGTGCTGGTACTTGGCTGTGGTTCACCTTCGCTGTAGGTTTGGAGAGTTCCTATCTTGCTTAGAGCATCAGCTGCTATTTCGTACTCATGACAAGGTTTTCAAAGTCTTCGTAAACCAGCTCGAACTACTTTGTACTTTTACCACTGGGAAATAATATTCATCCACTCCACGAAATTTTAACGTAGTTTAACTTACGTTGTGCCGTACAGCTGAGGCGATTATGTGTACCGGTGAAGAAGGAGGTGGCTACAGGGAGCAAGGTGAAGAAGGCAGGAATGGCGGATTTTGGCTGATTAAGTGTTGGGTGATGACAACAATAATTCTGCGTCTGTCACTGAAGACGAAGCCAGGTGTGTGGGGGTAAGGTACAAAGTATAGCTGAATGTAATAAGTTCGTGGGTAGAGATGAAGAGAGAACAGGTTGAGAAGGATCTCGGGTTGGGGATGAAGTGGAAGGAGGTTGAGAAGGAACTGATTGGGAATGGTGGTTGGGAAGGACAAGGGACTGGGATGGTGACTGAGATGCAGACAATGGCATCGTTGACCAGAAAAACACATATCCAAGAACCCCCCTGTAACCTACTGTACGTGACCAATCATTATAGCGACGCCAGAGAAAATGGTCGATTAAGGAATATGCAATTTTTACTGGCTAGATACAGGGGTGTTTAATTTTCAATTTTACTACTGTACTTTGTGGTTCTGTATTTCTATTATCAGTAACACACATGATAGTATAATCGCTAGGTAAGTCAGATTGCTTATTTAAAAAAGCTAGAAAAAAAGCTAGCTGCCAGATAGAAAATTAACCCGCCAGATTATAAGGAAATGAGCTAGATCTAGCGGGAAAAAAGCTAAATTGGCAACACTGGGGCTTGGTTAGGGCAATGTGCTTGTATTGTCGTCAGCTGAGCAGGCTCTCTAATAGTGTTGCCAGTTTAGCGTTTATATATCGCTGGCTTGTGGCGTTTTATAGTCGCTAGTGTTATTGTTTGTATATTTATACCATAACACATCAGTGTTCTGGTAACTTCACAAGTTATGATGATCAGTTCCCATATCATCGTACTCATCATCAGCCATACTTTTTTCATCCCCTGTGCATCACCATCACCACCACTAACAACAAAACTCTCACCACCGTCCTCGTCGACGTCCTTCTCCTCCTCCTCCTCCACTACCTCATCATCATCATCATCAACAGCAGCAGCGGTAACATTATCATTATCATAATGCATTAACCATCAGTCATCATTATTATCATCATTATCATCACGACTGTCATCATCATCACTCTAATCAAAATCATAATGTTGCATTATCTATCATTCATCATGTTTCATTAATCATCATCATCTTCATCAACGTTCATCATATCATCTTCATCTTGATCATCGTCACCATCATCATCATCTTCATCAAGTTTCATCATCATTATCATCATAATCATAATTACCAGTAAAGAGAGAAAGATTAGATACAAACTTGTGGCGTGTGTTGAGGCTGGGATCACCACTGTGTGGTTTTTGGTTATGGGGATATATATTCTACTAGGGACTACACCAACGCAAATGGTTCGGATAAGTAAACGCCAATGTGCTGGGAAGAAATAGACAGGGCAGTGATTTTTGACTTGGAACAATGCAGAGTTATTGCATGATTTCAAAACAGTACAAGGCCATTACATTACAGCATGTGTAGATCAATTACATGAATAAATAGTTACAGATGAGTAATTAATTTAGTGAGAAGCGGGAGTGCCGGGCTGTTGTGTTTATGTGTATAATATATGTAAAGTTGTACCACGTGGCCAGATTTTACTAGGAGAGACGGAGAGCAAGGCAGGTAGTAGCCGGGTGAAATTCTGCGTGGAAAGAAGGCCGGAGCTAGGTCGCCCGCTTGGTTTTATGCCCTCTAATGAGGTGGGCAGAGCACCGGTAGACCTAGGTCGCCCGAACATACAAATTTGATTGGTTTAGGCACGACTACAGGTGAGAAGGGAAGAGAAATTGAATTCTATTGGTAGTGGCACCAGTAGCGATGCTGATTACGAGAACAAGGTAGGGAAAAGCCATGAGGGAAGGAAACCACGTGTGTAGGTGAAATGAGGACAAAGCCACGAGGGAAGGAAACCAAGTGTGTAGATGAAATGCGAGGTACCGGTAAAATACTTTGTGGTGTAATATAGGTCACCAAATGACCCCTTTTCCTCGCCTCTTACGAAAAGTAGGGCAACTGGGAGAGTGTTCTTGCCCTCTTTCTCCAGGGAGTGTTCACGTGTCAGATGAACCTGGGTCCACACCAGCAACACCAACAAGTAGGATGATGGCTGCTTGGAGTGTATTCTTGGTAGGTGCAGATGATTTTGTTGGAGTTGTGAGGCAGGTGTTGTACTGAAGGGGTTAATGAAGGCTGTATTTAACGCCTTCACTTGCAAGAGTCTCTCCTAAGCTGGTGAGATCGTCTGGAGATAGCAATAACACAATACAAAATACATCCTCTGGCTGAAGGGGTTACAATGGCACTATTACCTACGACAAGGAGGTTATGTTACTGGCTGGCTTGGTTTGTCTGTCACACTCTTGCCAACATTGTGCCAAAACTATTGCAGGCAATGGCATCTAATTTTTAGCACTAAATTAGCACCATCAGAGAAACAAGTCATTAAATTATGGCGATAAAAGCTTAGAGGTCAAGGTGGGTGTAAATAAAATCAATAAAGCTGGGATGGTGGTGGGTAGGGCTGGGCGGAGAACATAAATGGTGATGGTGGTAGTGATGATGACAGTCCTCCTGATGACGGTGGTAATGATGATGTTGATGGTGACACTAGTGTAGGTTATTAATGACACTAATTATGACTGTATGGATAATGATGGTGCCGTTGGTGGTGGTGGTGATGCTGGTTAATAATGACCAGGATAACCTGACGTTAGCTTTTGATGCTTGTCATGCTGTAATATAATGGAGGAAGCAAGGGAGAAGGGAGATGGAAATCGGAATGGGGAAAATGAATATGTGGCAAACAACTGTACTTAGAAAATATGGAAGACAAGATTGCAAAGAATGGGAGAATATATATATATATATATATATATATATATATATATATATACAGAGAGAGAGAGAGAGAGAGAGAGAGAGAGAGAGAGAGAGAGAGAGAGATAAAGAAATGGGAAGGTGAAAGTAATAAAAACAGAAAGAAGAGAGAGAAAAAAAAGACAAAAAAAACGACAAAGCGGAAGAAGTAACAAAAGAAGATTAAAAAGGAAAGAGAGGAAAAGAGGAAATGTGAAAAAAAAAAAAAAAAATCAGTGAGACAAAAGTTTGAGGATGGTGATAAAAGGAGGAAAGGGGGATAGAATGGAAAAATAAAAAAATAAAGGAGGATGTGAAATAAAAGGATGAAAGAAAGAAAGGAACGAAACAAAAGTAGGAGACAGGCATATAATGAAGAAAATGAAAAGTAAAAGAAGCAAAGAAAGCTATTAACTCACTTCACGTGTGGGGGGCGCGGTAGCACAGTGGTAGCGCGCTGGACTCGTAATCGGGGGATTGCGAGTTCAAGCCTCGCCCGGGCTGCCGTGCCGGGAGTGGTAGCTCACTCCTGTAACCCTAGCGGGGCTATATAGTTCAATACAGGGCTTAGCTCGGGGAACTCCATTTCTCCCATTTTTTTTTTCACTTCACCTGTAATGAAATCGCAGACTGCACTACCTGCAATATTTGTGACAGATCTAATGATGATGATGATGGTGCTGGTAGTGACCGTGTCGGCGATTTATTTTTTATTTTTTTCCAGCTGCTAATTATAACTGCCTATCTATATCAATATTATAGCTGTCTATCCACACACACACACACACACACACACACACACACAGATATATATATATATATATATATATATATATATATATATATATATATATATATATATATATATATATATATATATATATATATATCCATCCATCCATCATCCAATCCTACGTTACCCCATGAGGAGCGTAGGAGCTCGGGGCTAGGCAGTTGGTCCTGACATTTAAGATGAGAGTGACCAACCCCACTCATCCCTGAGTGGCATTACGTGAGCAATAAACCCCAACCACCCGTTGGATATAAACCTTCACCGGCTCAATCCGACTGGAGCACAATAATTACCCACTAAACCACCAGGCCCCAAAATTTGGTTATATGGTTACCACCCAGAGTAGTAAATAGTTTCCTGGTGTACAGGAAACCGTTTGGCTTGTCACTCAGTGTAGAGTCACCCATAGGCAGAAGGAAGAGGAAAGAATGAAGGAATGAAAGACAGAAGAGGGAGTGTAAAGTCACCCGCAGGCAGAAGGAAGAGGAAAGACTGAAGGAAAGAAAGACAGAAGAAGATGGAAGGAAAGAAGGATGGAGAGGACAGGGCAGACACCTGAGAGCAGCACTACATTGAGTGAGTGGATGGTGAGCGCCCCCACCTACCACAATGTATATATATATATATATATATATATATATATATATATATATATATATATATATATAAATAATGATAGTTGTGGTGGTGATCGTTTGTGATTATGGTTGACTGACTGACAACATACAAACAAGTCTTGGCTGTGTAACAACAGAGGTCAATGGCGCCGTACAACAGGAGTAAAAGCAGAACAAGGATAATACATATCCATTATGTGTTCATCTCTCTATCTATAGCCAGACGTCATAATCCCATAAGAGGTGGCCGTTTGTCTTTGAGGTTGTTGGTTTACGGAGAAGGATACTAACCCTCCGGCAACCCACTTGTTGACACAAAGGGAACACGCATGTGTAGGTTATATGGTTACTACACAGTGTTGCAAACAGTTTCCTGGTTTACAGGATATCATTAGGCTTGTCACTCAATGTAAAGCCACCTGAAAAGGAAAGAAGAGTAGTAAAAAGTGAGAGGGAAAATGAGAGAAACAGGAAGGGAGGAGGGGAAACACAGAAAACGAATGATGATAGTGAAGGAAGACGTGGGCATCACTTCAGCAAGTGAAAGGATGATGATCGCCACCGCCTATTCAAGTTCATATAAAATCATGAATGACGTACCATAAAACTATGTCCAAATCAACTACAGTTGAAACAATGATACAGAACAGTACATATGATGATAACACTTCATTGCTATGCATCTTACCTTTCTTGTAGTCTGTGGTGCTGTAGAATAGTGGAGGAAATGAGACAAAGGAAGAAAGTAAAGGAGAGAAAAGAAAGGGAAAGAAAAGAAAAATATAAAGGAAGCAAGAAAGATGAAAGAAAAATGAAATAAAGAACGGCAGGGGAATGGGGGAAAAAGAAGAAAGAAGAGCTAAAGCAAAAAAGAAAATCAAGAAATGAGAAGCGACTGATATAAAGAGAGGATAGGACAATGTGAGGAAGTGAAAATAGAAAACGTTAAGGAGAAACACACCATGAAAATAAACAAAGAATGAATGAATGAAAGAAGCAAGAAAATAAGTGGAGGAGGAAATGGTAAGAAATGGAAAAACGGAGAGAACTAGGTGCAGATTTGAACTGGGTACAGGTGTAGTAGAGTGCCAGGCCACTCCACCTTACTTCACCTTGTCTCCTACCTCTATTATGGCTTGTAATGATGTAATATAGTGCACTGAACTATGCAGCTGCTGATGGTGTGATGATGCCGATTTTTACTTTAGTGCTGGTGTTGGTGGTGGCAGTGACGACGACGACCACAAGGAGGTTATGTTACTGGCTGGCTTGGTTTGTCTGTCACACTCTTGCCAACATTGTGCCAAAACTATTGCAGGCAATGGCATCTAATTTTTAGTACTAAATTAGCACCATCAGAGAAACAAGTCATTAAATTATGGCGATAAAAGCTTAGAGGTCAAGGTGGGTGTAAATAAAATCAATAAAGCTGGGATGGTGGTGGGTAGGGCTGGGCGGAGAACATAAATGGTGATGGTGGTAGTGATGATGACAGTGCTCCTGATGACGGTGGTAATGATGATGTTGATGGTGACACTAGTGTAGGTTATTAATGACACTAATTAATGTTAATAGGATAAGGTAGGGAGTATGTAGGTAGCCAAATAAATTGGTGAAAACAAGTGTCGATTAAGTCATGAGGCGTTGGATAGCTCGTTGTGGGGTTTTATCTTGAGGCAGGTGCTGCTGTGTCTCACTGGCCCCTCCGTCTATCTTGTATCGTTGGGGAGGTGAGTTATAGACACTCTTGGGTTTCGGGGTTTATTGTGATACAGTTATATCGTGGTGCACAGTAACGTAGCGTCATGGCCAACTGTCCTGTCTCCTAAGCTTCCGTCTACCTTCTATCTTTTTCTTTGGCTCTCCGACTGCTACACCTGACTTCCAGGAATATATACTGCTCGGTGGGGATGTGTGTAATGACTGGTACTTTTTCTGTCACGTGGGCTAACCGACTTGGGGCAGTTACCCCACGTGCTTGCAGCATAATGGGAGTCTCGAGCTTCTGAAAAATTTTTGTTACACATTCTGTGTAGGCACTGTGGCTAGAGGATGTGTACGTATTTATCTGAGCACCAGACATTGCAGCCGGTACAAGTGGTACCTATTGTGCAATAAGATATATACTAATGACTATAATTATTGCATTTCTATAACTATTTCATATGACATATTAATTCCTATATTATGACTGTATGGACAATGATGATGCCGCTGGCGGTAGTGGTGATGCAGGTTAATAACGACCATGATAACCTTACGTTATCTTTTGATGCTTGTGATGCTGTAATATAATGTAGAATGGAAGGAGGAGGAGAGACGAAAAAAAGACATGGTGAAAATGAAAATGGAAAGTGGAAATGGAAAAAAAATACCAAGAGAAAAATGGTAGGAAAGAAAATGACACAGAATGGGAGACAAGAAAGACAGGAACAGAATGGGGATAAAAACGATAGAAAGGAGAATGGAACCAAAAAAAAAAAAAACAAGAAAGTGGAGAGAGAGAGAGAGAGAGAGAGAGAGAGATGAGGAGGAATAAAGGAAGAAAAGACAGACAACGAGAAAGTAACGAAAGCAAAATAGAGGGGAAAAGAGAAAAGAATAAGGTCTATGAAAAAGTATATAAATAAAAATGAAAGGGAGACAAAACTTTGAGCTGCAGCTCAAGACAATTTTGTCAGAATCTCAGACTGCTGCAAATTACATCACTTTGGCTCCCACTTGTCTCGTGGTTATTGCTGCAGTATTGTGAAGAAAGAACCGAGACAGAAACAGATGGGAAGAAAAAAAGAACGGAAAAAAAGGAAGCAGAAGAAAAGAGGAAGGAAATGGAGAATGAAAGAGTAGAAGTAAAGGGCAAAGAATAACTGAGGAAGGGAAAAGAATGATCGAATAGGTGAAAGGGAGAAAGAATGAGAGAAAAGGAGATAATTTAAAAATGGACTAAAGGTATATAAATAAAAGTTGTTTAATCAGTACTTCTGTAGTCGAGTCCTAAGGCGGTATTGTGGTGAGGTTGGGAAGCTGAGTAACACCTCTTCCATACTGGTTTCTGTTTGAATCTGTACGTTAGTATATTATTGCATTCATGCAATCCATGCTCATATTAAGAAGGTGTACGAACCTATAATGAGGATATTAATGGTTAGTTTTGAAAAAAAAAAAAAAAAAAAAACGTTGAGGAAGAGGTGTTAAGGACCCTGCTTACCCGACGCTAATATGGGTGGTAGACCGCTGCACCTTGCTTCGTGTTGTTTCCTACCTCAACTGTAGCTTGTGATGCTGCAGTATATATGTGACTGATGTGACGATGATGATGATGATGTTGATGATGATGGTGCAGGTGATGAACGTAATTTTATTTGGTTAATAATAAGCATGTAGTTTATAATGGTGATGGTGGTGATGATGTTGGGGTTGGTTAGTTAACTGATTAAGTTAATAAAAATCCCGGCTAAGTAAGAATACAAGTCATTGCCGCTGTACAACAAGAGCACAAGCAGAACAAGAGTGACATTTATACATTTATACCTAATAATATAATACATAAAGCAAATAAAAATCACCAGCGACTAATAAAATCCATATAATATCGCCACTGATACATCATAATCTCTAATTTTACCTCGCTTGTAGTTTGGAGGAAATGGGTGAAACAAAGAAGGAAATGGAAATTACGGAAAAAGAAATATACTATAAGAAAAAACTAAAGAAAAACAAAACACAGAAGAAAGAAAAGTGACTGAAAAAATAAAGAAATTGTGAAGAGACAGACACAGAGAAGCAAAGACGGATGAGAATGGAGCGAAGGCAAAAAAAAGAAAAAAAAAAAGAAAAAGGAGAAACACATCAACAAAGAAAAAAAATAAAGCAATAATTTATGAGGATAAGGAAATGGAGAGAAAAGGAAACACAGCATAAAAGAGGTGAAGAACTGAACTGGGTACAGGTGTAGTAGAGTGCCAGGCCACTCCACCTTACTTCACCTTGTCTCCTACCTCTGTTATGGCTTATAATGATGTAATATAGTACACTGAACTGTGCAGCTGCTAATGGTGCTGCTGATGATTTTTTTATTTTTTTAGTGATGATTTTAGCAGTAATGTTGACGACCACGACGCCTACAACGACGACGACGACGATTGTGATGCTAATAATGATGATGATGGTTTACAGTATATTAGTACTGATATTAATAACCTTACAAAGTCTCGTCCCATACTTACTCTGCAGCTTGCCATGTTGCTATTTAATGCATTAAAAAAGGAGGAAGAAAGACACTTAATATAAAGAGAAAAATAAGAAACAAAATAAATAACTGGGTGAACTTGCACTGAAAAAGAATAACGAGAACAAAAAATGTCAAGGAATGGGAGACAGGAGGCAGAAAGTGAAAGTGAATAGGGAATATAAAGAAGATGAAAAACGAGAAAAGGTTTACGTAACTAAAATGGTGAAAGAATGAAGAAGAGAAAGAAAAGTATGCACAAGAAACAATAAGAGACAAAAGAGCAAAAAGAAAGAGAAAAAAGGGAAGGGAATTAGAAAAACAAAACAACAGAAATGATCCAGCAGGTCAGGCATTAAAAGTGGAGACACCTTTATTAGAATCTCAGGCCGCTCCACCTGGCTTCACCTTGGCTCCTACTTCTCTTGTAGCTTATTTTATGTAATATACTGAAGACACGAGAGAGGAGGAAAACGATGAAAAGGGAAAAAGGACAAAGGAAGAAACTCAGTTAAAGAATGAAAAAAAAAAGAAAACCATTTTTTTTTTTGGAAAAAATAGTATAGGAATTAGAAAGAACCGAGCAAGAAAAAAAATTAACAGAGAAGAAACATGAGATATTTAGAAGAAAATGAACAGGGTGAGTAAAGGAATGGTATAAAACGCAAAATAAAAGAAAAAGGGAAACAAAGAAACAATGATTGTAAGGTGTAAATGGTAATAGTGTTAAGTGGATAGCTTTATCAGAGTGCCAGGCCGCTGACCTTACTTCATCTCGCCTCCAACCTCTACTGTAGTTTGTGATGCTTTAATATAGTTGTGACTTGTTTTCTTTTTTTTTAATAACAGAACAGACGAAGGAAAAACAAATGAATAAAAAAAAATAACTCATACACTAGATTACTGGCGTCCTCCATTCACAAAATATCTGCAACAGTTGGACTCGAACAACTGTAGGTTGACGTTTGGAGGGAAGCGACTCTGGGGAAGCGAGTTCCAGAGAGATGCAGTTTGGGGAATAATAGAACTTTGATAGGCACAAGTTCTGCAATATGGCTGTGTAGCATTCCAGTCATGAGCGCTACCAGATGCTCGTGTAACACGAGGGAAGGCATGGAGAGGTGGCACAATGAATACAACTTCGTATGAGCAATTGCCATAAAAGTATCTGTAAAATAATGCAAGAGAGACAACATTCCTTCTTACTTGTACGGGAGGTAGATTATTTGAAATAGCAGGGTTATTAATAATTCCAACAGCTTTGTTCTGAATTTTGTCTAGTTGTCTTTGTGCAACCTCTCCACATCCATTTCACAAGGGTGAGCACCATAATCATTTTGCAAATACTGCTGGTAGTGTATGTGATTATGATGATGTCTGTGGTGGTGCTGGTGGTGGGTATGATGATGGTGATGTAAGTTAGTTTTGATAAGCATAACGAATTGAATGAACAATGATGTTGGTACTGGTGGTGGTAGTGATGGTGGTGGTGGTAATGGTGTGAAGATAGTGATGTTTAGTAGTTTATCAGTGATAATAACACCCTTCCTCAATCTCGCCTGGTACACCCACGAGCAAAGGTTAGCCGACAGTACCTGCCAGGCATATATTTCCAAACATAGGTCATAGAGGGCGCAGCGCTCCTCCACCAGAGTAAGGGAGAAGGTAGGAGACGGAGAGCGGGAGGGGGAGGAAGGCAACGAGACGGGAGGAAGAGGGAGGCAATAAGACAGGGCAGGTCGCAGGGAGGAAGAGTCTGTGACGATGGTTGATGATACGTATCGGGTGTTTTATAATAATAATAATGATAATGATGATGATGATGATGATGATGATAATGATGATGATAATAATAATAATCTATATCTATCTATAGCCCGACGCCCTAATCCCGCAAAGGGTGGCCACAGACAAAACGCCTCCAAGTCACTCTGTCACCCACCATTTGACTCCCCTCCCCCCAACTCACCCCCCCCTCCCTCATATACCTCTCAACTCCATCCCTCCACCTCATCCTCGGTCTACCCCTCCCTCTCCCTCCCTCCACCTCACCTACATACACCCTCTTAGTCAGTCTTTCATTCTCCATTCTCTCCACATGTCCAAACCACCTCAGTGTATTTCTCCTAATCTTTTCAACCACATCCACATCTACCCCACAACGTTCCTTCACTTCTTCATTCGTCAACCTGTCCCTCCACGTCACTCCACATGCTCCTCTCAAGTAACTCATTTCCACTGCTCTCACTCTTGACTTGTTCCCCTCTTGCAAGGTCCACGCCTCGCTTCCATACGTCAGGGTAGGGATCACAATACCATCATGCAGTGACTTCTTAACTTCCATACTCACCTCCCTATTTCTTATCACTGCTTTCAGTGTACCAACAACCTTTCTTCCCTGCTGTATCCTTTCACGTACTTCATCCCCCAAAGTTCCATCCTTACTCATCACACTACCCAAGTACTTGAATGCACTCACATTCTCCATATCCTCACCATCCAACCTCACTACACACTCTGTGACTTCATTCCTCTCAAACACCATAACTTTACTTTTGTTTACATTAACTTTCAGTTTCCTCCTCCTACACACTGTCCCAAATTCATTCACCATACCTTGCAACTCCCATTCATCTTCACTCAACAATACTGTATCATCAGCAAACAGCAACACCGGAAGCTTCCAAATCTCACCCTCATTCATTAGGCCCAGCCCCACATCCACTGCCCTACCTTGCACCTCCTTTACAACCCCATCCATATATATATTAAACAGCCATGGAGACATCACACACCCCTGTTTCAGTCCCACATTGAGATCAAAGAACTCACTCAGCTCACCATCCACTCGCACCGTAGCCCTAGCTCCCTCGTACATACTCTTCACAGCACTCAACAATTTTCCCTCCACTCCATATATTCTTAATACCTTCCACATACCTTGCCTATCTATTCTGTCATAAGCTTTCTCCAAGTCCATGAAGGCAGCATACACTTTCCTTCCCTTCTCTAGATACTTCTCCACTAAACATCTTAGAACAAATATCTGATCTACACACCCTTTTCCCTTCCTAAATCCCCCTTGTTCTTCTCCAACTAGCTCCTCTGTCATATGCCTAACCCTATCAATGAGTATTCTACCATATATTTTACCAGTCACACTAAGAAGGCAAATACCCCTATGGTTACCACATACTTCTCTCTCCCCTTTTCCTTTGTACAGAGGAATAATTATACCTGATTTCCAGTCCTCTGGAACCCTTCCCTGTTCCCAAGCCAATCTACACAACTTCCATATCCACTCCACAACAATCTCACCCCCATACCTAAGCATTTCACCACACACTCCATCAATTCCTGGGGCCTTTCCCAGCTTAATCTTCTTCATCGCTTCCACTACTTCCGACCTACTGATCTCTTCCTCCCTCCTCTCATCTCTTCTTCTCCCAGCCATTCCCCAACCACTTATACTCACACTGCTCTCACTCTCTACATTCAACAAATCCTCAAAGTGCTCCTTCCATCTCCTCAATTTCTCTCTCTTCTCCACCAACAGTCTATTATTCCTATCTTTCACTCCCCTACTATTTCCCCTTTCACACTGCCTTACTTTCTTTACCTCCTTCCAAAACAATTTCTTACTCTCCCTCCATTTCACACTCAGATTCCTCCCAAACTCTTCTTCCACTTTCTTCTTACTCTCCTTCACCAGTCTCTTAACCTCCCTTCTCCTGCTCACATATACCTCTCTCTTCTCTCTCTCATCTTCTCCCCTACCTCTACTCGCCAACCATTCACCATATGCCTTCTTCTTTTTTTCCACAGCTCGTTTCACCTCATCATTCCACCATGCTGTCCCTTGCACACCCTTGCATCTCCTCCTTACTCCACAAACCGCTTCACACGCTGCGCTTATCTCTTCCGTGAATATCTTACATACGTCTTCCACCCCTTCCATCTGCTCTAGCTCATACCTTCCCAATCTTTCTTCCACTATGCTCTTATACTCTGTCCTTTTCTCACTATCTTGCAATTTCTCCACTCTTCTCACAGGAGGTGCTTCCTCCTGTCTTCCCCTTCGTCTCCTCAACCACTTTCTTTGCAGCTCTACCTTGGCCATCACTAAGTGATGGTCCGAGACTCCATTCCCCCACCCTCTCCACACCCTTGCATCCAACACTTGTCTTCTCATTCGCTCATCCACACACACGTAGTCTATCATTGCCTTTCGTTCAACAAGTTCACCATCCATCCTCCTCATTACTCTCCATGTATACCGGTGGATCATCTTATGACGAAAGTAGGTGTTGGCTATTGCCAACCCCTTACCAGCACAGATGTCCACCAAAGCACTACCATTCCCATCTACTTCAGCTGGCACACCCCACTGACCAACCACTCCATCCACTCGTACATTCCCAACTTTGCCATTCATGTCTCCAATCAACAGCACTCTCTCGCTCCTCTTAAACTTGTCCATACATGCTTCTACTCTCGCCCAAAATTCATCTTTCACTCTTACCACTCGATCCTCTGTTGGAGCATACACACATACAATCGCCCATGCTTGTATACCTACTTTCATCCTCACCCATACAATCCTTGCACCCACTGTTCCATACTCTCTTATATTCTCCTTCCACTTCTTGCTTATCATCAGACATACTCCCTCTCTTGCCCTCTCATTCTCACTGACTCTCGCACATATACCTACACCGTATTCCCATTCTCTCATCCTTTCACCTTTCCATTTAGATTCAGTCAATCCACATATATCCACTTTTGCATCCTCAAGCACCTGGACAATCTCTCTCTCTTTCACTTCATCATTCACTCCTCTCACATTCCACGTTCCTACCCTCAGGATGTCCTTTGTCCGTTCCTAATAATAATAATAATAATAATAATAATAATAATAAGCGTAATAATAAAATTATTAAGCATATTATTATTATTACTATTATTATTATTATTATTATTATTATTATTATTATTCTCCCCTTTGGGGCTAAGATGCGACTGACTGTGTTTGAATGGACGAGTAAATGGGGAGTGTGTCGTCCTGTCTCGGCTACCTCCCTTTCCAGGGGGGAAGCAGCCTAGGTATATGGATAGATAGATTATTATTATGAGATGTATAAGAAAGAAGGACGTAATCCAGTGTTAGCCCTTAGAAAACTTTTTTTTTCCTGACTAATTCTAGGCAATTTTTGTTGTGTGACGGAAGCACTAGTGATGTCTACAATCTAGCAACTCATAAACAACGGTTTGATTTTGATCCAGACGATCAAAGATGCCACAAGAAAATCCCCATCGCCAAAGGGTTAAGGAAGTAAGAAATTAATTTATTCGTGTCAGGTAATGTGAAGGTAGATTGCGAGGTACAAGGGTGTAAACTAGGTAGGCAGAGAGAGAGAGAGAGAGAGAGAGGGGGGGGGGACAAGGAATTAGCAAGTGAAACACGTACAGGGCAGTGCCTAGTTTAGTGGTAAATGTTCGGGAATCTTATAATTACATTCTTCAGAAACGGAAGGGTGGAAGGTGGCAGAATTATTTTATTGATGATAGACATTATGTGTAATTGCCGTTCCGACTGAGGGGGATTGGTTGATCACTTCGCAGCATGGCAACGCCATTGGTCGGATAGAGATGGTATGTATGTGTGTAACATCAGTAATGTAAAAATGCAGCACTGCCTATGCATTTTCGTCATCAAAATAATAAGGATTATTATGTTTAATATCATGTAAAGTTATTATCATAGCAGTGTATTAATCAACTTCTTTCATTTCTGAAGTATGTAATTATATGATTCACAAATACTTACAACCAAACTAGGCATTGCCCTTTACATGTTTCACTTGATAACTCCTTGTTCTCTCTCTCTCTCTCTCTTGCCTCTTAGTTTACACCCTTCTACCTTGCAGTCTACCTTCACATTATCTGACACTAATAAATTAATTTCATACTGCCTAATTTTTCGCGAAGATTTTCTTGTGGCATCTTTGATCGTCTGGATCAAAATCAAACCGTTGTTTATGGGTTGTTAGATTTTATCAAACCTTTAGCTTTGGACATCACTAGTGCTTCAGTCACACAAGAAAAATTGCCTAAAATTAGTCAGATAAAATACAAAATATGCCAGCTGTTTTCTAAGGGCTAACGCTGGATTACGTCCTTCTTTCTTATAGGCCTACTTATCTCATAAATAATAATAATAATAATAATAATAATAATAATAATCATAATAATAATAATAAATAATAATAATACTGTAATAATAATAATAATGATACTAATACTAATACTAATACTACTACTACTAATAATAATATCCGATGTGTGTCATCGACCATCGCCACAGACTCACTTCCTCCCGTCTCGTTGCCTCCCTCTCCCTCACCCTGTCTGTCTCCTCCCTTCTCCCTTAATCGGGTGAACGAGCGCTGCGTCCTGCATGGGCTATGTTTGGAAACATGCCTAGCAGGGGACTGTTGGCGAACTTTTGCTCGTGGGTGTACTGCTCGTGTACTTTGTGATGCTGTTGTTTAGTGGAGGATGAAAGGATGAAGAAAGAGAAAACAAAATGGGAGGGGAGGGGTGAGGGAATGAAGGAGGAAAGGAACTAACTGTATGAAAAATAAGTAACTGTTGGATATAGAAAAATGACAGTTGGACTAAATAACAACGAGAAATGGAAGAGATAATAGTAAGGATGAAAGGAGACGATTATAGGAGATATGATACAGAAATACAAAATATGGATAAAGAATGAAGGGCGAGGAAAAACGACGAGAGGAAAAGAGAAGAAAACAGAAAAAGGAAGGAAAAGAATGATAAAAAAATAAAAGATCAAGACAGTAGAAAGGAAACCAAGTCAACTTTGTTAGAATCTAAGGTCGCCCTACCATCATCTTTGGCTCCTCCTTCTTTATTACTATATTTTAAGTAATACAGTGAAGAGTGAGCAGAGAGAAAGAAAAGCCAAACAAGGAAATAAAGAGAACAGGAATAATAAGAAAGAAAGGAAAAAGATGGAATCAACAGACGAGACGGAGAAAAACGAAAGAGAACAACAAATGGGAAAAGATGGAAAAGTAGATAGATATAAAGAAAAAAGAAAAGAGCAACGATGATGAAGCTAAACATATAAAAGAGAAGAAGGAAAGAAAAGAGGAAAGAAAGAAAACTAGAAACCACTCAGAGGACTTATACCTCCTCCAAAGCCTTTATAAATTTTACAAACCAGTCTCCTTCCAAGGTCGTTGGCGGAGGTAATTGATTCTACAGTCTTAGTCTGCCCTCGTTACACAATCTCAGAGAAGGCATACCTCCGCCGACACCCTACGTCAGGACCCGGATCCACATCAACATCTAAATAACTCTGCCTTGACCCAGTGCCCACCTATCGACCAGATTTCATTGAATTACCATAACAACTTTTTGAGATATCTTGTCCACAGACAGACAGACAAACAGACAGACAGGCAGACAGACAGACACAGTTGAATACATAACATCCTTCAACATCGCTGGCGGAGGTAATGAGATATAAATGACACAGGTGTTAACTCAGTACACCTGCAGTAAAGTCCCAGGCCGCTCCACCTTACTTCATCTCACCTCCTACCTCTCTTGTAGCTTGTGCTGCTGTAATATAGTGGAGGAAGAAAGGAGGAAAGGAAGGACGTAATATAATGAATATTAGGAAAAACAACAGAATAAACGAAATGCGAAGAGAAAGAAAATTAGACAAAACGACAAAGAATGAGACACGTAAGATAAACAATAAAATGAAGATGGTAAAAGAAGATAGAAAAGTGAAAGGAATAAAAACCGTAGAAAGGAGGGAAGAGATGGGGAAACAACGAGAGGAAAAAGTAAATAAAAAGAGAATACACGAAAAAAAGGTAACCGATAGAAACGGAAAAAGACAAAGAACAAGAAAGGAGACATGATAATGAAGGTTTGAACTGGAGACACCTTTGTTAGAATGTCAGGCCGCTCCACCTTACTGCACCTTGGCTCCTACTTCTGTTGTTGTTTGATTGCTGTAATATGATTAAGGAAGGTAGGAGAGAGAGAGAGAGAGAGAGAGAGAGAGAGAGAGAGAGAGAGAGAGAGAGAGAGAGAGAGAGAGAGAGATGTAAAGAAAAGTAGAACAGAGACTGTAAGAGAAGAGTGAGAAGAGGAAGCTGAATGAAAAAGATAAAGATTATAAGAAATGAGAAAAGTGAAAAAGGAATCAAAAGGAGAAAGTAAGGACAAAAGAGAAAGCACAAAAGAATAGAAAACGTAAGAAAATGTGGAAATTTAGAGGCAAAGAAGAAGATAAGGAAGGCAAGAATGACACAAATGGTGAATTAAAGGGAGGAGAAAAGAAATGATTAAGGAGAGGGGAAAATAAGGGCAATGAATTATGGATGATAAAAATAATAACTGGAAACACCTGCAGTAGAGTCCCAGGCCGCTCCACCTTACTTCATCTCACCACCTACCTTTACAACCTTGTGATGTGCTAATATAGTGGACAGAGGAAGACAGAAACAAAGTAAGAAAGAAAAATGAGTGAGAAGAAAAATCTGGGAACAATGTGTAACAAAAAGGCTGGGTACAGGGATGTGGCCCTCAGGACTGGGGCCAAACAGGTCCAGAAATCTCTGGCTCAGGTTTCGGCCGGAGGTGGAGGTCTTCCGTTGTCTGAGCGTAGGGAGGTCTCGCCCGGGCGTCCTGAGGAAGGCCTGGAGTGCCCTAGGGCTGCGGTCCCCAGAACCAAGTGGCGCTTTCAGGGAGGGACTGCCGCACCGACTGAAATCGGGGCCCATCAGGTGGCTCTTCTCCAGGGCCAGGCGTAGGGAGAGTGGCCAGGGGAGGTGTTAAGGCCTCTCTGGGATTCTTCTGCGTCGGGAGTCTCGACCCTCGTGTCACGCTGGGGCGGCTGGACTGCTCTCGCCTGTCTCCGGCCGTGGGGCCCGGCTACTGGCCGTGGCTTCCCAAGGGCGCGACTATGAGATGCCAGGGCCCGGCTACTGGCCGTGGCCTGGGAGGGGGAATCAGCGTGCCTCTGGACACCTTTGGAGCAGCTACCAGCCGTCTGACGTAGGTGGGAGCGACTACAGGCCGTCTCCTTCTGCTGGAGGGGGGAGCAGCTACAGGCCGACTTGGGCACAATACCTTCGGAGCGGCTACCAGCCGTCTGACAAAAGTGGGAGCGACTACAGGCCATCTCCTTTTGCCGGAGGGAGGAGCGGCTACAGGCCGACTCAGGGGCAATGCCTTCAGAACGGCTACCGGCCGTCTGGCGAAGGCGGGAGCGGCTACAGGCCAACTCCTGCAGGAGGGCAGGAGGGGGTGTAGGGCGGCTACTGGCCGTCCCTGGAAGGACACCTTCTGACAAAGGCTGGAGCGACTACAGGCCGTCTCCTGATTACCCTCAGGTTGGATGTTTACTGATTCCCTTATGAGGGGCGGGCGGCTACCGGCCGTCCCAAAGAGGAAAACACCTTCGGAGAGGCTACTGGCACACTCCTGTTGAAGGCGGGAGTGACTACAGGCCAACTCCTGAGGGGCGCTGTTTGGAGCTGGATAGGCAGCTCCATCCCGACCTGATCCAGTGGAACCTCTCCCCGAAGGTAGTGTCGGATTCCTGCTAAGGCGACAGTGAGGCGACTGTGTGTCATAGGGGCACACGGCCCGGGCTGACTTGTGCTGTTGTCGCACTGAGTTTCGCGGCTCAGCTGCGGCTCCTCTGTGGGGTTCTGGTGAGGGTGTCAGGGAGTTTTTTGGGGCACTATGCATTTTACCACCTTCCTCCCGGAAAAGGTCACGTCCCTGTGACTGGAGGTGATAGACGTGAGTGTCGTGGGTGGCGTACACTGGTTGGAGGTCCTTGAGATGGGACTGCCAGGCAGTGGCGGCGTGGTTCTCCTCTTGCTCCGCATCACAGGTGAGGAAGAGCATGGAGGTGGTGGGGAAGGAGAGAAGGAGGTGGAATAGGTGGTGTGGCTCTCGGAGCCGGCGGTTTCTGCCGAGGGTTAGTGCCCATACTGCCTGTCGAACTTTCATTTTGGTGGTTGTCGCTGCTGATGTCGTTTGGTGCTGTATGCTGGACACTGAGGGTAGGAGCCAGGTTTTGTGGTGTGGTAATGCGGCGTAGGGTCTCTGGGGAATATAGGTGGTGGGGATCTGGGCCTGGTGTAGCATGACAGTGTGAAGTTAGGGAGAGGCGGGTGGCATGGGAGAATGGGTGTATTGGGCGGGTGGGCATGAGAGGCAGCCTGAGCGGGTGGTTGTGGTCTTGAGGGTGGAAGTGGGTAGGAAGGTGGGCATGTGGGGTGGGCATGGTTGGGCAGTATGTGCCATTGGGCATGGGGTGGGTGTGGTGGAGTGTGATGACGTTGGAGTGGGCGTATGTAAGGGTGGTGGGCAGGAGGTGGTGAGGGAGATTGGTGGGAGGTTGGTGTGGCAGGTGAGATGTCAGGTGAGGTGCGGGGTGGGGTGGCGGCCTGGGAGGCTGAGGTGGTAGGGGGGGGTGGAGGTTGAGGGTGAGAAGGAAATGTAGCATTCGTATGTGGAAGTGGGGGGTGGGGCCGGGACAGGAGGAGGGTGGGGGTATGGGGCTGGGGCAGCAGCGGCAGGGGCGCGGAAGGGATGCACGTGACGGTTCCGAAGGGTGCATGGGGTGCTGTGATAGTCGATGACAACTTGATAGAGGTTGGGGACGCGGGTGATTGTGTGGGGTCCCATGAAGTGGGGGGCGAGTTTGTGTGGGGTGGGGAGTTGGGCGATTACGACAGTGTCGCCAGGGCGGAAAGGGTTGGGGGCTGTGTCGGGGCTGAGATCTAGGTTTTTCTGTAGGTGGACCAGTCGGCCCTTCAGGTGGTGTAATGGGTCTGTGGTTGGGGCAAAGGTGGGTGGCTGTAGGTGTTGGTGGAGGTGCAGTAGGAGGGGGGCCTCGCTGAATATCCTCTCGTAGGGAGACACCCCGTCTTTTCGCGGGCAGGAATTTATGCCCCACTGGACAATTTTTACATAGACAGGCCAGTCGTCATCTTTTGTGGCCTCAATGCGTGCGCAAAATTGATTCATGAGGGTGCGATGGCTGCGTTCGCACACTGCGTTTCCCTGTGGCCAGTAAGGAGAGGAGTGGGAGATCCTGTATCCAAATATTCTGGTGAGTTCTTCCCAGACTTTTCCGGTAAACTCTGGGGCATTATACGAATGGATGGCCTGGGGAATGCCAAAATAAGGGAACACGTGTCAGAGGAGGGCATCAGCGACGGCGACGGCATGATGCTCTTTGACTGGACAGGCCATGACAAATTTTGAATATGTGTCCACGAATGTGATCACATACTTGTACCCTGATTCCAAGGGGGTCGCTCCTTGCGGCACCATTTCTGCAGAAGGTCTGTCTCCGGCTGGATGGTGTGGACGGGGAGGCGGGAAATCGCGTCTGTGTTAGTGTGGAGTTTTCCGGGCCTGTAGGAGATCTTGTAATTAAATTCCTCCAAGGTCTAATGCCACCTGATGAGTTGGGCATTATGGGAATCAGATTGGCGTAACCACTGGAGAGATTGGTGGTCCGTGATGATAGTAACCTGAGTCCCGGAAAAATATGCCTTGAAGTGCTGGAGAGCCCATACTATGCCGAGGCATTTCCGCTTGGTGGCAGCATAGTTCTTTTCGGCTTGATTCAGGGTGCAGCTGGCGCAGGCGATGATGTGTTCCCGGCCTGCCTGAACCTGGGTTAACACGGCGCCTATGGTGGAGAGGGAAACATCGGTGTAGAGGCAGAAGGGAAGGACGTAATCAGGATAAGCCATGATGGGGGCAGAGACGAGCTTGTCTTTGAGCTGTTGAAAAGCAGCTTGCCTTTCTTCCATTCAGAGGAACAGTTCCCCCTTCCTGGTCAAATCGTGAAAGGGCTTTGCGATGTGGGCGAATCCCTTCACGAAGCGGCGGTAATAGGACGTTAGTCCTAGGAAGGCTAGGATGCCATGGACATCCTGTGGTGGAGGTATGTCTGCTATGGTGTGGAGCTTGTCGGGGTTGGGGGAGATTCCTGCCTGGGAAATAAGAAGTCCCAGGAACGAGACAGTCCGAGCGGCCAGGACGCACTTAGAGGGCCGGAGTTTGAGGCCTGCCTGGCGAATCCTGGTGAAGACTCGGCAGAGGCACTGCAGGTTGTTGGCCCAGGTCTGGCTAAAGACGATGATGTCATCTAAGTATGCCAGGCATATTTCCCAGGTGAAACTGCCAAGGACAGATTCCATAAGCCTGGAGAAGGTGGCAAGGGCGTTGCAGAGTTTGAACGGCAGGACATAAAATTCGTAATGTTTGCCGTTACTTGTCGAAAAGGCCGTTTTGCCTCGGTCTTCTTGGTGCACGGGGACCTGCCAACATCCAGACTGGAGGTCGAGGGTGGAAAACCAAGACGCCCTGTAAAGGGAATCTAAGGAATCGTCGATTCGTGGGAAGGGTGTGGTATCTTGGATGGTGATGTCGTTCAGACAGCGGTAATCGATGCAGAATCGCATCGTGCCGTCCTTCTTTTTCACTAGAATGACGGGGGAGGACCAGGGCCTGGTGGAGGGGGAAATGACACCAGCCTCTATCATTTCTTGTACTTGGCGGTCTTCTTCCTCCCGTTTTCTGGGGTTTTTCCATCGGGATGGTTGTCTAATGAATGGGCCTGTAGTATGAATTTCGTGCAACAGGTACGTGGTGTGTCCTATGTCTGCTGGTCCTGCCACGAACAGATCCTGAAAATCCAGGAGAAGGCATCGTAGGGTGTCTGACTGCTGGGCGGAGAGATAGTCAGGGATGGGTGGCAGGGGACAGGGGAGTGGGAGGAGGGTGGGCCGCAGGGCTTGGCTTCCTCCATCTCTCCGATGATGAGCCCTTTTGGGAGAGTGAGGGGGGAAGGGGTAAGGTTAGCGATGCGGATGGTGGTGTGATGTGGGGAGAGGAAAGTGGGAGATAATAGGCAGGCGGAGAGGGCTCCTGGAGGGAGGAGGCATGAGAACAAGATAGAGGGGCCTGAGGGCTGGTTGAGGGGCACCCAGTCCTCATGATGGGGGGGGGATGGTAACGGTGGCAGAGACGGTGGTGGGGAAAGAGGGAGGAGGGGTGGTGAGGGGGTCATGGGAGGAGGAGGAGGGGGTTGAGGAAGGGGAGGAGGGGAGTGAAGAAGGGAAGGAGGGAGTGAATCTTCCGGCCGGGGCCGTGGCTTACAGGTGCAAACGGCTTGAGTGGGGTTGGATGGGGCACGGAACTGGAGCTGCCGGTAGCAGCAGTCTATGGTGGTTCTGAGCTTCCGGAGTAGGTCCAGACCCAAGTACCAGTCGTAGCTCCGGCAGAAGTAGAAAATAATGAATTGGTGTTGGGTTGACACTGGCTGGTGGGTGTCAATCCGTAGGTCCTGTGTCTCCCCACGGACGGGCAGGGGGCCATCCCCCACGTCCACAAGATGAGTGGAAGTGGGGCGGAGTGGGCCAAAGGTCGATTTATGGCGGGAGAAATAGTGGCTGTAAAGGCAGGATCTGGCCACTCCCATATCGACTAACAGTCTGGCCTGTTCAATTTCATCTTGTGGTACACTTGGGGGCGATATTTGGGGGTAATGGCCCCTGCCACCATGGGTTGGTGTGGGGGCGGGCCTAAAAATCCAGCTGTCTGGGGCTTCCATCTTCCTGCTCCTGCTCCTGTACCCGAAGATGGGGCTCCTGTATGGGTGCCAGTTCATCCTCTGGGGCCTCGTCCTCCAGAAAGGACACCTTATGTGAACCTGGGGCCATGGGCTTGCGGTGTGCAGCTTTAAGCTGGTCCCGTATGTCATGTAGGAGACACCGGGAGCTGCAGGCTGTGAATTCCTATGGATTCACTAGGATCAGGTTAGGATTTTCCCGGGGGGCTGGGCGCCGGCGGGAGGGGTGTGCCCTAGGCGGGCTCGGCACCGGGGTGGGGTTGGTGTGAGGCAAGGGTGGACATGGCATGATTGGGGAAGCCGAGGGTTGAGTGGGAAATTTCTTCACCACATTAATTTGCTGGGATGTAGGGCAGGCGGTCAGGAGGCGCCATATGAGCTGGATATCTCTATCCATGTCTCCAGTCGGGTCATGGATGGTAAAGTGTTGTTTGACAACATTCGGAAGTACTCTGAGAAGAGTCTTGAAAGTGTGCTGATTCCGGCTTTCCTCATCTGCCTCTGGGTAGGCAGCAGTAACTAGGCATCTTGCCTGTATCAGGGTATTATTTAAATCCCTGTCAAATGAAAAACTATCCAATTGGGATAGAGCCACCACTTTCCCTAATGATAAGGTGATGGCCTGAACCACGAACTTCGTAAAGTTCTGCCAGGTGAGCTCTGGGACGACTTTTGGTGCTATGTTCGCCACTGCTTTGCCCAATAGTGGAAGTGTGACTGCGATTTTTTGCTGGTCATTATCAAAGCCAATATCCAGTAAGGTTTTAATAATTGCCAGATACGTGTGTATATCGTACTGGTCAGGGTCAAACTTGGGTAATTGCACGTGTGGTTTTGTTGCCACTTTGCCAAATATTTCTTCATTATCTCCCTCGTATGCCCGGGTCAAGAACCATCGCTGTCCACCAGTGTAATGCTAGGTGGAAAAGGCCCGACTACTCGGTCCTAGAACACCTAACGTGTAGTGGGGTCCTCTTTCAAGACCGGGACTTAGTGCAAATAAGGGAGGCAGGACACAAAAACTCCAGGCAATAACCTTTACACGTGTATTCCTTCAGTCAGACACAAGACAAACAGCAGATAATACAACACAGTATTTGGTGAATTATAATCCTTAACTAGATAGTCAGTACCTCACAGGATATTAGTTCAACAAGCACTGAGGATAACACTCAAGGTTTAGTGTACAGGTTTACTCAGAACACAGGGTCTCAGTGCACGTGGGGGAGTTGGGGGTGAGTCTCACATGGGGGGGGGGAGAGAGGGGCAATGCGCTGAGGATCTGATTATAGTTATAGTCATATAAAGTGGGAGTTAATGTTAGAGAGTTTGACTTGCTGTATTCTGGTAGCAAGGGGGTTTTGGTAATTTATTATAACACGATTCTAGGTTTTCACCTACGTGGGGAACGCCGAGAGAAGATTCACGAAGGGAGGGTGTAAGTCATTGAGAGTCTTGTTATATTTATAGTAATAGGAGGGGGAGGGTATTACTAACACTTTCTCTTCACTATTTTCTGGTAGCAAGGGGCATTTGGATATTTTACTAATATGAATCCCTCGGGTTGAGTGTCTTACTGATTTCATATGAGGGCGTCACTCCATGAGTCTGGTTCACCAACACTTAGACTCTGCACTTGTTACTATTGTTCCACCCCGTGGTATAATTAAGTCCCCCTTCTAACTTCTCGTGAACACTTGACCTGTTATTCGAGGTGCACTATGTCACTACAGTACTGTTACACTAACTTGGGGCAATATCGCACTTAATGTAAATCACTTATACGGTGGGGGCGGCAGGGAGGCATGCCAGCGACAATTTTGCCAGGACTGGGGCACCGCCAGAGAAGGGGGTGCCGAGAGGGCACGGGACGACTCGTAGGGGCGTCTTCTCTCGTCCAGGGCTGCAGATGGCAGAGGGGCCCGTATCCTCCAGGCTGGCTACAGGGGTGTGGCCCTCAGGACTGGGGCCAAACAGGTCCAGAAATCTCTGGCTCAGGTTTCGGCCGGAGGTGGAGGTCTTCCACCGTCAGGGCATAGGGAGGTGTCGCCCGGGTGTCCTGGGGAGGGCCTGGAGTGCCCTAGGGGTGCGGTCCCCAGAACCAAGTGGCGCCATCAGGGAGGGACTGCGGCACCGATCCGAATCGGGGCCCATCAGGTGGGTCTTCTCCAGGGCTCAGGCGTAGGGAGCAGAGGCCAGGGGAAGTGTTAAGGCCTCTCTGGGATTCTCCTGCGTCGGGAGTCTGGACCCTCATCTCACGCTGGGGCGGCAGGACTGCTCTCGCCTGTCTCCGACCGTGGGGCCCGGCTACTGGCATGGCTTCCAAAGGGAACAACTATGAGGTGCCAGGGCCTGGCTACTGGCCATGGCCTGGGATGGGGAATCAGCGTGCCTCTGGACACCTTCGGAGTGGCTACCGGCTGTCTGACGAAGGTGGGAGCGGCTACAGGCCAATTCCTGCAGGAGGGGTGGGGAGCGGCTACAGGCCGACTCAAGGGCAGCACCTTCGGAGCAGCTACCAGCCATCTGACGAAGGCGGGAGTGATTACAGGCCATCTCCTGCTGGAGGGAAGAGCAGCTACAGGCCGACTCGGGGGCAACACCTTTCGAGCGGCTACCGGCCGTCTGGTGAAAGCGGGAGCGGCTACAGGCCAACTCCTGCAGGAGGGGGTGTAAGGCGGCTACCAGCTGTCCCTGGAAGGACACCTTCTGACGAAGGCGGGAACGACTACAGGCCTTCTCGTGATTACCCTCAGGTCGGTTGTTTTTTGATTCCCTTATGAGGGGCGGGCGGCTACCAGCCGTCCCAAAGAGAAAGACACTTTCGGAGAGGCTACAGGCACACTCCTGTTGAAGGCGGGAGTGGCTACAGGCCAACTCCTGAGGGGCGCTGTTTGGAGCTGGATAGGCAGCCCCACCCCGATCTGATCTGGCAGTACCTCTCCCCGAAGGTAGTGTCGGATTCCTGCTAAGGCGATGGTGAGGTGGCTGTGTGTCGTAGGGGCGCACGGCCTGGGCTGACGTGCCGTTGTCGCACTGAGTCTCGCGGTTCGGCTGCGACTCCTCTATGGGGTCCTGGTGGAGATGTCGGGGAGTTTTCGGGGGCACTAGGCTGTAGTTCACGCATTTTAGTATTAATTATGTTGTGTTATGGAAATTATGTAGAGCGGTAATATTGTCTGTCTTCCATCGAGCTACAGAAAAAGGGATCAAAAAGATCCTCGCCAGGATATGGTAGACGAACTACGAGTATAGTGGTGGCCTAGATCTGATGTGGCGAAAATTATGATGATAGAATTTTTTTTTAAATAAAAAGTCTGCGAATAATTATGACTAACTGCATGGCTGCTGCTGCTGCTGCTGATGATGATGATGATGATGACGATGATGAAGAAAGTGATGATAATGATGGTGGTGGTGGTGGTTGTCGTCATGGTGCTGGTGGTGGTGCAACTGATGGATGATGATGTTGATGATGGTGATGGTAGTGGTTGTGGGGATGTTGCTGATGTCCAGCAGTCTGTACTGATAATATTATAACTAATCTCTTCTTTTTATTTATTTAGCTTTTGATGTTGCAATATGCTGGAGAAAAAAAAATAAAGGAGGAATGTTAAAGTAAGAAAGAGAATATAACTAAGAAACAGTAGGACAAGAAGGTAATGCAATGGTAAACAGGCTCGTAGCCGGGTGGAGGAGGGGCCACAGGGTGGGACGAACCTCCCCCCCATTTGCCTAAAGGTTCACATTCTCAGGGTCTGTTTTCTTAACATCAGTGCATAAAGAGTCACTCTCTGGTGTTCAGAAGTTTTGTGCTGCTTCTTAACTTCGCTTATGCATACACCCAGTCCTCCACAGCAAGCATGCAGCACACGTTTGACCAGTCGTGCATACACCCAGACCCCCACAGCAAGCATGCAGCACACTTTTGACCAGCCATGCATACACCCAGACCCCCACAGCAAGCATGCAGTACACCTTTGACCAGCCATGCATACACCCAGACCCCCACAGCAAGCATGCAGCACACTTTTGACCAGCCATGCATACACCCAGACCCCCACAGCAAGCATGCAGCACACTTTTGACCAGCCATGCATACACCCAGACCCTCACAGCAAGCATGCAGTACACCTTTGACCAGCCATGCATACACCCAGACCCCCATAGCAAGCATGCAACACACCTTTGACCAGCCATGCATACACCCAGACCCCCACAGCAAGCATGCAGCACACCTTTGACCAGCCATGCATACACCCAGACCCCCACAGCAAGCATGCAGCACACCTTTGACCAGCCATGCATGCACCCAGACCCCCACAGCAAGCATGCAGCACACCTTTGACCAGCTATGCATGCACCCAGACCCCCACAGCAAGCATGCAGCACACCTCTAACAAAGATCTATGCAGTGTATAACATCACCACAGCTTATATGAGAGGCAGGAGGGTAGATGAAGCAAGGTGGATCGGCCTGACACTCTAATACACGTGCACCAAGGTCAAGTCTTCAGCTCCACTAAGTCCTCCTTTTCTTTATTTATACTTACCCTTTTTCGTCTTTTTCCTGCTCTCTCTGTGTTTCTTCGTTTCTTTCCCTCTTCGTTCTTACTTTTCTTCCTTTTATATTCGCCTGTATCCGTGTTTGTCCTTTTTCTTTCATTGTATTTCAGTGTCATTTCTTTCCGTTTTGTTATTTTTTTCCGTTCTTATATTTTCCTTTTCTGTTTCTCGTTCTCTATTTCCGTGTATAGCCTTTTCCTTTCTCCTTACGTGACTATATTACAGCCAGTCAAGTAAAAAGAGAGGAAGGAGGTCAGATGAAGGTGGAGTGGCCTGGGACTCTAAGCTAAGTGTACCGAGTTGAATCATTACTTACTATCCCTTCCTTTCCTGCTTTTTTTTTTCTTAATTTCTTTAATATGTGTCCTTCTTTATTCACAGGTTTAATTCCCACTATCTTTTTTCTGTCCTGATTTCTTCTTCTTTTTCACCTTTCTTCTTAGCCCTTGCCATTCTTTTACTCTTCACATTTACTTTTTATTTCCATTTTTTCTCTGTCCTTCACCTTTTCTGTCCCGTTTCTTGTCTTCCTGTTTACATTTTCTTTACAATATTACAACAATGAAGCAACAACACAAGTAGGAGCCAAGATGAAGTTAGGTGGACATTGGATCCTTACTTCTGTTTGGATTCCCGTTTTGTTCATTCGTGTTCATTTGTCTTTTGTTTTTTATTTTTTGTTCGTTTATTTTCATGTACAGTAATTCTTGTTGTCCTCTGCTTCGTTCTTCTTTTCTTATTCAGTTATATTCCTTCTTTTCAATATCTCTAATATCTTCTTTTTCACTTTGTTCTGTCTTCTACTTTTGTACTTATTTCACCAACAGTTTACTTATTCTTCTTTTCTTACATTTCTGCATCTTCCTATAATTTTATTGTCATTCTTTTTACTTCCTCCAGCCGTTCTTTATCTATATTCCTGCTTTCTCTCTCCATTATATTACGTCATCATCGGCTACAAGAAAGGTGGGAGAAAAAAGGAAGAACAGTTAGCATTACCGGCACTAAATACATCCTAGACTATCACTGCTGCCACCACCACCACCACCATCACCACCACCATAGTGATGGTGATGATGAAGGTGATGATGATGGTGATGACTGTCAGTCATCATCATCATCATCACTATCACTTCTGTTCTTTTGCATTGTTTTCTACTTTCTCAAATGTCTCTCAGTCTTTTCCTCCTTCTTTCTTGATTATCTCCTTTCACTTTTTCCTTTCCTTTTTATTAATTATTCATATTTTTCTTTCCTCAGTCTTGTATTATTCTTTCTTTCTCCATTATATTACATCACAAGGTACAGGAGAAGTACAAGTGAGACGAAGTAAGGTTATCAGCATCATTACTAACCTACATCGCCATCACAGACACAATATCAGTGGTGTAAGGAATCTATGCAACAACCATTTAAGGCTAGTGATTTACCAGCGGTTGACGGGTCTGATCGGCCAGGTTGAAAAGGGTAAATCAACAACAACACTGGCAAAAACAACTGCCATCCCGACGACTTCCACTTCCATTATCATTATTGATTTAACCCTCCACCTCCTCCTCCTCCTTATCATCATCATCATCATCATCATCACCCACGCAAATCTTTATCACCATCATTTCCACCACATTAGATCTAGGCCACTAATAATGTTCGTCCACCTTAGCCTGGCGCAGAATTTTGTCTTTTGCTGCATATATTCCGCCGTTAAATGACAGATTAAGACAAGACTACGGTTCTGGATCCACTTCATACCTCTTCTTCATGACTAATACCATATTCTTGAGTGTTTGTTTCAGCTCAGCATTCAAGGTGCAGAGAAAGCAATTATAGGCCAAAGTAAAGTGGGAAGAATATAGCAGCATATTTGTGTGTAAACCTATTGCTAACGTGTCGGTATTCAAGATGGAGGGATGGCAACTTTAGGCCAAGGTAAAGTGGACAGAGTATTAAAGCATTAGAAACACCAAGACAGGTAGGAGGCGATATGAAGACAGGTCAAGCGGTCTGGCACTACTTTACGTGTCTGGAGCTTGAGCTTTGGTTCTCTGACATCCTTTTACGTGTTCTTGCTGTTCTTACTTTTTCCTTACTTCCGAATACGCTCGATTCCTTTTTCAGTTCACCTCATTTTTTCTTTTCTTTATATTTTCTTTCTGTCCATCCATATTTGCTTCTCCCCCCACTTAAATATCCTTCCTTTGTTTATGGCTACAATTTCTTTCCTTTTTTTCATTCAACGTTCATCTTATCCGCCTCTTCTTTTCTTGCAATCCTTTTTTCTTTCGTTCTGCGTTATAATACAGCATCAGCAGCTACAAGAGAGGCAGGAGGCCAGATGAAGTAAGGTGGGACGGCCTGGGACTCAACTACAGGTGTACTAAGTTCAAACTTTCACCTGATCTCCATCACGTCTTCCTTTCTTTATTTCTCTCCCTTTTCTCTCTTTCTTTTTTAATAATTCATTTCTTTCATTTCTTTATTCTTCATTTTCCATATTCATTTTACTTTCGAATATCACCTTCGTGTTATTTATATGTAGTTTTTATTGTGGTCTTTCATTTACTATATATTCCACTTATGCATTGTTTGTGCTCACTTTTATCCCTTGCTTTACTCTTTTTTTTCTCACTCCATTTTTTTTCCTCGTCTTTTTCTACAACATTACATCACCATCAGCTACAAGAAAGGTACAAAGGGTGATGAGGCCTTTGACTTCACTACAAGTGTATAGAATTATTGTATAACCTTTGCCAGCTGTACCTTAATTTGCTTCTCTCTCGATTTCTTTATCTCTATTTCTCTCATTGCTTCCCATTTCTTTTCGTTATTTTCTGTATATTTGATTTATTTACGTATTTCTTCTTTAATATACATTTTTTCCCTTTGTCTTATAATTTTTCTCCTTCATATATTCTTTCTATCATTTTCACTTCTTTCACTCGTGCTGTTTGTATCTTACAGTTATCCTTCCTTTCTCTTCCTTCTCACTCGTTTATCTCTAACTCGTTTTCTATTTCCACCATCTTTTTACACCATCACAAGCTACAAGACAGGTAGGAGGGTAGATGAAGTAAGGTACAGCGGTCTGGGACTCTACTACAGGTGTGCCAAGTTCAAACCTTGATTGTAGTCCTTCCTTTTTATCCTTTTTTTTTTTTTCTCTTATATTAACTACTTTTTATCTATGATTCAGTCTTTTTATCCCTTCATTCCTTCCTCCTTTCTTCTTATTTTCCTCCGTTCTTCTTTTTCCTTTCTTTATTTTTCCTTTCATTAATTTTTCTTTTCAATCCTCCAGTCTTATATAATTTTCTTCTCTTTTTCATTTACCATGTTCTTTCACCTTCCATTGTTACTGTCTGCCGTGTTCTCCTCTCTAATACAGGATTAACACTACAAGACAAGCAGCAGCCAGAGGAAGTGAGGTGGACCCGCCTGACAGTCTAACAAACCTGTCTGGAGTTCCACCCTATGAACCTTCTGGTTCCTTTTTATTTTCATTTCCATTTACTTTCTTTTTCTTCCTTTCTACTTCCCTCCTTCTCTGGTTCACCCTTATTGTGTTTTCCTTTCCTTTCGTCCACTTTGATTCCATTCTCACTTGATAATTTTTCTTTCCATTCTCTGTTCATATACTCCTCCTATATTTTTTGTCCTTGTTGTCTCCCATTGCTATGCACTCTATATTCTTTTTATACTTTATCATCCCCATTTTTGTTTCATGTTAATGTTTGTTCCTAATACATACAGTGTTTTTTCGTTTTCAATTTCTTTCCTTGTCTTATGTCTATCTCTCTGTCGTTTTGTTAATCTCCTTCTTTATAAAAGCAACACAAGCTAAAAGAGATAAGGGAAGTCTGTCATGATCAGTACTGACCACCATCACCACCACCACTACTACCACCACCATTATCCATACAGTTATCATTAGTCTCATTAAAACTAACCTATACTATCATCACCATCATCATTACCACCATCACCACCACCACTACTACCACCACCATTATCCATACAGTTATCATTAGTCTCATTAAAACTAACCTATACTATCATCACCATCATCATTACCACCATCACCAGCACCACTACTACCACCACCATTATCCATACAGTTATCATTAGTCTCATTAAAACTAACCTATACTATCATCACCATCATCATTACCACCATCACCACCACCACTACTACCACCACCATTATCCATACAGTTATCATTAGTCTCATTAAAACTAACCTATACTATCATCGCCATCATCATTACCACCATCACCACCACCACTACTACCACCACCATTATCCATACAGTTATCATTAGTCTCATTAAAACTAACCTATACTATCATCGCCATCATCATTACCACCATCACCACCACCACTACTACCACCACCATTATCCATACAGTTATCATTAGTCTCATTAAAACTAACCTATACTATCATCACCATCATCATTACCACCATCACCACCACCACTACTACCACCACCATTATCCATACAGTTATCATTAGTCTCATTAAAACTAACCTATACTATCATCACCATCATCATTACCACCATCACCACCACCACTACTACCACCACCATTATCCATACAGTTATCATTAGTCTCATTAAAACTAACCTATACTATCATCACCATCATCATTACCACCATCACCACCACCACTACTACCACCACCATTATCCATACAGTTATCATTAGTCTCATTAAAACTAACCTATACTATCATCACCATCATCATTACCACCATCACCAGCACCACTACTACCACCACCATTATCCATACAGTTATCATTAGTCTCATTAAAACTAACCTATACTATCATCACCATCATCATTACCACCATCACCACCACCACTACTACCACCACCATTATCCATACAGTTATCATTAGTCTCATTAAAACTAACCTATACTATCATCGCCATCATCATTACCACCATCACCACCACCACTACTACCACCACCATTATCCATACAGTTATCATTAGTCTCATTAAAACTAACCTATACTATCATCGCCATCATCATTACCACCATCACCACCACCACTACTACCACCACCATTATCCATACAGTTATCATTAGTCTCATTAAAACTAACCTATACTATCATCACCATCATCATTACCACCATCACCACCACCACTACTACCACCACCATTATCCATACAGTTATCATTAGTCTCATTAAAACTAACCTATACTATCATCACCATCATCATTACCACCATCACCACCACCACTACTACCACCACCATTATCCATACAGTTATCATTAGTCTCATTAAAACTAACCTATACTATCATCACCATCATCATTACCACCATCACCACCACCACTACTACCACCACCATTATCCATACAGTTATCATTAGTCTCATTAAAACTAACCTATACTATCATCACCATCATCATTACCACCATCACCAGCACCACTACTACCACCACCATTATCCATACAGTTATCATTAGTCTCATTAAAACTAACCTATACTATCATCACCATCATCATTACCACCATCACCAGCACCACCACTACCACCACCATTATCCATACAGTTATCATTAGTCTCATTAAAACTAACCTATACTATCATCACCATCATCATTACCACCATCACCAGCACCACTACTACCACCACCATTATCCATACAGTTATCATTAGTCTCATTAAAACTAACCTATACTATCATCACCATCATCATTACCACCATCACCACCACCACTACTACCACCACCATTATCCATACAGTTATCATTAGTCTCATTAAAACTAACCTATACTATCATCACCATCATCATTACCACCATCACCAGCACCACTACTACCACCACCATTATCCATACAGTTATCATTAGTCTCATTAAAACTAACCTATACTATCATCACCATCATCATTACCACCATCACCAGCACCACTACTACCACCACCATTATCCATACAGTTATCATTAGTCTTATTAAAACTAACCTATACTATCATCACCATCATCATTACCACCATCACCACCACCACTACTACCACCACCATTATCCATACAGTTATCATTAGTCTCATCAAAACTAACCTATACTATCATCACCATCATCATTACCACCATCACCACCACCACTACTACCACCACCATTATCCATACAGTTATCATTAGTCTCATTAAAACTAACCTATACTATCATCACCATCATCATTACCACCATCACCACCACCACTACTACCACCACCATTATCCATACAGTTATCATTAGTCTCATTAAAACTAACCTATACTATCATCACCATCATCATTACCACCATCACCATCAGTCACCATAATCATCACAACCACCATTATCATCCACTACATAGATCCAGTTCCTATATTACAGCATCACAAGCTATATTTCCTTCTGTCTCCCTAGGTTTCTGTCTTTCTAGCCTTTCTTTCTTCCCTACTGTCCTCTATCCCCTTTCAACCTTTTACTCTTTGTCCTTTCGTTTTGGTCTCTCCTTTAATCTCATCTTTTACATTACTTCTTTTCTTTCACCTTTCTCATTCTTTCTCGTTCAGTTGCTTCTTCTTTCCTCTCTTTCTTCACTATTTTACAATAATAAAGCAAGAGGGAAGTAGGAGCCAAGATGGAGTAAGGTGGAGCGGCAGGAGAATCTGTCAATGTTGTGTCCAGTTCGACCCAGGACGTCATCTGACTCTTTTTTTAAATATTTCTTTCTCCTTTCCTCCTCTTTGCATCCGTGGTCGCGGACCAAGAGTGGGTATTATGTTTTGAGCGGTGTGTGTGTGTGTGTGTGTGTGTGTGTGTGTGTGTGTGTGTGTGTGTGTGTGTGTATGTCAATGCACGAAACTTGGTGGAAGGCTTGACGGTCAACCAAGGAGGAAATCAATTGTTTCTGAGAGCAATATGTCAAATGCCAAGGTCGCCTGGTTAGGCCAATCGTTGACCTGGGAAAATCAACTTTGAGTTTTCATTCAAATTAGACCAATCTCTGGGGAACGGTTGAGGGTAAGGCAAGAATGAAGTCATTTGATTTTGAGAACAATAAGTCAAAGGTCAAGGTCACAATGCAAGGTCAAAGTTTGACCTCAGTATGTGCTTACTAACAAAATAACTAAGTTTTCAGCAGATTTTAGGAAACTAAGTTGAAGGGTTGAACGTCAGGCAAAGAGTAAACATATGGCATTTTAGAAACAATTGGTCAAAGGTCAAGGTCACATGACAAGGTCATCTTAGGCCATTTTTATCCGATGCAAACTAAGCATCGTGGAAGGGTTGAGGGTAAAACAAGGATAAAGAGATTCGATTTTGAGAACAGTCAAAGGTCAAGGTCAAAGGGAAAGGTCAAAGTTGCAAGTCACTGGGAAAAGTCATGTCAAACAGTGTTGATCTAATTTGAACCAAACCTGGTGAAAGTGTTAAGGGTTAGGCCAGAATGAACTCAATGGATTTGGAGAGGAATCTGTCCAAGGTCAAGGGCACAGGACAAAGGCAACATTTCGGCCCTTAGACCAGCTGGATGGCGCAGGGGTTGCACTGAGTCAGCCTTAATGTTGGTATTTTCTTTCTACTTAACTATTCTCACTATTTTTTTTTTTTTTTTACTGGTTCTCCTCTTGTTCTCTTTTATTTGTCTGCATCTTTCTTTTTTTCTTCTATTATATTGTTCATTCTTTTCTCCTTTCTCTCTTTTTTTGTTTTTACCTCATTAATATATCCCTTCTCTCTCTCTCTCTCTCTCCTTTTTTTTTTTTTTTTTTCAGTTTCACCTTTAACTTGTTTCATGCCATATCCTTATTGTCATTCGTTTCCTTCATTTGCTGTGTTGCTTTCACTTCTTTTTCCATTATATTGCAGCATAACAAGTTGCAGTATACGTTGGAGGTAATTAATAGGATATTTCTTATCAGTATAAACTCTTTTCCCAATCATCAGTCCCTGTCGTCACCACCACTGTCATCATCATCATCCATACAAGTTTCATTTTCACCAGCAAAACCAACGTTTATCGCCACCATCATTAATATCCTCTAAAATTTACAGTCTGAATCATAGTCTCATCTCTATCAATACCATTACCACATCGAAGCCAGACTCTAAGGGGTGGTATATTGTAAACTGTCATTCTGCACATATTTATCAACCATCGTGGCAGAATTAACTTAAATTTACTGCCCCCCCCCGCCACTGTAATGGGTCGGAGTGTGGGCATCAGGAAGGAAACATCACCGAATGTGATCCCCTCACAACTTATAGACCCACGAGGCTACGAGGCCTCGCTGTTAGCGGTGGTAAATTGACCTGATGGTATACAGCAGTGAATGAAATGAAAATCAAGCAAGTAAGGAGCGTCTGACGAATGAAGAACAATGGGTTGGACAATATGAGGAAGGGAAAATAGATTATGTAAAGGAGAAACACAAAAAGAAACAAATAATGAATAAACGAATGAATGAAGCAATAAATCAGTAGAGGAGGAAATGGAAAGAAAAGGAGAACTAAGGATGAGGGTGCGAAGATTTGAACTGGGTACAGGTGTAGTAGTGCCAGGCCACTCCACCTTACTTCACCTTGTCTCCTACCTCTATTATGGCTTGTAATGATGTAATATAGTGCACTGAACTATGCAGCTGCTGATGGAGGTCATGATGCCGATTAAGATACTGATGATAAGGATGATGGTGTAATGATGGTGGTATTGGTGTTGGAAATGATAACGAGGACAAGGACCACGACGACGAGGACGATGATGGTGGTGGTGATGGTGATGTACAGTTCATTAGTACTAATTTTAATTTCCTTACGTAATCTCGCACCCTACCTCCGTTGTAGCTTGTCATACTGCAACAGAAGAAAGACAGTTACTTTCAAGAGAAGACCGAGAAACAAAATAAATAATAGGATGAACTTACAATGGGAAAGGAAAACAGTGGGATAAAGAATGTCAAAGAATGGGAGATAGGAAGCAGAAAGTAAAAGACAACAGGCGATGTAAAAAAAAGATAACTAGAAAAAGTTTAAAATAAAAGAAATGGAGAAAGAGGAAAAGAAAACGAGAAAGAACAAAAGAATGAACAACAAACGAAAAGTTAAACTGAAAAAAAAGAAAGAAAGAGGAGGGGATTAGAAAAATGTAACAAAAATGGTCCAGCAGGTGAGACAGTAACAGTGGAGACATCTTTGATAGAGTGTCAGGCCGCTCCACCTGGCTTCACCTTGGCTCCTACTTCTCTTGTAGTTTATTTTCTGTAATATACTGAAGACACGAGAGAGAAGGAAAACGATGAAAAAGAAAGAGATAAAGGATGAGAGCTAGGAAGAGAATACAGGAAACACAGGAAGATATGGAACGAACTATTTGGATAAAAATAACTGAATGAGAAAGAATCGAGCCAGAACAAAGAAATTAACCAGGGAGAAACAAGAGATATTTAGCAAAAAATGAACAGCGGCAGTATAGATATTAAACGAAACGTGATATAAAAGACGGATACAAAAGAGAAAGACTGAAGCTAAGGCATAATTAGTAAGTGTTTAAGTGGATGGCTTTATCAGAGTGCCAGGCCGCTGACCTTACTTCATCTCGCCTCCAACCTCTACTGTAGTTTGTGATGCTGTAATATAGTTGTGACTTTGATCTAATGTAACTAATGGTGATAGTGGGTGTGATTATGATGATGTCTGTGGTGGTGGTGATGGTGGTGGGTCTGGTGATGGTCATGGTGATGTAAGATGTTTTGATAAGCATAATGATAACTGTATGAAGAATGATGGTGTTGTTGTTGCTGGTGGTGGTTTGGAGGGTGTTGGTGGTGGCAGTGATGGTGGTGGTGATGGTGTGATGATAGTGATGCCCAGTGGGTTAACACTGATAATAAACTAAGTAACAATAGGATAAAGAAAAATTACTGATGGACTAAATGAAAAAAAAACAAGAAATAAAGAGGATATAGAAAAAATGGAAGGAAACGACCAGAAGAGAAATGATAAAGAAATCCTAAACTTGGATAAAGAATGAAAGGCAAGAAAAAACAGCGCGAGTAGAGAAGAAAAAAGAGAAAAACAAAAATGAAGAAAAAAGACAAAGAAAAAAACGGCCCCGATTGTAGAATGAAAACCAGGATACTTTTGTAAGAATCTAATGTCACTCAACCTTCCAGCTTTTTGAGATACCTTGTTTTAAGACAGAAAAAAAAAAGACGGTCAGACAGGCAGACAGACACGGGTGAATACATAACATCCTTCAACATCGCTGGCGGAGGTAATGAGATATAAATGACACAGGTGTTAACTCAGTACACCTGCAGTAAAGTCCCAGGCCGCTCCACCTTACTTCATCTCACCTCCTACCTCTCTTGTAGCTTGTGCTGCTGTAATATAGTGGAGAAGGGAAGGAAGGACGTAATATAACGAATATTAGGAAAAACAACAGAATAAACGATATTCGAAGAGAAAGAAAATTAGACAAACCGACAGATAATGAGACACGTAAGATAAACTGAAGATGTTAAAAGAAGATAGAAAAGTGAATGGAATAAAAACTGAAGAAAGGAGGGGAGAGAAGGGGAAACAACGAGAGGAAAAGAAAAAAAACAAAAAGAGAATACACGGAAAAAAGTAAACGAAAGAAATGTAGAATTACAACAAAAGAAAAAAAAAAGAGAACAAATACCTGGAGACACCTTTGTTAGAATGTCAGGCCGCTCCACCTTACTGCACCTTGGCTCCTACTTCTGTTTTGTTTGATTGCTGTAATATGATTAAGGAAGGTAGGAGAGAGAGAGAGAGAGAGAGTAGAAAAGAGACCGTAAGAGGAGATGAGTGAGAAGAGGAAGCTGTATGAAAATGAGAACAGAAATTATAAGAAATGAGAAAAGTGAAAAATGGAATCAAAAAGAGAAAGTAAGGACAAAAAAGAAAGCACAAAAGAAAAGAAAACGGAAGAAAAGATGGAAATTTAGAAGCAAAGAAGATAAGGAAGGCAAGAATGACACAAATAATGAATTAAAGGGGGGTAGAAATGAAATAAAGAAAGAGAGGGTAAAAGAAAGGCAGTGAATCATGGATGGTAAAAATAATAACTGGGAACACCTGCAGTAGAGTCCCAGGCCGCTCCACCTTACTTCATCTATCCACCTACCTTTACAACCTTGTGATGTGCTAATATAGTGGACAGAGAAAGACAGAAACAAATTAAGAAAGAAAGAAAAATGAGTGAGAAGAACGGACTTCATTGCAAAGCACCAGACCATCTCTAAGAGATAAAAATTCTTTGAAAACGCCATGGCGATCACAATGAATACAAACTTTAGTTTCTGTCTGAAGATTCCAGCGCTTTAACCTGGAATCCAAAAGTTTGGCTTGGTTCTTAGACAAATTTAAATCGCGGACGAGATCAGTAAGATCTCCATCACTCAGCCAACATGGTTCAACTGAAGAACAGCTTGCTATAAATGCTGGATCCATATCGGCCGGTACTTGGTCTACTACCTCATCACCAGACTCATCGTCACTCAGTGTTATGTTTCTTGTAAGCTCTGGCACAGGTAATTCCTGACTGTGAGGTCCTGGCCTCATAGCAAATGGTCAATTAGGATATTTAACAGGATTTTGATGTTATACCATTTATATTTGTCAGGCTGAAGTAGTAATCCGAAGCGTGATCTTTGGGTTCTCTCCAAGCCATAGGAATGGCAAAAGGCATACGACGTGAACCTTTAGTCTATGCTCTGAGAATCCTGACACATGTGACGCAACAAATATGGGAGCCAACTTTTATCTGGTTACCCACTTTACAACCAAAGTAATGCTCATAGCATTATTAAATGAGGGGTGTGAAAGAACGTTTTTGCGATATAAATGTCAGTTCATCGCAGATGTAGCAGAAAGAATTCGGACTGTTTACACAGTTTCACGGCATTATAATGGTGGATGAAGTATCAGCACAACACTCGAATACACAAAAGCATACTCTGTCAACAGGGTGGAAAAGACACTGTTCACACATTGAGTTCCAGCGTGCAACTAACAGACAATTGCTACTCAGGAGTGGACACTATTTGAAAATCCCAACATGTCCAGTTGTGTTTCTGCAGGCCCCTGTTGACTCATTTATCTAGGCTTGTGCTTTCAAAAAGTCGCTATTGCACTTCACAAACAATGTAAAATGCCGTGTTTATTAAACTTTTTTGTTTCAGATGTCCGATAAAACACTGGTACATAGACAATACGTAATGATATGTGAGTATGCTGAAAAAAAAAAAAAAAAAAACTATGGGTGATAGAGAAATTCTGGAAATATATTTGGATTCAGCAAAAAGACATAAACAGATACTATTTTCCATTGGACAAAATCTTTGTTGACCAGTGTTGGAATTAATTAACTGAGGGTAACTTACCTACAGTTCGTTTTCCTTACCTTGGCCTAGGTTTCGCCCTTTTGCAGCCATTTTCAGGTTCCTCAGGGGCAGTACAAGACAACACGACGACTGTATATCCTTTCCTATCACTTCTCGTGATTAGCACCATATTCTTGTTACACTATTCTAAAAGTTCAGCATTTACCATAGTAATTTAGGCCATGTAATTTAAATTTATTTTTAGTTGACAGTAGATGTAAAGGGAACCCTTTGAAGTACGTAACACTGTTGGTACATCAGGATTTGGCAAACCTAGCAACACCATTTCCTCTGATATCTTATCTCTGCATTATCAGGAAAATTGGCACAGCGAGGAGGTTGTAGCACCAGTTGAAAGACCTGCTGCATTATGATACACTCAGCCTTCACTGTATGGTTTAATGTAATACTTTAGCACCAGCCTAACAGGGCGGTGCTGGAACATAATACACTCAGCCTCCACTGTATGGTTTAATGTAATACTTTAGCACCAGCCTAACAGGGCGGTGCTGGAGCATAATACACTCAGCCTCCACTGTATGGTTTAATGTAATACTCTAGCACCAGCCTAACAGGGCGGTGCTGAACATAATACTCTCAACCACCATTCCATAATACAGTATAATACTTTCATTTCTTATCTGACATTTTTTTCTCAGTCCCTTATGCCATATTCCTTTCAGTAACAAAAGTAACTACTCTACAGTGTTCATCCATACACAACCAAGGAGCAGCTACAGTCATGTAGGCAGGGAATCTGTACCAGGCTTAACGATCCTGAGTTCCACACCGGCCAACCATGCCGATGCGCTCAAGAAGAGGGAGATGGTGTTATTATGATTTTCTGTGTGTGTGTGTGTGTGTGTGTGTGTGTGTGTGTGTGTGTGTGTGTGAAGACAACCTAAACTGTTTCTGTCCTTTCTTAGCAAATACTGTGGAAAGATTTAGAGCGCACTAAATTAGTACACTTATTTTTACCAGCAGGTCAAAGGATTTTTACCAGCAGGTCAAAGGTCAAGGCCACACGATTTGATCATATTTTGGTTTACTTTGTATGCATTTTAGTCCAAACTTAGGGAAGGGTTTAGGGTAAGGCAAGAAGAAAGGGGTCAAAGAACAACCTCAAAGTTCCACTTGTGTGCCTGTTTGTGAAATATATATAGCTAAATAAGTTGTGATCTGATTTTATCAAACTCCGTGTGTGCCAAGAGAATCACCCAAGAAGGTGACCAAATGTTCTTGAGAAGAATGGGTCTGAGGTCAAGGACACGAGGCAAGGAAAACTAAACAGCTTTTACGTAATTTAGACGAAAATGGTGGGAATGTTTACAGCACAGCAAGGATAATGGGATTCGAATTTAAGAATGAGTCAAAGGTCAAGGTCACAGGTAAGGTCAAGGACCAGGTCAGAGGGCACGGATAATTCAAACAATTTTGGTCTGATTTTAACGAGGCTTGGTGGAAGGGCTGAGGGTTTGACAAGAATGAAATAATTCGATTTTGACAAAATAAATCATTAGAATTTGATAGATATCAGACGAAGGAGCAGGTCAAATGACAAGGTCAGATATTCGGGCCTTAGATTAGTTGGTGGGCACGGGTGGTGCTTTCTTTGAGTGCTCCTGGTTTTATGACTATACGTATATTTGTTTAGTTCTTAATTTATCGTGTTATTATTTTACAGGGATTAATTATATGAAAAATGGTCAATATTGTTCACCAATTATCCCTTGGTGAAAACGCCAGATCAATATACTGAAAGAGAGAGAGAGAGAGAGAGAGAGAGAGAGAGAGAGAGAGAGTAAGACTATTTATCCGTACACAACCAAGGAGCAGCTACAGTCATACGGGCAGAGTCTGGACTAGAGCTACTGGACCTGGTTCGACTTCACCCAGCATGACGAAGATGCTTCTTTTCATTTTCCTTCTTTGTTCATTTCTTTCTTTCCTCTTATCGTTATCATTATTCTCATAGTTTTAACTCCTTCAATACGGTGTTGTATATTTTCCTTTACTCTGTCTTCCTCCATACGCCTTTATTCCCCTTACCGCTCTAGCAGTAAAGGCATTAATGAAGGCTGGATCTAACTCCTTCAATACGGTGTTGTATATTTTCCTTTACTCTGTCTTCCTCCATACGCCTTTATTCCCCTTACCGCTCTAGCAGTAAAGGCATTAATGAAGGCTGGATCTAACTCCTCCACTTGTAAAAATCTTCTCCTTCATGAATAAAATCGTGTATAAATAACAGGCATAAAAAAGCAGGTTATGTGGGTGAGGTGGTGATGCCTTAGACTATGGACAGGACTGTATTCATCTTAGCAAAGACTTGGCCACAGGACAGGTTACATATAGGCACGTAGTAGCACCCACACTGCTGCCTTACTAACACATTTTTACCGATTTATTATCTATATTACACCTTTACATTGTGTTTTAGGCTGTTTATAGCATTTTATTATCATCACCATCAGCTACAAGAGAGGTAGAAAGGCAGATGAAGTAAGGTGAAGCGGCCTTTGACTTCACTACAAATGTAGGCTACAGAGTTACTGTATAACCTTTACCAGCTTTATAGACCCTGTTTTCCTCCTCTCACATTTACCTTCTTTCTTTATCTGTATTTTTTATCTATTCCTTTTTGTTTCTTTTTCAATATTTCATCTTCTCTGCGTCTTTTCCTTTAATCTTTTAATGTTCTGCTTGTCTGTTATCAGTGATATTCTCGTTTCTGTCACCTCATTTTTTCACGGCTACTGTTTGGTTCTTACAGTTAATAATCCTTTCTAATCCTTTCTTACTCGTTTATCCCTATCTCGCTTTTTTTATTCTACTGTTTCACATCATCACAAGAAACAAGAGAGATATTAGGGTATGTGAAGTAAGGTGCAAGCTTATGTGCTGTAATACATTCTTTTCTTTAGTTTCCTTCATATAATTACTCCTGTTTATCTACCAGTCAATTTCTTCGTCCTTCATTCTCCCCTCCTTTCTTCTCACTTTCCTCCTTTCCTCCTTTTTCGTTTTCTTTCCTTTCCTTTAGTTTTTCCTTTCTTTTCTTTTCTTTTCATTCCACCAGTGATATATATTTTCTATCATTTTCTCATTCACCATGTTCTTTCTCCTTCCATTGTTACTGTCTGCCGTGTTCTTCTTTCTAATACAGGAATGACACTACAAGACAAGCAGCAGCCAAAGTAGGTAAGGTGGACCCGCCTGACAGTCTAACAAACCTGTCTGCAGTCCACCCCACAAAACTCCTTGGTTCCTCTTAATTTATCTTTCTCGTTTTATTCAATCTTTCTGTTTCCCTCCTCTGGTTTTCTCGTTTATTCATCCTTTAGATTGTTCTTTGTCTTTTTTTCTATCGTGTTTGTTTTCCATTTTATTTTCTTATATCCCATTTACATTCTTTGCTTCTGCTCTCTTCCACTCTCTTGATTTTTCCTCCATTCTTGTTTCTTATATATACTTTCTTAGTAAACATTTATTCACATTTTCTTTCTTTACCAAATGCCTTTCTCTCCATTCTTTTAATTCTGTCTCAGTTTTATTAAAGCAACACAAACTAATAGCAGCGAAGTAAGGTTGTCCTAATCAGTATTAACCACCACCACCAGCGCACCATCACCATCACCTGCACCAAAACTACCATCTTATCCATATAGTGTTCATCAGTCTCGTCGACTAACCTACACTATCATCACCATCATCATTACCACCATCACCATCTCAGTCATCATCCTAATCCTCATAACCAGCACTACCATCCAGTACAGAGATCAAGGTGGTACAGTACATCATTACAGGCTACACGCGTGGTAGAAGGCGAGATGAAGTAAGGCCTAGGTCTCTATTACACCTGTACCAAGATCATACCTCACTATTACAATATTTTACTCCTTTTGTGCAATATTTTCATTCATTGATTTCCGTCTTTCTCAGCAGTTTTTTTTTTTTCTTTTTCTTTCGCTCTCTATCCTTTCATTCTTCTCTACCATCTTCTTTCTTTCTTTAACCATATATTATTTGTACTTTTGTTTATTTTTTTCTTTATTTTGATCTTTACCATTGCTTCTTTACTTGCACTCATCTTTCTCATTCGTTTTCGCATTCATTTTCTGTCTCTCTCCCCTCTGTCTTTATTATTTTACAATATTAAACTGAGAGAGAAGTAGGAGCCAAGATGAAGTGAGGTGGAGCGGCCTGAGATTCTGTCAAAGGTGACTCAAGTTCGACCCTGTTCATGATGACGCTTCTTTTTTCATTCATTCATTCTTTCTCATTTCCTCCTCTTTGCACCCGTGGTCACGGAGAGAGAGTGGATGTTATATTTGAGGGCTGTGTGTGTGTGTGTGTGTGTGTGTGTGTGTGTGTGTGTGTGTGTGTGTGTGTCAATGCGTGAAACTTGGCGGAAGGCTTGACGGTCAACCAACGAAGAAACCAATTGTTTCTGAGTGCATAATTATGTGGCATTTGACATATTGCCCAAATGTCCTGGCTACGCCAAATGCTGACCAAGCAAAATCAACTTTGAGTTCTTATTCAAAGTAGACCAGTCTCTGGGGGAACGGTTGAGGGTAAGGCAAGAATGAGGTCATTTCATTTTCAGAGCAATGACTCAAAGGTCAAGATCACAAGGCAAGGTCAAAGTTTGACCTCAGTATGTGCTTCCTAACAAAATAACTCAGTTTTCACCTGATTTTAAGAAACTAGTTGGAAATGTTGAAGGTCAGGCAAGGAGTAAACATATGGCATTTTAGAAACAATAGGTCAAAGGTCAAGGTCACATGGCAAGGTCAACTTAGGTCATTTTTATCAGATGCAAGCTAAGCTTTGTGGAAGGGTTAAGGGTAAAACAAGGATAAAGAGATTCGATTTTGAGAACAGTCAAAGGTCAAGGTCAGAGGGAAAGGTCAGAGTTGCAGGTCACTGGGTAAAGCCATGTCAAACAGTGTTGATCTAATTTGAATCAAACCTGGTGAAAGTGTTAAGGGTTAGGCCAGAATGACTCAATGGATTTGGAGAGGAATCTGTCCAAGGTCAAGGGCACAGGACAAAGGCAACATTTCGGCCCTTAGACCAGCTGGTGGGCGCAGGGGTTGCACTGAGTGCTGCTTCCTGTTAGTTTTCTTTCTCCTTAGTTTTTTTTTTTTTCTTATTCATTAGCTTCCTTGTCTTTTCTTTGTTCTTTCTTCTTTCTCTCATATATATATATATATATATATATATATATATATATATATATATATATATATATATATATATATATATATATATATATATATATATATATATTCTTGATCCATTTATATCTTTTTGTCTCATCGTTTTGTCATATATCTCAGAAAATCGTCATTTTATTATTGTATTTTTCTCCTTTTACTTGTTTCCTTTGATTTTGTTCATATTTTGGTTCATTTCCTCCATTTCTGGCTGGATGAATCACTCTGGCGTGATAATCAAAGACGGTGAATAAAACCCACACTTGTAGACGGAGAATATATTTACCAAACAGTTTCGGTGGACGCTGCCACCATCTTCAGTGGGCAAGACAGAGAGAAGGAATGACATGCTGGCAATACAAGGGCTCCTTTTAATGCCTGTGTGTGTGTGTGAGTGGGGGGGGGGGTGATGGTGATGGTGATGCAGGTTAGTTTTCATAACCATAATGATAATTGTACAATAATAATGATGGCGGTGGTGGTGGTGGTGGTTATGGTGGTATGATGGTTTTAATATGCATAATGACCACTGGTGTTAGTTGTGGTGATGGTAATTTGGTGGTGTTAGTGATGGTGGTGGTGATGGTGATGGTGGAGTGATGATGGTGATGTTCAGTAGGTTAACATCAATAGTAACAACCTTCCTCAATCTAGCCTGGTATCTCTGGCGTACTTTGTGATGCTGTAATATAGTGGAGAGAGAGAGAGAGAGAGAGAGAGAGAGAGAGAGAGAGAGAGAGAGAGAGAGAGAGAGACAGACAGACAGACAGACAGACAGACAGACAGACAGAGAGAAGGGGGGAGGAGGAAGTGAGAAAGAACACTAATAATTGGATGATGAAGTATTATTGGGATAATGAAAAATTACAGTTGCACTAAGTGAGAACAAACGGGAAATAGAAATGATAAAAAATGAATGAATGGGGACGATGGAAGAAATGAAAACAGAATACATAATATGGAGCAAGACGGATAGACAAGGAAAATGCCGAGTAGAAAACAAAAGAGGAAATAATCAGACATTAGAAAATGAAGAGAGAGAGAGAGAAGTCGGATCGAACCCGATACGCATTTGTTAGACACTAGGGCCGTTCTACTGTACATTACTTCATTCGGCTCCTTCTCGTCTGGCTTTGTTCCTGTAATATACTAAGGAAAGAGAGGAGAGCAAGAGAAAAGGAAAAGGAAGGAAAAAGAACCAACGTGCAGGTAGGGATGAAAGAAAAATTATATGTGGAATGAAACGCGAGAGAAACGAAAAAATGTAGATAACAACAAAATGGAAAATGTATTTATGGAAGTGGGTATCTATGTTTAAAGAAGAACAGAACGAGAAGGATGAAAGTAAACATATAATAACCGAGAGGGAAAGGAAGGGGAAAGAAAACAAGCAAGTATTTAAAGAATGCATTACTTCGCCAAGGCCATTTTAATTTATGATTTATGAACCAACCTTCGTCCAACGAGTTGGCGGAGGTAATTAATTCTACGGTCTTAGTCTGCCCTCGTTACACAATCTCAGAGAAGGCATACCTCCGCCGACACCCTACGTCAGGACCCGGATCCACATCAACATCTAAATAACTCTGCCTTGACCCAGTGCCCACCTATCGACCAGGTTTCATTGAATTACCATAACAACTTTTTGAGATATCTTGTCCACAGACAGACAGACAAACAAACAGACAGGCAGACAGACAGACAGACACGGGTGAATACATAACATCCTTCAACATCGCTGGCCGAGGTAATGAGATATAAATGACACAGGTGTTAACTCAGTACACCTGCAGTAAAGTCCCAGGCCGCTCCACCTTACTTTATCTCACCTCCTACCTCTCTTGTAGCTTGTGCTGCTGTAATATAGTGGAGACAGAAAGAAGGAGGAAAGAAAAAAAAGGAAGTAAAAAAAAGAAAATTTAGGAAAAATACTGAAAAAATAAATAAAAAGGACAATGAGTGACAAGCAAGTGGAGACTGGCAAGATAAACGTAAATATTATAATGGATATTATATGACGGAAAAGAAACAGGAATAAATAATAAACCAGGAGAGAGGAGGGATAAGAAGGGGAAAGGACGAGCGAAAAGGTTGAAACAAAAGGAAAAATAAACAGAAAAAGGAAAACGATATAAATAGGAAATGACAACAAAGAACCACAAAGGAGACAAAGGACCAGGATGGGTTGAACTGGAGACACCTTTGTTAGAATGTTAGGCCGCTCAACCCTACTGCGCCTTGGCCTCTACTTCCCTTGCTGTTTTACTGTTGTAATATAATGAAGAACGAGAGAGAGAGAGAGAGAGAGAGAGAGAGAGAGAGAGAGAGAGAGAGAGAGAGAGAGAGAGAGAGAGAGAGAGAGAGACAGAGAGAGAGACAGAGAGAGAGACAGAGACAGACAGAGGCAGAGAGAGAGAGAGAGAGAGAGAGAGAGAGAGAATAAATGGAAGGAAAAAGTAGAACAGAGACCGTAAGAGAAGAAGAGTGAGAAGAGGAAGCTGAATGAAAAAGAGAACAAAGATTATTAGAAATTAGAAAAGTGAAAAAGCAATCAGAAGGAGAAAGTAAGGACAAATAAGAAAAAGCACAAAAGAAAAGAAAACGGAAGAAAAGATGGAAATTTAGAAGCAAAGAAGATAAGGAAGGCAAGAATGACACAAATAATGAATTAAAGGGAGGAGAAATGAAATAAAGAAAGAGAGGGTAAAAGAAAGGCAGTGAATTATGGATGGTAAAAATAATAACTGGGAACACCTGCAGTAGAGCCCCAGGCCGCTCCACCTTACTTCATCTATCCACCTACCTTTACAACCTTGTGATGTGCTAATATAGTGAACAGAGAAAGACAGAAACAAATTAAGAAAGAAAGAAAAATGAGTGAGAAGAAAAATCTGAGGGACAATGTGTAGCAGACATATAAAAACAATGGAACAAAAAGAAAGAAAACACGAGAAACAAGAGAAATGCAGGAAGAGTACAAAACACAAGAATTTAAGAAGGGAAAGAACACGAGAAAGAAGGAAATAAACAAAAACATAATAAAAAGACAAGAAAAGGAAGGCATCGGAAGTGGGTGCAGGTTTGAACTGGGCACAGCAGTAGAAGAGTGCCAGGCCGGTGCACCTTACTTCATCTACCCTCCTACCTCTCCTGTAGCTTGTGATGCTGTAATATACCGACCTATCTTGGTGTTTATGACTTAATACTCTGCACACTTTAACTTGGCCTATAATTGCCATCTATCCATCTTGAATGCTGAGCCGTAACAGGATATTAACACTAGGATATGCTGCTATACTCTGCCTACTTCAACTTGATTTAAAATTGCCATCTTTACATTAATACTAGACTATGGTATTAATTATGCAAGTGTTATGAAAATTATGTAGAGCGGTAATATTGTCTGTCTTCCATCGAGCTAAGGAAAAAGGGACCAAAAAGATCTGCGCCAGGTTACTGTGGACGAACTACGAGTATAGTGGTGGCCTAGATCTGATGTGGCGAAAATTATCATGATAGATTTTTTTTTTTAATAAAAAGTCTGCGAAAAATTATGACTAACTCCATGCCTGCTGCTGCTGCTGCTGCTGCTGATGATGATGATGATGATGACGATGATGATGACGATGATGAAGAAAGTGATGATGATGATGATTGTGGCGGTGGTGGTGGTTGTCGTCATGGTGCTGGTGGTGGTGCAACTGATGGATGATGATGATGATGGTGATGGTGATGGTAGTGGTTGTGGGGATGTTGCTGATGTCCAGCAATCTGTACTGATAATAATATAACTAATCTCTTCTTTTTATTTATTTAGCTTTTGATGTTGCAATATGCTGGAGAGAAAAAAAAAAGGAGGAATGTTAGGTAAGAAAGAGAATATAACCAAGAAACAGTAGGACAAGAAGGTAATGCAATGGTAAACAGGCTCGTAGCCGGATGGAGGAGGGGCCACAGGGTGGGACGAACCTCCCCCCCATTTGCCTAAAGGTTCACATTCTCAGGGTCTGTTTTCTTAACATCAGTGCAAAAAGAGTCACTCTCTGGTGTTCAGAAGTTTTGTGCTGCTTCTTAACTTCGCTTATGCATACACCCAGTCCTCCACAGCAAGCATGCAGCACACCTTTGACCAGCCATGCATACACCCAGACCCCCACAGCAAGCATGCAGCACACCTTTGACCAGCCATGCATACACCCAGACCCCCACAGCAAGCATGCAGCACACCTTTGACCAGCCATGCATACACCCACACCCCCACAGCAAGCATGCAACACACCTTTGACCAGCCATGCATACACCCACACCCCCACAGCAAGCATGCAGCACACCTTTGACCAGCCATGCATACACCCACACCCCCACAGCAAGCATGCAGCACACCTTTGACCAGCCATGCATACACCCACACCCCCACAGCAAGCATGCAGCACACCTTTGACCAGCCATGCATACACCCACACCCCCACAGCAAGCATGCAGCACACCTTTGACCAGCCATGCATACACCCACACCCCACAGCAAGCATGCAGCACGCCTCTAACAAAGATCTATGCAGTGTATAACATCACCACAGCTTATATGAGAGGCAGGAGGGTAGATGAAGCAAGGTGGAGCGGCCTGACACTCTAATACACGTGCACCAAGGTCAAGTCTTCAGCTCCACTAAGTCCTCCTTTTCTTTATTTATACTTACCCTTTTTCGTCTTTTTCCTGCTCTCTCTGTGTTTCTTCGTTTCTTTCCCTCTTCGTTCTTACTTTTCTTCCTTTTATATTCGCCTGTATCCGTGTTTGTCCTTTTTCTTTCATTGTATTTCAGTGTCAGTTCTTTCCGTTTTGTTATTTTTTTCCGTTCTTATATTTTCCTCTTCTGTTTCTCGTTCTCTATTTCCGTGTATAGCCTTTTCCTTTCTCCTTACGTGACTATATTACAGCCAGTCAAGTAAAAAGAGAGGAAGGAGGTCAGGTGAAGGTGGAGTGGCTTGGGACTCTAAGCTAAGTGTACCGAGTTGAATCATTACTTACTATCCCTTCCTTTCCTGCTTTTTTTTTTTTCTTAATTTCATTAATATGTGTCCTTCTTTATTCACAGGTTTAATTCCCACTATCTTTTTTCTGTCCTGATTTCTTCTTCTTTTTCACCTTTATTCTTAGCCCTTGCCATTCTTTTAATCTTCACATTTACTTTTTATTTCCATTTTTTCTCTGTCCTTCACCTTTTCTGTCCCGTTTCTTGTCTTCCTGTTTACATTTTCTTTACAATATTACAGCAATGAAGCAACAACACAAGTAGGAGCCAAGATGAAGTTAGAAGGAGCGGCCTGAGATTCTGACAAAGGTATTGCGAGTTGGATCCTTACTTCTGTTTGGATTCCTGTTTTGTTCATTCGTGTTCATTTGTCTTTTGTTGTTTTTATTTATTTTGTTTATTTTTCATGTACAGTAATTCTTGTTGTCCTTTGCTTCGTTCTTCTTTTCTTATTCAGTTATATTCCTTCTTTTCAATATCTCTGATATCTTCTTTTTCACTTTGTTCTGTCTTCTACTTTTGTACTTATTTCACCAACAGTTTACTTATTCTTCTTTTCTTACATTTCTGTATCTTCCTATAATTTTATTGTCATTCTTTTTACTTCCTCCAGTCGTTCTTTATCTATATTCCTGCTTTCTCTCTCCATTACATTAAGTCATCATCGGCTACAAGAAAGGTGGGAGGCAAACTGAAGAACAGTTAGCATAACCGGCACTAAATACATCCTTGACTATCACTGCTGCCACCACCACCACCACCATCACCACCACCACAGTGATGGTGATGATGAAGGTGATGATGATGGTGATGACTGTCAGTCATCATCATCATCATCACTATCACTTCTGTTCTTTTGCATTGTTTTCTACTTTCTCAAATGTCTCTGAGTCTTTTCCTCCTTCTTTCTTAATTATCTCCTTTCACTTTTTCCTTTCCTTTTTATTAATTATTGATATTTTTCTTTTCTCAGTCTTGTATTATTCTTTCTTTCTCCATTATATTACATCACAAGGTACAGGAGAAGTACAAGTGAGACGAAGTAAGGTTATCAGCATCATTACTAACGTACATCACCATCACAGACACAATATCAATGGTGTGAGGAATCTATGCAACGACCATTTAAGGCTAGTGATTTACCAGCGGTTGACGGGTCTGATCGGCCAGGTTGACCAGGGTAAATCAACAACACTGGCAAAAACAACTGCCATCCCGACGACTTCCACTTCCATTATCATTATTGATTTAACCCTCCTCCTCCTCCTCCTCCTCATCATCATCATCATCATCATCACCCACGCAAATCTTTATCACCATCATTTCCACCACATTAAATCGAGGCCACTAATAATGTTCGTCCACCTTAGCCTGGCGCAGAATTTTGTCTTTTGCTGCATATATTCCGTAGTTAAATGGCAGACTAAGTCAAGACTACGGTTCTGGATCCACTTCATACCTCTTCTTCATGACTAATACCATATTCTTGAGTGTTTGTTTCAGTTCAGCATTCAAGGTGCAGAGAAAGCAATTTTAGGCCAAAGTAAAGTGGGAAGAATATAGCACCATATTCGTGTGTAAACCTATTGCTAACGTGTCGGTATTCAAGATGGAGGGATGGCAATTTTAGGCCAAGGTAAAGTGGACAGAGTATTAAAGCATTAGAAACACCAAGACAGGTAGGAGGCGATATGAAGACAGGTCAAGCGGTCTGGCACTACTTTACGTGTCTGGAGCTTGAGCTTTGGTTCTCTGACATCCTTTTATGTGTTCTTGCTGTTCTTACTTTTTCCTTACTTCCGAATACGCTCGATTCCTTTTTCAGTTCACCTCATTTTTTCTTTTCTTTATATTTTCTTTCTGTCCATCCATATTTGCTTCTCCCCCCACTTAAATATCCTTCCTTTGTTTATGGCTACAATTTCTTTCCTTTTGTTCATTCACCGTTCATCTTATCCGCCTCTTCTTTTCTTGCAATCCTTTTTTCTTTCGTTCTCCACTATATTACAGCATCAGCAGCTACAAGAGAGGTAGGAGGCCAGATGAAGTAAGGTGGGGCGGCCTGGGACTCTACTACAGGTGTACCAGGTTCAAACCTTCACCTGATCACCATCACGTCTCCCTTTCTTTATTTCTCTCCCTTTTCTCTCTTTCTTTTTTAATAATTCATTTCTTTCATTTCTTTATTCTTCATTTTCCATATTCATTTTACTTTTGAATATCACCTCCGTATTATTTACATGTAGTTTTCATTGTGGTCTTTCATTTACTATATATTCCACTTATACATTGTTTGTGCTCACTTTTATCCCTTGCTTTACTCTTTTCTTTCTCACTCCATTTTTTTCCTCGTCTTTTTCTACAACATCACATCACCATCAGCTACAAGAGAGGTACAAAGGGTGATGAGGCCTTTGACTTCACTACAAGTGTATAGAATTATTGTATAACCTTTGCCAGCTGTACCTTAATTTGCTTCTCTCTCGCATTTCTTTATCTCTGTTTCTCTCATTGCTTCCCATTTCTTTTCGTTATTTTCTGTATATTTGATTTATTTACGTATTTCTTCTTTAATATACATTTTTTCCCTTTGTCTTATAATTTTTCTCCTTCATATATTCTTTCTATCATTTTCACTTCTTTCACTCGTGCTGTTTGTATCTTACAGTTATCCTTCCTTTCTCTTCCATCTCACTCGTTTATCTCTAACTCGTTTTCTATTTCCACCATCTTTTTACACCATCACAAGCTACAAGACAGGTAGGAGGGTAGATGAAGTAAGGTGCAGCGGTCTGGGACTCTGCTACAGGTGTGCCAAGTTCAAACCTTGATTGTAGTCCTTCCTTTTTATCCTTTTTTTTTTTTTTTTCGTATATTAACTACTTTTTATCTATGATTCAGTCTTTTTATCCCTTCATTCCTTCCTCCTTTCTTCTTATTTTCCTCCATTCTTCTTTTTCCTTTCTTTATTTTTCCTTTCATTAATTTTTCTTTTCAATCCTCCAGTCTTATATAATTTTCTTCACTTTTTCATTTACCATGTTCTTTCACCTTCCATTGTTACTGTCTGCCGTGTTCTCCTCTCTAATACAGGATTAACACTACAAGACAAGCAGCAGCCAGAGGAAGTGAGGTGGACCCGCCTGACAGTCTACCAAACCTGTCTGGAGTTCCACCCTATGAACCTTGTGGTTCCTTTTTGTTTTCATTTCCCATTCACTTTCTTTTTCTTCCTTTCTACTTCCCGCCTTCTCTGGTTCACCCTTTTTGTGTTTTCCTTTCCTTTCGTCCACTTTGATTCCATTCTCACTTGATAATTTTTCTTTCCATTCTCTGTTCATATACTCCTCCTATATTTTTTGTCCTTGTTGTCTCCCATTTCTATGCACTCTATATTCTTTTTATACTTTATCATCCCCATTTTTGTTTCATGTTAATGTTTGTTCCTAGTACATACAGTGTTTTTTCTTTTTCAATTTCTTTCTTTGTCTTATGTCTATCTCTCTGTCGTTCTGTTAATCTCCTCCATTATAAAAGCAACACAAGCTAAAAGAGATGAAGGAAGTCTGTCATGATCAGTACTGACCACCATCACCAGCACCACTACTACCACCACCATTATCCATACAGTTATCATTAGTCTCATTAAAACTAACCTATACTATCATCACCATCATCATTACCACCATCACCACCACCACTACTACCACCACCATTATCCATACAGTTATCATTAGTCTCATTAAAACTAACCTATACTATCATCACCATCATCATTACCACCATCACCATCAGTCACCATAATCATCACAACCACCATTATCATCCACTACATAGATCCGGTACCTATATTACAGCATCACAAGCTATATTTCCCTCTGTCTCCCTATATTTATTTCTGTCCTGTCTTTCCTCCCTAGTATCCTCTGTCCCACGGGTTCTTAACCGGGGGTATACAGTTATCATTGGGTCTCATGGGGACAAACTAACCTTGGGGGTGTGGGAGTCGTCACCATCTGTTTCATTACCACCATCACCACCACCACTAAGAAAATTATCAGTTGCCAGTTATCAACACGGAAATTAAATAGTATAAGATTCCAGTGATTTATCTATCCTGTTCTGTTACTAGTTATCCACCATGTAACCACCAGCTACTGGCATCTTTTCAAGTCATACCATTATCATACAGACTTTGTATTTGCTTGTAGAGAAGTTTTATATATATTAGACTTGTGGACGAGCGGTTTGGAGTAGCTTCCCATTTGTCATGTAGTGACAGGAGAGGTAAAGAATAGTATGGGACTATTTTTATTTGTCTTGGAAATATTAACAAGTCTCTCACACACAGCGGAGTATAGAGTCCCGGGTAGCTACCTCCCTGTCTCGCTCTCTCTCTCCCATGTTGCTAAGCCCTTTCTCCTTCTGACCTCTCTGTTCTATGGCTAACCTCCATCTGAGCTCTCTTTCCTAAATTCTGGTGAAACAGAAGATGTATCACGTGTGTTCCCTGTGATGGAAAGTTCTAGCAGCCTGTGTGTGAGTATGTGTGTATGTGTGTGTATGGTCACTAGGCGCTGTCGTGTGCCTATCAAGCGAGTGTGTAAGCGTTTAGCATTGCTCGATTCTCGCAGACACAATACCTTCTCATCATCTGACTCCCTGCTTCTATCTGTCTCTCTATCTATCTATTTATCTATCTGTCTATTATGATTTGCAATTATAATATGGAGTCCTACCACACTGGCACCTAATGGGACAGGTGATGATGATGATTTCGACAGTGTGGTGAAGGGGTATGGGCACATCGTGGGCAGTCCACTGGGGGTCTGGACAGGGAAAAGGCTAACACCCTCTGCTCTGTCTCCTTTCAACCTTTCAGTCTTTGTCCTTTCATTTCTCTTTTCTCCTTTAATCTCATCTTTTCCAATCCTTCATTTCTTTCATCTTTCTCATTCTTTCTCGTTCAGTTGCTTCTTCTTTCCTCTCTTTCTTCACTATTTTACAATAATAAAGCAAGAGGGAAGTAGGAGCCAAGATGGAGTAAGGTGGAGCTGCCTGAGAATCTGTCAGTGTTGTCTCCAGTTCGACCCAGGACGTCATCTGACTCTTTTTTTTAATATTTCTTTCTCCTTTCCTCCTCTTTGCATCCGTGGTCACGGACCAAGAGTGGGTATTATGTTTTGAGCGGTGTGTGTGTGTGTGTGTGTGTGTGTGTGTGTGTGTGAATGCACGAAACTTGGTGGAAGGCTTGATGGTCAACCAAGGAGGAAATTAATTGTTTCTGAGAGCAATATGTCAAATGCCAAGGTCGCCTGGCTAGGCCAGTCGTTGACCTGGCAAAGTCAACTTTGAGTTTTCATTCAAATTATACCACTCTCTGAGGAACTGTTGAGGGTAAGGCAACAATGAGGTCATTTGATTTTGAGAACAATGAGTCAAAGGTCAAGGTCACAATGCAAGGTCAAAGTTTGACCTCAGTATGTGCTTACTAACAAAATAACTCAGTTTTCAGCAGATTTTAGGAAACTAAGTTGAAGGGTTGAACGTCAGGCAAAGAGTAAACATATGGCATTTTAGAAACAATAGGTCAAAGGTCAAGGTCACATGGCAAGGTCAACTTAGGTTATTTTTATCCGATGCAGACTAAGCTTTGTGGAAGGGTTGAGGGTAAAACAAGGATAAAGAGATTCGATTTTGAAAACAGTCAAAGGTCAAGGTCAGAGGGAAAGGTCAAAGTTGCAGGTCACTGGGTAAAGTCATGTCAAACAGTGTTGATCTAATTTGAACCAAACCTGGTGAAAGTGTTAAGGGTTAGGCCAGAATGAACTCAATGGATTTGGAGAGGAATCTGTCCAAGGTCAAGGGCACAGGAAAAAGGCCACATTTCGGCCCTTAGACCAGCTGGTGGGCACAGGGGTTGCACTGAGTCAGCCTTAGTGTTAGTTTTTCTTTCTACTTAACTATTCTCACTATTTTTTTTTTTTTTTACTTGTTCTCCTCTTGTTCTCTTTTATTTGTCTGCATCTTTCTTTTTTTCTTCTATTATATTGTTCATTCTTTTCTCCTTTCTCTCTTTTTTTGTTTTTACCTCATTAATATATCCCTTCTCTCTCTCTCTCTCTCTCTCTCTCTCTCTCTCTCTCTCCTTTTTTTTTTTTTTTTCAGTTTCACCTTTAACTTGTTTCATGCCATATCCTTATTGTCATTCGTTTCCTTCATTTGCTGTGTTCCTTTCACTTCTTTTTCCATTATATTGCAGCATAACAAGTTGCAGTATACGTTGGAGGTAATTAATAGGATATTTCTTATGAGTATAAACTCTTTTCCCAATCATCAGTCCCTGTCGTCACCACCACTGTCATCATCATCATCCATACAAGTTTCATTTTCATCAGCAAAACCAACGTTTATCGCCACCATCATTAATATCCTCTAAAATTTACAGTCTGAATCATAGTCTCATCTCTATCAATACCATTACCACATCGAAGCCAGACTCTAAGGGGTGGTATATTGTAAACTGTCATTCTGCACATATTTATCAACCATCGTGGCAGAATTAACTTAAATTTACTGCCCCCCCCCGCCACTGTAATGGGTCGTAGTGTGGGCATCAGGAAGGAAACATCACCGAATGTGATGCCCTCACAACTTATAGACCCACGAGGCTACGAGGCCTCGGTGTTAGCGGTGGTAAATTGACCTGATGGTATACAGCAGTGAATGAAATGAAAATCAAGCAAGTAAGGAGCGTCTGACGAATGAAGAACAATGGGTTGGACAATGTGAGGAAGGGAAAATAGATTATGTAAAGGAGAAACACAAAAAGAAACAAATAATGAATAAACGAATGAATGAAGCAATAAATCAGTAGAGGAGGAAATGGAAAGAAAAGGAGAACTAAGGATGAGGGTGCGAAGATTTGAACTGGGTACAGGTGTAGTAGTGCCAGGCCACTCCACCTTACTTCACCTTGTCTCCTACCTCTATTATGGCTTGTAATGATGTAATATAGTGCACTGAACTATGCAGCTGCTGATGGTGGTGATGATGCCGATTAAAGTACTGATGATAAGGATGATGGTGTAATGATGGTGGTATTGGTGTTGGAAATGATAACGAGGACAAGGACCTCGACGACGACGAGGACGATGATGGTGGTGGTGATGGTGATGTACAGTTCATTAGGACTAATTTTAATTTCCTTACGTAATCTCGCACCCTACCTCCGTTGTAGCTTGTCATACTGCAATGCAATGCAGAAGAAACAGAAGAAAGACAGTTACTTTAAAGAGAAGACCGAGAAACAAAATAAATAATAGGGTGAACTTACAATGGGAAAGAAAAACAGTGGGATAAAGAATGTCAAAGAATGGGAGATAGGAAGCAGAAAGTAAAAGACAATAGGCGATGTAAAAAAAAAAAAAAATAACTAGAAAAGGTTTAAAATAAAAGAAATGGAGAAAGAGGAAAAGAAAACGAGAAAGAACAAAAGAATGAACAACAAACGAAAAGTTAAACCGAAAAAAAAGAAAGAAAGAGGAGGGGATTAGAAAAATGTAACAAAAATGGTCCAGCAGGTGAGACAGCAACAGTGGAGACACCTTTGTTAGAGTGTCAGGCCGCTCCACCTGGCTTCACCTTGGCTCCTACTTCTCTTGTAGCTTATTATATGTAATATACTGAAGACACGAGAGAGAAGGAAAACGATGAAAAAGAAAGAGATAAAGGATGAGAGCTAGGAAGAGAATACAGGAAACACAGGAAGATATGGAACGAACTTTTTGGATAAAAATAACTGAATGAGAAAGAATCGAGCCAGAACAAAGAAATTAACCAGGGAGAAACAAGAGATATTTAGCAAAAAATGAACAGGGGCAGTATAGATATTAAACGAAACGTGAAATAAAAGACGGATACAAAAGAGAAAGACTGAAGCTAAGGCATATTTAGTAAGTGTTTAAGTGGATAGCTTTATCAGAGTGCCAGGCCGCTGACCTTACTTCATCTCGCCTCCAACCTCTACTGTAGTTTGTGATGCTGTAATATAGTTGTGACTTTGATCTAATGTAACTAATGGTGGTAGTGGTTGTGACTGTGATGATGTCTGTGGTGGTGGTGGTGGTGGTGATGGTCATGGTGACGTAAGTTAGTTTTGATGACCATAATGATAACTGTATGAAAAATGATGGTGATGTTGCTGGTGGTGGTTTGGAGGACGTTGGTTGTGGCAGTGATGGTGGTGATGGTGTAATGATAGTGATGTCCAGTGGGTTAACAGTGATAATAAACTAAGTAACAATAGGATAAAGAAAAATTACTGATGGACTAAATGAAAAAAAAAAAAACAAGAAATAAAGAGGATATAGAAAAAATGGAAGGAAACGACCAGAAGAGAAATGATAAAGAAATACTAAACTTGGATAAAGAATGAAAGGCAAGAAAAAACAGCGTGAGTAGAGAAGAAAAAAGAGAAAAACAAAAATGAAGAAGAAAGACTTAAAGAAAAAAACGGCCCCGATTGTAGAATGAAAACCAGGATACTTTTGTAAGAATCTAATGTCACTCAACCTTCCAGCTTTTTGAGATACCTTGTTTTAAGACAGAGAAAAAAAAGACGGTCAGACAGGCAGACAGACACGGGTGAATACATAACATCCTTCAACATCGCTGGCGGAGGTAATGAGATATAAATGACACAGGTGTTAACTCAGTACACCTGCAGTAAAGTCCCAGGCCGCTCCACATTACTTCATATCACCTCCTACCTCTCTTGTAGCTTGTGCTGCTGTAATATAGTGGAGAAGGGAAGGAAGGACGTAATATAACGAATATTAGGAAAAACAACAGAATAAACGATATTCGAAGAGAAAGAAAATTAGACAAACCGACAATTAATGAGACACGTAAGATAAACTGAAGATGTTAAAAGAAGATAGAAAAGTGAATGGAATAAAAACTGAAGAAAGGAGGGGAGAGAAGGGGAAACAACGAGAAGAAAAGAAAAAAACAAAAAGAGAATACACGGAAAAAAGTAAACGAAAGAAATGTAGAATTACAACAAAAGAAAAGAAAAAAGAGAACAAATACCTGGAGACACCTTTGTTAGAATGTCAGGCCGCTCCACCTTACTGCACCTTGGCTCCTACTTCTGTTTTGTTTGATTGCTGTAATATGATTAAGGAAGGTAGGAGAGAGAGAGAGAGAGAGAGTAGAAAAGAGACCGTAAGAGGAGGTGAGTGAGAAGAGGAAGCTGTATGAAAATGAGAACAGAAATTATAAGAAATGAGAAAAGTGAAAAATGGAATCAAAAAGAGAAAGTAAGGACAAAAAAGAAAGCACAAAAGAAAAGAAAACGGAAGAAAAGATGGAAATTTAGAAGCAAAGAATATATGGAAGGCAAGAATGACACAAATAATGAATTAAAGGGGGTAGAAATGAAATAAAGAAAGAGAGGGTAAAAGAAAGGCAGTGAATCATGGATGGTAAAAATAATAACTGGGAACACCTGCAGTAGAGTCCCAGGCCGCTCCACCTTACTTCATCTATCCACCTACCTTTACAACCTTGTGATGTGCTAATATAGTGGACAGAGAAAGACAGAAACAAATTAAGAAAGAAAGAAAAATGAGTGAGAAGAAAAATCTGAGGGACAATGTGTAGCAGAGACATATAAAAACAATGGAACAAAAAGAAAGAAAACACGAGAAACAAGAGAAATGCAGGAAGGGTACAAAACACAAGAATTTAAGAAGGGAAAGAACACGAGAAAGAAGGAAATAAACAAAAACATAATAAAAAGACAAGAAAAGGAAGGCATCGGAAGTGGGTGCAGGTTTGAACTGGGCACAGCAGTAGAAGAGTGCCAGGCCGGTGCACCTTACTTCATCTACCCTCCTACCTCTCCTGTAGCTTGTGATGCTGTAATATACCTACCTATCTTGGTGTTTATGACTTAATACTCTGCACACTTTAACTTGGCCTATAATTGCCATCTATCCATCTTGAATGCTGAGCCGTAACAGGATATTAACACTAGGATATGCTGCTATACTCTGCCTACTTCAGCTTGACTTAAAATTGCCATCTTTACATTAATACTAGACTATGGTATTAATTATGTAAGTGTTATGGAAATTATGTAGAGCGGTAATATTGTCTTAATTAAATCTTCCATCGAACTACCGGAAATGAGCAGCAAAATGACGGAAATCTGCGCCAAGTTAAGGTGGACTAACTAGAGTGGTGGCCTAGACCTGATGTAGCCAATGGTGAGGGTGGTGCTGGTGGTGGTGGTGGTGGTGATGTTGATGATGATGTAACAACAGCAACAACAACAACAACAATAATAATAATAATAATAATAATAATAATAATAATTTAAGATGTATAGATTATGACAATAACAGAAATTGGGTCAATAACGCTGATGACGTTGTTAAAGGTGAGCGATGTTGACTGAGGTTACATCTGATGGTGATAATAATTGTATAATGATAATGATGATGGTGATAAGCGAAAGTAAACTGATGATGATAGTGAAGACTGAATGGATAACAATCTTGATGATGGTGGTGGTAGTGGGAGTGTTGGTAGTTTTAATGGTGATGTAGGTTATTAATAATGATGATGAAGACTGAACTGTACATCCTTAATAATGCTAAATATTGTAAGTAAAAAATATATCGTTATTTACGACATTAAGCCACACCCACCATAAGCTGGGCCCTATTTGTTTATATTGTGTGTTGGTTCACTGCAGATAAACAGAAAAAGAAAACTATGGACCAGTACGGGGTAAAATCTTCAGCAATGATTTTCTCGAGAAATTTTCCTGCCAGCCGTGCTCGCTGAAGAATAAATGAGAGAGAGAGAGAGAGAGAGAGAGAGAGAGAGAGAGAGAGAGAGAGAGAGAGAGAGAGAGAGAGAGAGAGAGAGAGAGAGAGAGAGAGAGAGAGAGAGAGAGGTAAAGTCGGGGCTGTGACAGTGATGAAAGGGGCACACAACAAATGTGATTACAGAGCAGGGTTGTTTACTGTTTACATATCGGCTGGGACTACAAAGGCGATGCTCTCTTGATACACACTCGCTATTTTTTCCTCTGGCTCGGATTTCTGGATGAAAGGGAAGGATGGGTTTGGGGTGGGTAGGGGAACGAGAAAGGTGAAGAATAAGAACATAGGAAGAAGAGGGAGTGATAAAATGTAGAATGAGGAGCGGAGGGAAGGGTGAGTTTAATGTATGAAAAAAGAGAGGATGAAAGAGACAAGGATTTATTGTAGGAAAAAGGGAGGGAGAGAAGGGAGGAAAAGGGACAGACTAAGGGGAAGGAGGAATTGAGACAAGAGGGGAGTGGTGTGGAGGGGGAGAAGGAATCGGGAAGAGGAGGAGAGGGGAGATAGGCAAGGACACCGGAGGAAGGAAAACGTCAGTGGAGTTGGTGAGTATATTATTAGAGGAGAGGAATGTAGGGGAGGAAGGAAAATAGTTACTGGAGTATGTGATTGGGAGGACGAGAAAAGAAGGTGTGACGCGAAGGATGGAAATGAGAAAAGCAGTAAAGGATGGAAAGGGAAAGTTTAATGGGATAATGAAGCAGGATATGAGAGAATGGGAATGGAAGTATAAGAAATTAGGAGACAAGAAGAGCTGAGGACAAGGCAAGGGTTATTGAAATATCGTACAGAAGGTTACATTTTCAAAAGTCAAATCCATTTGCCAATTGTAGACCAAGATAAACAGTTTTTACATATAACTCTCGACTGACTGACTGCAAAAATTTGCCGGTTGTTATAATTTTCTTTGAATTTATAAACCTTGGTTAATATAAACCATAAACCTTCATAGACGTAATTCATATTATATAAACAGTTAAATATGACCCTAGAATTTTTAACACCTATCAAGTCTAATTCTTTTTCAGTCTCAAGTTCTTGTTAGTCCAGCTCTGGGCACAGGCTGAACAGTTGGTACCGTGAGGCCAGGCAGTCCTCTTAGTACCACACACCATACAACACCAGTTCTACGCTAATGCTCACCGTCCCCGTTGAATACATGATAGGGCTGTCTTATACAGGACTAGTGTATTGGTATTAGCCGCTGTGTTTTACGACATATCGCTGAGTCATACGGTAAATCAGTGAAGTCTGTATTTAGGAAACCCAAAGCCTTAAACTGCTCACTGCCCCCGCCTGGATCAGATCTCCATTCCATTAGGACAGCAGACTTCCTCTCCCCCAGACTCGAGCACATCCTGTCACATTGTTTTTCTGTACGCCATTTATCGATGGACCTGAGACCCTGCCACGGAAAGTGTTATTTAAAGACACCTTTGTGAGGAACGTTTTTGAAGGTCTTCGGAAAATCAAGACACCATTGAGAGGGAAAGGGGGACTGAGGGAAAAGAGAGGAATGGAGAGAGTGGAGGGGGGGGAGTGTATTCTACGGGAGGTTTAGTGGAAATGGATAGCAAAAAACATAAGGGATGGGAGACAGTCTGTGTAGGGGGATGGAAAGGAAAGTGGTATCGGGAAAATACAGTATAGGGGAAGGGATAGATCTGGAAGTGGCCGTAAAGTAAGTCATTATAATGGGGATTGGTAGGAGGGGAAAGAAGTGTACAGGGGTATAATGGAGGGAAAGTAAGGAAGGAATGGGACTTAGGGGAAGGGAAGAGATGGGAGAAAGAGTACAGCAGGAAGGCAGGGAAGAGAAGGGAAAGAAAAGGAGAAAGAGTACAGCAGGAAGGGAAGGGAGGGAAGGTAAAGAAAAGGAGAAAGAGTACAGCAGGAAGGGAAGGGAGGGAAGGAAAGGGAGAAAAGAGTTCAGCAGGAAGGGAAGGGAGGGAAGAGAAGGGAAAGAAAGGGAGAAAAAGCTCAGCAGGAAGGAAAGGAAGGGTGGTATAAGGAAGCCGATGACAAGGGGCAATGTACTGAAGGATGGATGAGCACATAAAGGTGAATTAGGGGTAACGAGGAAGTGAAGGGTAAGAGGGGGGCTGTGAGGTTATCAATTATAAGGCGGCCAAAATGGAAAGTTTGAAATAAGGAAGTAGAAGGGAAAGAGAAATGTTAGAGAGAGAGAGAGAGAGAGAGAGAGAGAGAGAGAGATTAAAGGCTGGAAAACACCACATAAAAGAAGACAAATATGAAGAGTCAGGGAGAAGAGAGGAAGGTTGGATATGAAAAGAGGCAGGACAAGATGAAATGGGGAAGGAAATAGAAGATTGAACAAGCAATGGGTAAAAAAACGGAACAAACACAAAAAAGAAAAGTTGAGAGTATTGGAAGGTCATATAAGAGCACGGAAAGGTACGTACAGTGATGAAACAAGTATAACGGACACAGGAGAAAGAAAGGAAAAAATGTAGACAGGAGGACAAGAAAAAACAGATCATAAGAAAACCGGGAGAAGTGAAAAGAAAGGAGAAAGAAATACGAACATTAAAAAGGAAGAAAAACAAGAACAAAAGCAGACGAAGGAGGGGGAGAGAAAACGAGAACGCAGGAGAGTACAAAATATTAAAGGATGGGAAAGGAAGGGGTAGCAAGAAACAATAACCCAGGGAAAGACTATATACAAAGAGGAGATGAATGAGATGGGCAAGAGTGTACATTAACATAAGGGAAAGTTAGAAAAATGTAACATAAAAAAGAGGATGACAGTGAGCAAAGGGAATGGATATAAGTCAACGGGAACAAATAGGATGGGATAATTAAAACAATATTATAACAGAGTTGACAAGAAATGAACAAAATTTGTGAAGGTAAGAGAATGAAAAATATTAAGGATGGAAAACATGGAGGAAGACGGGATGGAAAAGTGCAGAGAAAAGCATTGATCGTATAGAAGAAAAATGAATCACCGAGAAAGGAAAAGGAAAGAAAGGTTATGGGAGGCAAAAGGGAAGCCAAAAAGAATATGCAAAGTGTGAAAATAAAAGGAAAGCCGGTGAAAGGAATGGAAGGAGACGTAAAACATGTCGTTGCAGAAGGAAAGGTTTAATGAAAGAGCAATAAAAACTGCAAGAGAAATAGGTGAGAAAAACCGAGCAGAAAGGAGGGAAAAGTAGTGAGAAATTGTGAAACTAAAATCAACAGGAAGGAGAAGGACATAAAGGGTGAAGTGCAAAGACAATAACGGACAAAACATAACTAATATTTAAGGTGTTAAGAAGATAAGTTATTAAAAAGAAGAGAGAAGCAGAACAGAATGAACAAGAGAATCAAAACAAAGAACAAAAATGAAAAAATAGTTCGGATAAAAATAAACGAGAAAAACAGAGCAACGAGAGGGAAGAAGGAAGATGGAAAGATAAGGTCATAGAAAACAAGACGAAATATGGAAGAAGTACAAGTAACAATGTACAAAAATAAAATTATTTTAAAATTTAATAGAGACAAATAATGCAAGCAAAGGATGGAAGGAAAGAAAAGGAGAAATATAAGAGAACGAAAAGCCAAGGAATGAGAAAAATAATTTTAAAATGAGTAACGTGACGCTAATGGAATTAAGATACAAAGAAGAAAAATTAATAGCTTATGGAGGAAGAAAAATATACCAGTCGAAAGGGAAAAAAAGAAAGGAGTGGATTAGAGCCACAGGGAAGACAGGCAGAGGTACGGGAAAGAATGCTATAGGAGACACCCGGTACGGGTAAAGAGGAAAGATAAATAATATAAAAATTAATAATAGAAAAATAAAATGATGGGATGAACAGCTGAAAAGTAAATGGGAATGAAGGAGAAAAAGAAGATGGAAGAAAAGAATAAAGTATAGGGCAGGGGAGATAAAGAAAGGATACACAAGAGGGAAAAGAAGATGGGAAGAGGGAGAAACGATTAAGAAAGGAGTAGAAGGAAAAAAGAAAAGGCATAGGAGAGAGGAAGAGAAGTAAAGACGTGCTGATAATTGGAAGCAGATAATACGGGAGATAGGGGTAGCAGAGGCCGTACGAAGGAGAATATAGGGAATCAGTGAGAGAGAGAGAGAGAGAGAGAGAGAGAGAATAACACAGAAGAAAGGACAGAAGGAAAGTCTCAAGAAGAGAAAGAGAGGAAAACAACTAAATACACAAAAAAGAAGACTGGAAACATCCCACGTACCACATATAGCACTGCCTATTACTCATAGCACACATCACACGCCTTTCACAACACACACACACACACACACACACACACACACACATTTACATATCTATAAGTCTTCAGTGCCACTGCGAAAGGGTTTTACTACCTATTTTACGTCTTTCTGGTCTTGTCCATCGACGTCAGTATGGTAGTGGCGTGCAGGAGGTAGCCATTACAGTACAACACCAATGAATACGCACGTCGAAGCATGTAAAAAAAAAATAAGAGAAAAGAATATCAAAAATGACCCACTATTCTGTTCCAGGGCCTGATTATCCTAGTGAATAATTTCCATTCATTAATATTTTGGATCAATTAGTCCAGTGCACCATATTTTCATGCCATTTTTGGTCTCTTGAGACAACTTTAGTCAATTCATAATGTGAGGCATTTTAGGCCCATATTATCTCATTGTGTGTACATAGTATGATCACGTGACACTATCACTAACATTTCCTACGGCTATTTTTCATGTCTGTGTGAATGAACTGCAAAGTACACATCCCAGAACGTGTACTCTAGTGTACAATGCCTGTGTAAATCACAGAAGCAGAACACTGCAGCAAGGAAACACGAGGATAAGAGGCGTGTGGAGGCCGACATGTTGCAGCTTTGTACTTTAAAATGCAGCGACAATGAGTAAATTTAATTTATGTCTCTGTGTCTCACATTTGACATGAGGAACGTTATGAGGTAACTGTCAATATTAAATGGTCCATGGAAATCCTCTGACACACGTCACGAACTTCAGGCATTATATAACTTCATTGCTGTTTTCAAAATCATTCATGGTATATGCATGACATGGCATATCCTCACATATATGTGGTGTTCATGCACATGTCTCTAATGCATTGAATGTTTCATGAGCAAACCATACTGAACAAATCATGAAGCCTAGTTACATGTTTTTAATACCAATCAACATACTAAGAGGAATAGCATGGCACTGATACACGATAACCAAGCAGTGAAGTTTCATATATGGTGGAACTGTCATATGCATACATTAGCGTATCTTTGTTCACAGTAATTACTTTTTTTGTTTTTTAAGAATAAATCGTGAAATGTATGCAGTGACTATAGATTTTTTTTTCTTTTTTCATAATTATCCTGTTCCTTCCTACTCCAAGAACTATGACTACCACTGTTTTGGTAGTTCATAAAAGTTCATTATGCTCAGTGCCACTCAGAATGTTTTAATTTATTTTCTACTTCTGGAGTAATTGTAATAGCCACTGAAACAACTCTCAGGGAATCATTTATTAAATCTTTCTAACATCAGTATAAGAAAAAGCTATTGTCTCGATGCTGCTGTTTCTGGTGTCAGGAACATTGATTTTGTGTCGCCACCATGATCAGTCAAACGATACGCTTCTCTTGCACCTGCATCATTATATCAATTTGTGATTTTTTTTTTCTTTTTCTGTTCACTACATTTATACATTCACTGTTTGCCTCCCTCACACATTACTGCAGCCGCGAGGCACACTTTCCAGTTAACAAACTTTCATAGTTTCTGTCAGCCTCCCTCATATCCATTATTATCACTCTTTCCTGTAGTGTACACAAGTGGTCAGCGCAGGAACTGTCTTCCTTTACACATCATTTCGTCTGTGTGTCATCGCGCCTCGAGATGAACGAATCTCGGTCGCACTTTTAATTTCTTAGGATGGGACACCATTCACATTTTATACAACGGAGTTTCTTATATTTTTTAATGGAAAATAACAATCAGTCCTCATTTTTAAGGACAGTGATGTCGCAAAAAACGGAAATATTCATCCGCATCCTTTAATTAAAATGTACTTCACCTAACCTGTAAATGATTCGTTAAATTGGAGACATGATTTTCAGTATGGTCTTACCCGGTGTCTTTTCGCTCTTCTCACGGTTTATTCCAGATATCCCTAATGTCACCTCCCCTCTCCCAAGTTCATTCTCCGTTACCTTCCGTCCCCTTACGCTTTCCTCCTCATTGCCTCCTTCCTTATTCCCTACATTTCCATGCTTTCCTCGTTTCAATTTCACCGTCAGCCATCCCCTTCTTCTCCAGTACCTCCCATTTCCATCCACCCCTCTCTCCCATACCCTCACCCTTCCATTTTGTTCCTATCCTCATCTCCTCTCTTCCTTGCTCTTCATTCCCACCCTCCGCAGCCTCCTCCTCCCTCCTTTCCCCATCCCCATTCCCATCACCCACCGCCATCCTTTTCCTTCCCTGCCGCGATGCGACAAAAGAGAGAGTTTAGCTTACCTGGTAAAGGTGTAGGAGTGATGGGCCAGGGAAAATCTTTATACCTTCATGTTGTCAATAATACGAGGACGAAGGCAAGGGAAAACGAGATACTGAAGAAGGAAAAAAGTAATGAATGTGAGGGAAATGATACATAGAGTAATGAGGGAACAACTGAAGGAAAGTAAGAGAAAAGAGAGTAAGGAAGCAAAATAAGAGAGGAAGGGAGAGGGAAATCACAAAATGAGGAAGAGGAACAACATAAATGAGAGGTGATAAGATTGTGGATGAGAAATGTGGCGAAAAGAGAGAAAAAAAACAGCGAGTGAGTGAAGGAAAATGGGGAAATTGAGGTGAGGAGGATAAATGGGAGAAAATGACAAGGCATAGTGTGAGAAGCGAATAAAATCAATAGAAAACAGAGATTAGCAGGAAAAGTATTATCTCTAAATTATATATATTGTCAGGGGATAGGATAGGTGGAAATGAGACAATGATCAAAAGGATACGGGGAAAAAAATGAAAGAAAGTAGAGACCAAGGAAAAAGGAAGAGGAGAGTATATGAGTGAGGAAAGAAAGTATAACATAATGATTTAAAAAGGACAGAGAGGGGAAGAAGATGATTAACTAAAAAGTGTGAGCAGAAAATACGAGGGAAATGAAATAATTACAGAAAGTGGTGGAGCGAAAGAAATGAGGAAAGGAATATGCAGAAAGAAAAGTGAGAGTGACGAATAAAAAGAGACTGATATATGCGAGAGCTTGAGAAAAGGTACACAGTTCAAGGTGAGAAAGTATAAAATGTAAAAACAAGGGAACGAGAAAGGTTCGAAATAGTAAAGAAAGGAATCATGAGTGAAAGTGAAAGAAGAATTCCTAAGGAAAACATGGGACACGAGAAACTGAGAGAAGGGTAATGTGGGTGTAAATTGTGTTAAACGTGTACTATATAGAGGTACGCTTGTTCAAATGCTGTCCACAACAAAGGAGAAAGTCTACAAAAGGTACCGGAGCCAATCAATCCCTGAATTTCAAATCCATTCTTTGCCCTTAGAAGTGCTACATTTGTTCTTCGCTGTGCTACGAATAATTTCATTCGTACTAAATGCTCTGAACTCTCAGAATTAGATTCTTCCCGCTCTCATTGGCACCTTCCCCTCAAAATACTTTCAGACAACTTTACTTCATTCTTCTTCTCGCCTCTTTTCCTCTCTGATGGTTCTGTTGCTGTTTCATCTACGGAAATGCAGAAGTCCTTGTTCAGTTTTCCGTCTCCAATTCATCCTTAGATGATTCCGGTGCTGTTCCTCCATCGCCATTCCTCTCTGACTTCCTCAAGACTGATATTAAAATTTCTTCATTTGATGTACTTTCAGCTCTTACTGGCCTCTATATAAACAAGACATTTGAGTCTGATTGGGTCACTCCTGTTGTCCTCATGAACTCTGCTTCTGTGCTTACACTCTACAAAGGTAAACTCTCGTCTTTGACTGTCGACTTGTACCTTTCCTTCTTGCTGGAAGTTTCCTCTCATTTAGCCTCTTCAAAAAAAAAAAAAAAAAAAAAAAAAAAAAAAAAGTGACCATTCCCAGCCCTTTAACTATCGCCCAATTGCTTTAATATCCTGTATTAATAAATTTTTTAAATCTACCTGTATTATTTAAAAAAAAAAAAGTACCTTTCCTATCGCAACTCTATGCACTCATACACTGATGATTCAGCCTTTCAACTTTTTCATCCACTTCCCACAGCTTCCACATCAGCAGCTGCATCAACAAACAATGGATGAGGTTATGGGACACAGTGTCTGACTTGGCTCATATATTGGATGGGGTAAAAATAATATTGTTTTCAGTGCATCAGAAGCTCTGTTCTAACATCTCCCCCTTAAAAAAAAAAAAAAATACCAGTGGAGTATTCTCTAATTTTTTTACAATATCCAACTCAATCCTGCATCATCTCTTAACATACTAGGGGTATATTGGAAAAATCATATTACCTCTCTTGTAAAATCTGTTTCGAAGATATTAGGTGTGCTAAGCCAATTCCGTGCCTGTAGAGTTGTTGATTTTATATGGGTGTTTTATTCGCCTGTGTAGAGGACAACTCTAGTGTGCGGAAGCTCCCCACATACTGCACATCTCAACAAGGTGGAATCCAAGGCTTTCGATCTCAGTAACTCTCTTCCTCTTTTTGGTTCACTTCATCCTCTGTCTCTTTGCTGCAGTGTTGTATCTTCATCTCTTTTATGTCGCTACTTCAATGGTCACTTCCTCTGAACTGTCGGCTTGCATCCCCTCACCACTACTGCGGGTGGGTAGTACCCGTCTGGCACCAAACTCTCTTCACTTTTCTGCCCACCTCTCTAATGTAAGAGTTAACCTTTACTCCCAGTCCTTCATTTATGCAACAGGTCAGCTTTGGAACTGTCTTTCTTAGTCTGTATATATTACTGCCTTTAACCTCTAGTATTTTAAACGCCGTGTCCAGTTATCTCGAAATGAACGGATCTTGAATTTGGCTCTATTATCTCGTATATATATTTTCTTGGAAGGAAGAATCTTGAGGGCTTCTAGTCTTTGGTTCCTTATTCATTGGATATATATATATATATATATATATATATATATATATATATATATATATAGATAGATAGATAGATAGATAGATAGATAGATAGATAGATAGTTAGATAGATAGATAGTTAGATAGATAGATAGGTAGATAGATAGATAGATAGACAGACAGATAGATTGTCACAGGGTTTTTATAAAGTATGTAATATTAAAGAATAATATTCAATAATACTGAGAACAGGACAATGAATTGTCTTGTGAAAATCAAGCAATGATTACTTTATGGCGGCTTACTTCGCCGATTCTCTAAGGGCGAGAATTTATAAACTTTCTCAACAGTACACAGCAGAAACTAATTACTCACAAATGTTGTTTATTAGTACTGTTGGCCTCTGGAGAAAGTGACTCCATCCCTCACAATTAATAATGCTATTAATGATAAACAAGTTCTTGCTGGTGCTATTAACTCCTAGATGGCACAACAGATTTGAGTTAATAAAAAAGACTGGCCTTAGTACCAGTTACGAATAATACAAAGCGTTTATGCAAGCTAGGAGCTGCAACTAGAGTAAGCTTATGGAGAAATAAAACACGAGTTTACATTACATTAAGCTCATGAAAAAAAAACTGTTAAATTTATTGATTACAAAGAAATAAATTTGTTACATGTTTCAAAATGAATCCAAAATAAGGAGATCGCACTCACTCACTCACTCAAAAGCTAACTCTTAAACCTAGGAAAAACGAAAAGAAATACTGGTCAGAAAAGTGGACCAAGCAGATGACTGGGCGTCGTTGCTGAGGAAGGACGCTGCACACGCTGAGCCTCTGGAATTCAACGGCGGCGGCGGGAACTGGGCGTCGTCGCTGAGGAAGGACACTGCCACACACACTACCTGCTTCCACGGCGCTCAAATCCCGACTGATTCAAATTGTGGGAGAGAGGCGAGTGTCGTGGCCGCACTTGCTAACGGCCAACGAGTGTGAGCGATACACACCCGCAATATCACTCAGGCGGAGGTTAATGTCGCGCACAAAGACGATCACTTATGAAATAGTGAAAAATGTCCTGAAAAACACTCCCGATCGGGTGAATACGTGGCGGTTAAACTGAGCGATAAATACTGGGATTCCACTAGAATTCGCGGTTTCTCACCAAAGTTAAGGTCACGAGTTTATTCAAATACTTAATTTCGCCAACTCGTGACATAGATATAGATAGAGAGATAGACAGATAGATAGATAGATAGACAGATATCATCATTAGCATCATCATCATCAGGACCTCCTTTCCCACCCGAGAAGTAGCAATGTCCAAACAACAAAAATTTGCCTAATCCAATGGGCCACGCTTCCATTCACTAATTATCCAAGTCTCCGGAATCCTGGCTCTATCGGATACGCCAAAAACATTCACCACGTCTTGTAATATCACAATAACCTATCCGATAAAGTCAGAGAGAGAGAGAGAGAAACAGTAAACTATATGTATGTATGCACTGCACAAAGATCTATCAATCTTTCCATATGTCTGTCCATATCTACCTATCTATCTATATATCTACCTGTCTATGTACAGTATATACTCGTATAATTATGAGAGAGAGGGAAAAATGGTAGATAAACATAGCCTGAAGGTGCGTATGGGGGAGATTATATATAGTTCTGTGTGATATTAGTGGAGGATGACAATATATCTGCTGTCCACCTGGCTGGGTTTATCAACGAGGGGGAGGTGAGGGTAGAGGCAGGTACGGCATACTTGACGCTGAGGAAGGCAGAGGGAGTTGGCCACCTTCTTGTATGCTGGTAATGCAGAAAATGTGCTGAAAGATGCACCTGACTTACACCCGGGGCTTCTGTGGCTGATATCTACCTGTATAAAATAGTCAGGTGTCACACCAAATATAGCAAATTGGCCATTCAGTAATCTCTCTCTCTCTCTCTCTCTCTCTCTCTCTCTCTCTCTTTCTTTCTGGTCTACAGCGTACGTATTTTTCTTTTTATTTCGCCGCTCTTTTATCCTCCTCCGTTCACTCCTTCCATCTGGATTCTTTCCCTGTTCTCTTAATTTTCACTTCCCTTTCTTCATTAATTTCTTCAAAGGTTTCTTCCATTTTTCCTATGCCCTTCCATTCATCCCTTCTTTCCTCCATCATCTTTTGCTTCATCTGATCTCAATTCTTCCTCTTCTCTACATTCCTAATTAAATAATCTTGTTATTCTCTCTCTCCCTTTCTTCTTTTCTTTGATATGATCTTCCTTCGTGTCTTCCTTCTTTTTTCCTTCACTCCCTTCCCTCATACACACTAATTACTCCTTTCCTCATCTGCTTTGTTTTTCCTTCTTTTATTCTCTATTCTGTCTTGTGGCTGATATAGTCTTCCTTTTCTTCTTATCTCCTTTTTATACTTTTTCTCTCCTTTCCTCCTCTCTTTCATATTTCTTTTGCTTAATTAGTTTTTTCTCTTCCCCCTTGTCCTTCTTCTCTCTGTATTTTCTCCTTTCCTTGCCTGCCACCTGTCCTTCCTGTTACAAGATTGTTACATCTTTTATTACTTCCTGATCTTTCACCCCCCCCTTCTTCCCTCTTTCTTCTGTAGTACTGAATATGAATATCCTCCTCTTTGTACTTGTTCTATATACCTCCCCCTCTCATCAGTCTATCCATCTCTCTCTCTTTCTCTCCCTTTTGATAGATAAATGATAGATGTGTGTGTGTGTGTGTGTGTGTGTGTGTGTGTAGATAGGTATACTAATATATAATATTTATCTGGAGGTGTGGTTGGAGGAGATTATACTGACTTATTTGTGGCATTAGTGGCGGATGATAGCATATTTCCTTGTCAACTGGAGTGGCTTATCAACGAGGGTGAAGTGTGAGTAGATGCAGGTGGGGCATACTTGACGCGGAGGTATGGCAGAGGGAGGGGGAGTTGATGATGCACAAACTATACTGAAAGATGCTCGTGACTTGTACACTCAAGGCCCTGTGACTAACCTCTGAATGCATTGACCCGTCTGGTGTCAGACCAATTACAATGCTTGTGATGACATGACTAGGATGATAAAGGCAGTCAGTATTAGCTCTCTGGTTCCCGTAACTGACGTAGCATAAGACCAAATACTGTTAACCAAGATAAAGGTAGATTTCTTGCTATCATGAAGGGGTATAAGAGTATGTGAAATGTTATACGGAGAAGGGTCATCCTAGTCTCCCTACGACTGTCTGTAATGTGTACACACGATAATGGGATTTAGATCTTTGCTCCCTGACTACTCTTGGCATGAGGATCAAAATACTAAGAAGTCAGATCTAGCCTCGTGCCTCTGTTGTCTTCGCTGCCAGACTACTTGCATACTGATGGCAGCTGGTAAATTTGCCCATCCCAAATCCAGTGGAAATAGAATTTCAAGTTCAAACTTACTACATATATTTGTCATTTACTACGTTCAAGGAATCCGTGGATAGCGATGTTCATTATCAAGTGGATAGACACAGAAGACGGAGGCTCTCTCTTTCAATATTGTAGCAGTTGAATGTATTTTCTTACCTGATATAAAACGAAGTGCATAAATGCAGTTATATACAAGTTATATATTAAAAACGGTAGCAAAATGGGTGTATTTTTTCTTATGATTGAATTTCTCTCTCTCTCTCTCTCTCTCTCTCTCTTTCTCTCTCTCTCCTCCCCCCCCCCCCGCACCACCTCACCCTCTTAATCTCTTTCCATAGAGCCATTCTCTTTGATCTCTTCCTCCATTCCTTACATTTTCCCACTCCACCCTTAAGTATTTTTTATTCCTACCGCAATGCCATTTTACTCAACTTAGGGCCGAACCCCTCACAGTGGAACTGTCATATACTTCGCCTCCATTCCTTCTCATTCATTTTCTTTTACCCAACTATCTTATATCTCGCTCTTTGAAATTCCTCTCCGGTTCTCTTATATTCACTTTGTGTGCTTGTTATTTTTTCTCCGTTCGTTTCTCGCTCGTCTCTTACCCTCTTTTCCTTCTTGCACTCTTCTTTCACACAGTTTCCTTCTCGTTCTGCTTTATCATATTCTTATCTACCCTCTGTCCTCTTTGGCTTTCTTTTTTTCCCCTTCCTCACTTCTTAATTTTTACATCGTCTGTCTTCTCCGTTCATCCCTCCTCTCTCACTGTCCTACTTACTATTTCTTCTTCATTCATATGCCGTCCTCTTCTTCTCTCCCTCCTCTTTTACTATTTTATTCTCCTCATCCTTTTCCACAGCTTTCTCCTTTCAGTTTATGCTCTCTTTCACTTAATAATTTCTAGTTCATTTTTTTTCTCCTTCCCCTTCCCTCATTCCCTGCTTCCTTTGTAGTTGTCTCTCACTCTTTGTCTTCCCTTCTTCCTCCTTCTTTTCTCTTTCTTCATTGTTTTGTTCTCGTCTTTCTCCCTCTTGTCTTTCCTCACAGTGGTTTAATTTTGTTCTTTTCCTTGTTTACTTCTCTTCCATCTCCTCCTCTTTTCTTTCTCCTCTCCAATTCCCCTGCTCCCGAATTTCCCTCTCCTTCCATCTTTCCGCTTCTTTCCACATTTCCTCCCGGCCATTCTTCCTGGTTACCACAGTTTTTCTCTCCACGTGAAATCATATCGCAGCTCGCCCGTAACTCCTTCTTCTTTCTCTTTTCCTCACATATTTAGCCTCCCTGGCTACACATCCTTTCTTTCGCCTCCCCGTTTTTTCCCTCATTTCTTTGGTTTGTGTTTTCTCCTTTTACGTGTGTGTGTGTGTGTGTGTGTGTGTGTGTGTGTGTGTGTCAACAAAACACCTCAATTTTTTATCCGATATCAGCCATACTTGATGGAGGGGATGAGGGTCACACAATGAGGGAAGCAACTGTTTTTGAGAGTAACAGGTCAAGGGTCAAGGTCACAGGGTTATATCAAACGCTTACCTGGCAAAATCAACTTCCACATTTTTTATCCATTTTAAACCAAATTTGGGAGAACCGTAGATGATAAGGCAAGAATGAAGTGATTCAGTTTTGTGGACAACGTCAAAGGTCAAGGTAACGGGACAAGATCACATTTTGAACCGAATATGTGTGTGTTAATAATATAACTCAGAACGTTTATATCATATTTTATCCAAATCTAGTAGAAGGTTCGAGGATCAGTCAAGGAGTAAACCAAATGGCTTAGGAACAGTTGGTGAAAGCTTTTTATCCGAAGGCAAGGTCAAGTCAAACATTTTCTGTCTGATCTGAACCAAATTTGATGGAAGAGTTGTGGGCAAAACAAGATCGAGGACACTTAAGTTTGAGATTCTGTAGTTAGTGCCACCGTTCACAGGGCAAGTTCAACCCACGTGTCTGGGTGTCAACAAAATAACTAAATTGTTTCGATCTGGTTTGGATCAGACTTGGTGGCTGACTTGTGGATCACCCCAGAATGTTAACTTTTTTTTTTTTTTTTAGAACAATGAGTGGTAGACTTACTGATTCTTTAGAACCACAGATCGTACTTTACGTGACAAGAACAGATCAACATGCAGTTTTCATGCAAAGCAGATTAAGCTTTATGGAAGGGTTGAGGCTAAAACAAGGAAAAATGGATTCGATTATAAGAACCAGCAAAGATCAAGGTCACAGGGGAAAGTGAAAATTCAAGGTCATTGAGCAAGTGAAGACAAACAGTTTAAACCCACATTTGATGGAAGGGTTAAGGGTTATGCAAGAACAAAGTACATAATTCCTTTTGAAGTTAATCTGTGTAAGGTCAGGGTCAAAGGACAAATGAAAATAATTAGCCTTTGGACTGATTGGTGGACGGGGTCTGATTCCATCCTCTTTTCAAATCATAATTTACTACATTCTTTTTCTTCTGCTGATCTCTGTCTCTCTCTGTCTCTGTCTCTGTCTGTCTGTCTGTCTGTCTGTCTGTCTGTCTGTCTGTCTCCCTCCCTCTCTCTCTCTCTCTCTCTCTCTCTCTCTAACCTTTGACCTGCCCAGGTGAAGATGTACTTTGGACCTCCCTTCCCAAAGCCGTCATTAAGAAGGCGCCTGCCCAATGATTACCCTGCCCCTAGTACCCGAATCCCTTTGTAAGAGACTTCATGGTCAAAGAAAGTGACTTGTCAGTTTTTCAAGTCAGTAAGCAAGCTTATTGTAGATATTAGGAAATACGGTGATGCAAAGAACGTTTTATGTGACAGAATTAATAATTTAAGATAATGAGGCTGGAATGGTGAGAGATAGGGAAGCATATGTAGAGATGTAATAGACAAAATCGATATCTTAGACATTTTAATGGGTACGGGTGGCACCAGGCTAAATGACAGTGATGGCTTCCAGTCAGTCAAAAGAGGATGCAGGACTAAGGTAGGTAATATTGATAGGTGTTCAACCAGTAAGAGTATATTTCAGATTCTAGAAGTTGAACTGAAGGGCTTGTTCAACCTTATACATGTTGGAGATTTGTCGATTAGGCATCAGGAGGACTTTTGTGCTAAGGGTTCTAGAAGAAAGTGTTTTTGCTTACCTGGGTGTAGGATACAGGACGTGATGACAGTCAGGGCCACCTCAGAGGACTCTGTCTTTGTTACTGTGATATGAACTAATAATGTAGCTTCAGGCAGGTCAGGGGAGATACTTAGGAAGTTCAAGGAAGTTCAAGTATTAGGAGTTCAAGGAATACTAGAGGAAGTAGGTTATCTGTGTTTTGTTACCAAAAATTGACAGTGGTTCCGTAATCCTCAATAGCATGATAGAATTTAGCAATAGGTTAGAAGTTCTGTATTAGAAGTAGGGGTTGGAGAAAATAATTCAAATTTTTTCATCCGCTTTTAATCAAAATTAGAGGTGGAGTAATAGGAAACCCCAACTGATGACATACTGTTGTCGAGAACAGATAATTGGTCTAGGTCACAGGTAGGTCAGCATTAATTTTGTTTTTATCTAATTTGCACATCCATTTTGGAAGGGTTGACGGTAAAGAAAAAACGAATGGATTCAGTCTTCAGAGCAAACAGTTAAAAGTTCAGGTCACAGGGCAAGGTCAAAATTCAATTCAAGTGTCTGTGTGTGAAAGAAATACTAAGATATTATTAATCATTTTTCGTCAGGCATGGTGGAAATGTAGAGTCTCATCCAAAAGGTTAACCTGCTGTTTTTTAGAACTCTAAGTCAATGGTCAAAGTCAAATGGAAAGGTTAACTCAAACAATATTAGTTCGATTTAAGTCAAACTTTGGGGAAGACTTCAGGGCAGTGCAGGTAGAAAGAATTTTGATTTTGAGGCAATCAGTCAAATGTCAAGGTCACACTAAAAGGTCATTTGTAGGGATGACAGGGCAAGGTTACTAGAAGATTTCATCAGATTCGGACCAAACTTGGTAGGAGGGTTAAGGGGCAGGTAAAAACGAAGTAATTCGAATTTGAGAGCAACTGGTCGAAGATCAAGATCACACGGCAACGTAAAATGTTCAGTCCCTAGGTCAACTGCGTGTTGCATTTATTGTACTCTCTTATTACTCTTTTTACTTTAATCTGATTGTTGGTGAAGCAGTGGCTCAGTCGGTAAAGAGGTGGCCTGCAATCCTACAACATCCAGGTTCAAATTTCCGCTGGGGCAGGGAACAGTTTAAAGATTTGAATTTCATACAATCAGACTTTACTGATCTACCAGTAGACCTGCCAACATGTCATAAAAATACCTTCGCTAATACCAATACACGCGTATAGTATGTAGGAGGACTACTGGGCCTTGGGAGCAGGCTGTGAAGCCTATGCCCAGAGTCGGAAACATGAAAAAAAAAAAAACTTGCAGCAGCATTCATTAATGTTTCAAAGTGTTGCTCTGTTTCAGTTGTGATGACCTCCCAGTTGGCTCTCTTACAATTAGTGTGTGTGTGTCTGTGGCCAGCTGGGGTGATTCTGGTTTTGGTAGTGATGATGACTGGGAGGTGGTCAGAGCCAAGAGTTTTGACCACTCTCCAGGATGTTGTGGGAGCGAGGTTTGGGTAGCAAAAGGTGATGTCTGGGGATGATGGGAGGAAGAGGTGGGATGTGGGTATGTTGATGGAGATTGTTGAGGATGAAAAGATTATCTGTCTGGGATTGTAGTACCAACCCTCTGTGTCAGGGTTGTTGACATGCCAGGCTGACACCATGGCGTTGAAATCACCACCCAGGATGATGTTTGTTGGGTATGTTAGTGACGTGATGTATTTGAGGAGAGTAACTGTGTGGCACTGTGGGGGATGACTGGAGAAGCATGTACTGTACAGTATGTACTGGCACTTGTTGTGTGTGACTTGTTACCAGTGCATATTTTAAGTGACTGTATTTCTGTTGTGGTGTCATGTGGAAGGAGAAGTGACTTTGTATGTGTACTAGTATCTGAAAAGTCGATGGATTGGTGTATCAGAGTGATGAGTCCACCGCCATCGCCGTCGGCTCTTTCTTGTCTAATGGTGGTGAAATTATGAATGCAGCATGGGGGGAAGGTGGGGATGTGGGTGGAGAGGAAGGAGTAGGAGAAGGTTGTGATGGAGGTAAGGGTTGGGGTGAATTAGACTGAGGTGGAATGGGAGAGGTTTGGGGATTGGATGGTGTGGGAAGGATCAGTAGGTTAGGCTGAGGAGGTGTGGAGGAAGTAGGAGTAGGGTTGGTGGGGTGGGTTAGTGGGTGGGGGAAGGAGCATAAGGAGCAGGTTCAGATGTTTGTGTAATATTCTCTGGATGCAAGTGTTGTGCAGGTGTAATGGTCCAGTTTTTGAGGGAATTGCACTGAACTGAACCATTTGTCTGTCGGCTCGAAGTGATAGGTTTTGAGCATGTTGGACACATGTATTTGTTGATGGGTCTTGGATTGCTTTCAGTGTCACCGGCTGGAAGAAGTCCTCGAGAAAGGACTGCCGCGGAGTCATTTCTTGGTGTAGAAAAAACGGTGTTGTTGCGTGTGTGTTTTCTCGGGAGATGTGGTACTTGCTAGGGCGACAGAAGCCAATCCCAGGTTCTTGGGCTCCGTGAGGGGCCGGGGGGGTTTGGCCCCCATGCTGTCTTCCTCTGCCTCGACAGCCTCCGGGGGCTAGACCCACGGTGAAGGCACCACCGCTCCAGGTCCATTCTTTTTTGTTATTGAAAGTGGTTGCAGTCCGTAGATGCAAACCCAGGAATAAACACTGCTGTGTTAGACATGTTGCAAAGGAAAAACCAAGAAGACCCAGCAATGCATGGCCAGGTGTGCCAGATGACAGATGCCGTGGCCATCAGCAAGCAAGTGCAGTACAGCTCGCACAAGAAGACAATGGCAGGATTTGTGGATGTTGGGGATGGCATCAATGAAGCTAAAGCAGCCAGTGAAGCCCTTGTGTTTTTGGTGGTAGGACTTCTTGGGTACTGGAAAGCACCCATCGCTTATTTCCTTACTCAGACACAGTCACCAGAAACTCAGAGTCCTGCTAGAACACACAATGCAAGCAATGCATGAGCGAGGCATTAAGGTTGTTTGCATGACAATGGTTAGGCATGCCTCAAATATCAGCATGTGTATTCTGGTTGGGTGCCAGCTGAAATTTAATGAATGTGTGCCTCTGAGGACATACTTTCCCCATCTATCAACATCAGAGCCGGTGTTTGTGATGATGGATGCCTGTCATATGCTTAATTTGGTGTACAACATGCTGCATGCTTATAGTATCATAGTGAGCTCTGTTGGGCAAGTGAAGTGGAGTTTCATCTCGGACCTGAATAAAATTCAAGAACAGGAGGGTGTGCATGCAGGCAACAAACTCTCCAGAAAGCATGTCAACTTCACCAGCCGAATATGAAGGTTTCCATGGTCTCACAGACTGAGCTACTCTGTTGTGACAGCACTGCAAACACTGAAGGAGACCAACTATCCCCAGTTTCTGGATTGCACAGCCACTGATCAGTTAATCGAGGTAAAACAACCTGACTTCTGCTGTGTATTTTTTTTCTGCACCAAACGTTAGTCTTCTCCCATATGACTGAAACATTGTAACAATTTTGATATCATATATTTCAGCATTATTTGCAGTCTTGTGCATTTGTCTTACCTACAAACATAAATACCTCATTGAATGACAATACCAGCCAAAGTGTGGTATGGCACTCAGAACTGTCATGGAACTACAACAAAATTACGAGACAGTTCACTGAGTAGCATATCATATGAGGTTATTTTTATAATTGATTAACTGTAATTGTATTTCATTAGCCATTCATTGTGATTGCTTTCAGGTGTTTATTTTAAACTGTTTGACATCACGAGTAGTCGTAGTCCACGTGCCAAAGGGTCGAGGAAGTCCTGGGCTGCCTCATCTTTTAAGAGATTTTGGAGTTTTTTACAGAAGCTCGACTCTACAATATGTAAATTGGCAATGGATGATGGGACTGCACTTTACCGCTCAAGAAGGTTGGTATGAAAGTGTTAAGATTTTTTGTTTCACTTGTATAGTTATTAGTTACAGTTTACATTTTCGTTTCTACAGTATTCTGAGTTTGTGGATTTATGCCTGGATTCGAAGTTGCAGTTGCAATATTTTACAAGTTCGCTAGTTGATAAATGGTATATTTTAGATATTGCTTCTGACTGACTTTTTCATCAGCCCTAGTATTAAAATAATAGCCTACTTGCTGGATAAATCTGGTATATATTATTTATAAAACATATCTCCATAGATACCTGTCTGTGACTGGTTTCATCATCAGCATAGATTCTTTGACCCTGATGATTCCAGAACCGTTGCAGTCACAGTCATATATATGCACATATCACTTCAGTCAGGACCACCTGGAGCTCCTGTTTAATTCCATCAGAGTATCAGGTACAGTCCTTTTGCATGTTTGTCAGTTTCCACTGTAAAGCCATACTGCCAAGTTTATTTCTTTTATGATATTGAGTAACGTTTTAAGTAAAGATGACGTAAATGAAAATAATTGCATATAACTTGTTATATCAAATATTCATATGCATCACAATCCTAATCTCTACAATTTAGATATTTTAACACTAAAACCAAGTGAGGATTACCTGTCTGTATGTATGATAATAAACTGTATGGGAGCCATAGGGTCTTAAGCTATTACAATAATTAAAATAAAACCCTATGCTTTCAGGTGAATGGAACAATAGTCCAACTGTAAATCAATTCCAAAGTATCTTCCGTCGTCTCATGGTCCGTTGTGGCATTTCACCAGGAAAGACTGGCAGTGTAACAGCACAGGACGAGACAGTCACCTTGATTGCTGTGGATATGTCATCTACCGTTCCAGCGGAAGATGTCATAAAAAGACTTTGTAGTTACTTGTAGAGAAGTTATATATATTAGACTTGTGGACGAGTGGTTGTTATACTTGAGTAGCTTTGTAAGTAGTTAATCTTCTTTCCCATTTGTCATTCAATCACAGGAGAGGTAAAGAATAGTATGGGACTATTTTTATTTGTCTTGGAAATATTAACAAGTCTCTCACACAGAGCGAAGTATAAAGTAGAGTCCCGCTAGCTATCTTTCTCTCTCTCTCTCTCTCTCTCTCTCTCTCTCTCTCTCTCTCTTCCAAGTTGCTAAGCCTTTCTTCCCACTCCCTGCCGCTTCTATGGCCTCTCTCCTTCTGAGCTCTCTTTCCTAAATTCTGGTGAAACAGGAGTCGTGTCACGTGTGTTCACTGTGGTTGGAAAGTTCTAGAAGCCTGTGTGTGAGTATGTGTGTATGTGTGTGTATGATCAACAAGGCTTTGTTCTCCTGGTGTATCACTGACAAACTAACTGCATCATCTCCTGACTGGCTACTTCGTAATCTGTCGTCAGCTTTTCCTCAGTGTAACTTGCAAGATCATTTCCCATTCCCAGGCTCGCATAGAGCTGTCTATCTGTCTATTTATCTATCTATCTAGTATGATTTGTAAATATAATATGGAGTCCTAACATATGCTCGGTACACGCCACTGGAGGTCCTCCGACAGCAATCATCATTGACATATGCTAATCTATTAGAGTATAATATTGATTATAATATTGTATACATATAACATACATAGTAAATAGCAATTATCCAGTAATATTACATTTTAAACAAGTTATATACATATTTGAATAAATGCAATGGTGGTTGTATAACATTTTGTAAAATGTGTTTGTATAACAGACATACGCATATAATTGTGCATTGGTAATACTGCTAGGTTATACATTACATATTCCCTTTAGTAATGTCTAATATTTCACCTAACCTGTATGATGATACTGGTAATACAGAATTGTGGTATAGTTGTATGACTTATAACATTGTAGTAGCATTGTCGTAATAGGCCTACATAATTGTAACATTTTATGAATTGTTACAAAATATTGTGGTAATGCATAATTGTGTTGGCCTTATAATTGTTGTTACATTTTGTTAATGCAACTGTTACATAAGTGTCTTGGCCTTATAATTGTAGTTAAAGTTACATAAAAGTTACATCTTGTTAATGCAACTGTTACATAATTGGCAAAGTGTAATATAATGCAATCGTTTGTCGTTACATAATTGTTACATATCGTTTGTAGTTACATAATTGTAGTTAAAGTTACATAAAAGTTACATCTTGTTAATGCAACTGTTACATAAATGGTACATATTGTTTGTAGTTACATAATTGTAGCAAGTGTAACATAATGCAATCGTTTGTCGTTACATAATTGTTGCATATCGTTTGTAGTTACATAATTGTAGCAAGTGTAACATAATGCAATCGTTTGTCGTTACATAATTATAATATGGAGTTACATAATTGTTACATATCGTTTGTAGTTACCGGTACATAATTGTAGCAAGTGCAACATAATGCAATCGTTTGTCGTTACATAATTGTAATAACTGCAGTCCTGACATATGAATCCGGTCACGCTGCGGTCGATGATAGTGATGATGTGCCATGCCACTTGCTTGTGGAGACAACAATTTGCTTTTTTGTTTGTAGTTTATGTGGTATTTTGGCATATGTAGTAACACTTACACTTATTTTCATTTGTTTGTTATGTGATCTTACTCTATTTCTTTTTTTTGTTTTACTTTTCTTTCTTTTTTTTTTTTTTTGTATGTATTGATTTTCTATAGTTTGTTTTTCTTCGCTTGTGTACGCTTTTTCTATGTTGTTCATGGTTGCATAATTACTGGCTAATTTCCTTGGGATACTTTTTTAAAGTTTAGTTTATATTGCACAGGTATTACTGAAAATGATATTATATAGTCCCATATTTTGTAATTTTATATTAAAAAATATATATATACACTATATACAGTATTAACTATATACACTGACTTCTTGTTCACTTGTACCTATCGTGGGTAATATGTGTGTCAGCACTGTGTGGAAATCATTGTCTTCACGGTTGTGTTGAAGATGTTCACTCTTGCTAACGTCATTTGTGTTGGCCATTTTTTTTTCTCTAGTTTACCTTGTAACTTAATTTATATGTTTCCACTAGGTAGCTTTAATTAATAAATGTTTAATACAGTTCTTTTAATCGCTCAATGAGTAACTGTGAAGGTATATTTTCTTTATCACTTTGTAGAGATAATAATGTATAGCTGTATGTATGAAACACGTATTTTATGTAGGCATAAATGGTAACACTCGTTGGTAGTAAATAAATGTTATAATAAATGAATGAATATATACAATGTAGAATATTTATTGTTGGTGATTATTTAGTGATTGAGTTATGCAGATAACTGAAGTAAGTATGTGTATTTAAGCTGTAATTATACAGCACGTTTTATATGTTTGTGCAGAAGCTTATTGTCTATCACTGTGTATTGTATAAATGAAGTAACTATGTAACTCACTACTTTTTACCGTGGTGGGAATGGTGTTAGTGATGGTGCAGGTGGTGAGTTGACTGACGTGGCACCTTTTCAGCAAGCACGCATGATGACGTCGACTTCCCAAACTGGTAGCTGTGGTGAGTGAATGAGTAGCGATGAGTAACTTGAGTGAAGACGAGTGAGTAAGATGAGTTGTGAATATGGACTTGGTATTTGCTTCGTCGTCTTGACCTCTTCACTCCTGCGTCAGCGGTGGAGGTTGGGTGGATATAGCAGAGAGAGGAGGGTGAGGTCTGGTGGTTATGAGTTATGAGTCGTGTCTCACTCTTCGTTTGTTTGTTTTGTATTTTCTTACTTGATGTATTCTTAGTCCTTTTTTCTTGTGATTTACTCGTTGTAGGATGAAGACTGCCGCTACTTGTAGGTGCATGTAGAACATTATACAGACGACTCGTAGAGTTGTAACTTGTAGTTGATTGTAGATGGTTGTAGTGTAGTTCGTTCACTGTAGAACTGAAGTTAATCTTGTAGAGTGTCGCCTGCTTTTGTAGAAATTCACTGTTGATTCGAAGACGAGGTGCGTTCTTTTCGCTGCTACCAAATGTCATAAAAAGATTTTGTAGTTACTTGTAGAGAAGTTATATATATTAGATTTGTGGACGAGCGGTTGTTATACTTGAGTAGCTTTGTAAGTAGATAATCTTCTTTCCCATTTGTCATTCAATGACAAGGAGAGGTAAAGAATAGTATGGGACTATTTTTATTTGTCTTGGAAATATTAACAAGTCTCTCACACAGAGCGAAGTATAAAGTAGAGTCCCGCTAGCTATCTCCCTATCTCTCCCTCTCTCTCTCTTCCAAGTTGCTAAGCCTTTCTTCCCACTCCCTGCTGCTTCTATGGCCTCTCTCCTTCTGAGCTCTCTTTCCTAAATTCTGGTGAAACAGGAGTCGTGTCACGTGTGTTCACTGTGGTTGGAAAGTTCTAGAAGCCTGTGTGTGAGTATGTGTGTATGTGTGTGTATGGTCAACAAGGCTTTGTTCTCCTGGTGTATCGCTGACAAACTAACTGCATCATCTCCTGACTGGCTACTTCGTAATCTGTCGTCAGCTTTTCCTCAGCGTAACTTGCAAGATCATTTCCCATTCCCAGGCTCGCATAGAGCTGTCTATCTGTCTATTTATCTATCTATCTAGTATGATTTGTAAATATAATATGGAGTCCTAACAATGTCAGTATTGATTCGTCTCCATGATGAAACTTCAGTGGGATGGTTGCCATAACAGTTTGGTGTCTGATGCGATGCCATACCCACATCTCTTGAAAGTAGCTATCATCTGTTGATCTTGAAGAATAAGAGGGGTTTGGTGGTTCCATCCCCTGGTACAGTCAAGGCGATCCACTCAGCAGAGTGCTGCATTCCACGGATTAGCAACATTTCCTCAGCAACCTGTCAGTGCAGCTTCGTACAAGTTGATCGGGTGGTCTGTTCTGATATAGGATCAGATGTCTTCAGTCTAGGTGACCACATTATTGACACAGTATGGAATTGACAGTCATCATTTCAGCCTCATCTCACTGGTTGTCAGCATCTTCTACATGCTGAGACAGCATCACACTGCCAAACTACATACCCAAAGCTGCAAAGTGCCAGTCTGAGGAAGAAGCAGTGCAAAACCGCTTGAATTCAAGGGCATTAATCTTTTGGCCTTTCATGAGTACTGGGCAAAAACTGCAGTACTTTAATACCATTCAAGATGATACAGCAAATCAAGTCATCCATCCCCGCAGCAGCTATAATATCGACAAAATTTGTGGACAGTCAGTTGCCGTCGTGGCAACTGTTCCATGATGCGGCCCACGTCATCCATTCTCACAGGTTAACAAATGCGTCATCGCATAATAGGATAACAACACATTTATCTTGGTATTACACAGTTTCTAGTCATGTGTAATTCTATGTGTAATTTTTTTGCTTTGTGCATTGTAGCCTATTTTCTATGCATGTGTACTTCTATGTGTAATGTTTTTGCCTTATGCATTGTATTCTCTATTGATATAATTCTGTGTGTAATGTTTTTGCCTTATGCATTGTATGTTTTATTTATGTGTAATTCTCTGTAATTTTTTTGCCTTATGCATTGTATTTTCTATTGATGTGTAATTATATGTGTATTTGTTTGCCCAATGCATTGTATTTTCTATACATGTGTAATTCTATGTGTAATTTTCTTTGCCTTATGCATTGTATTTTCTATTGATGTGTAATTGTATGTGTATTTGTTTGCCCTATGCATTGTATTTTCTATACATGTGTAATTCTATGTGTAATTTTCTTTGCCTTATGCATTGTATTTTCTATTGATGTGTAATTCTGTGTGTAATTTTTTGCCTTATGCATTGTGTTTTCTAATGATGTGTAATTATATATATATATATTTTTGCCTTAACCAATGTAATTTCAATTCATGCGTAATTATATGTGTATTTTTTTACCTTGTGGATTGTGACTGCAGCAACTTAAAATGTATGTTTTTTATAACCTGTGACTTGTAAGCCCTGCTTCCTTCTTTCCTTCCTTCCTCTTGCCTTTCTTTCCTTCTTTCTTTCCTCTTCCTTCTCTGTGCGGGTGACTGTGCACAAAGTGCCAAGCCAACTGGTGTCCTGTACACCTGTGAGAGTTTACCTAAGTGATATAAGGTAAACTCTACATGTGTGAAAATTAAATTTTTATCAGCTACCAGATAGGTTTTAAAGTTAGTATCTACACATGGTCAAGTGCAGAATATAATTCTTGAGCTTTTCTTTTATGACAGAAATAATAGCCCTACATAGGCTTAGATCTACTTGGTAGTCTAAACACTAGCTATAAGGCTATAGTATATCGTATATAATGGAAATCCGGTTATGTACTATCTTTATTTAATTTCCTCTTCTTTAAGCCTACGTTTAACAAAATCGGACAAGAAACTGCAAAGATATATTCATTTCATGGTCTGAATTCACTCTAAAACAAGCGCCACTATTACACGCTGGACCGTTCCAAGATGGCGGCCATGCAGATGCATTGGCGCAAAGGAGGAACGACAGTGGGTAGCTGTCTCCTATTTATCTCCTATTTATCTCGCAAATGTGAATAGAGATTACAAGATGAATGACAACAAGACAAGTAATGATGCATGTGGTCAGTGCAATGTAGTGGTGAAGAGAGGAGATAATGGACTGAGCTGTGATAAATGCCAGACATGGTTCCACGCTGGCTGTGAGGGAGTAACGCAGGAGCTCTACAAGATGCTAAAGAAGTATAGGGAGCAATTGTGGTTTTGCAGAGAATGCAGAGGTGAGATGAAGGTAGTTTTTGTAAAATGAAGGAGTTGGAGGAACAAAATAAAAAGATGGAAGGGAAGATAAAGGAACTAGAAGAGAGATGGATAGACATTAAGCAGCAGGTGGTACAGGAAACAACTGATCAGGTGATAGCAAAGATACAAGTGGAAAGAGTCCAGAAAACAACAGAGTAGGTGATGGAGAAGATAGACGAAAAGGTGATGAAAGAAAAGAAGAAAAAGAACATAGTATTGTATAATGTGCCTGAATCTGAGAATGAGAATGATGAGGATATGACCAGATGTAGTGATTTGTTTGAGAATTCACTAGGTGTGACAGATTACAAGACAGAAAAAATATTGAGGATGGAAAAAAAGAGGCAGGATGGAAAGGAACGTCCAACATTGGTAATTTTGAGAGATGAGAAAGTAAAATGGGAGATTTTGTCAAATGCTAAGAAACTGAAGAATGAAGAAGAACCGGTGAAGAAAACTATTGGCATATCAAAAGATTTGACAAAGAAAGGGAGGAAGAGAAGAAACTAAGAGATGAACTGTTTGAAAGAAGATATCGAGAAACATTCAGGTTCATAAAAAACGGAAAGTTGTGCAGAGAAGCTGGGGTGAGGTGGAGAGTATAAGAAAGAAAAAGAAAGATGAAAACATAGTAATGAAAATGAATTAAGAATTAAGTTATTTAATATACAGGATTTGACATAGAGAAAAGCTGTAGAAATAGAACCTCTTTTGGAAAATAATTAGGCTATGACATAATATGCTTAATGGAGACACAGCAAAAAAAAATGATAAAACAGTGTTAAATGATGATCTTCAAAAGTTAGATAAAATGAGAAAAGCAAATGAAAAGAAAGGAGGAGGTTTGATGGTACTGTTTAAGAAAAATTGCAAACTAAATGAAGTTAAGTCAAATTGTAGTGATGTTTTGGATATGAGAGGTAACATTGGAGCAATAAAAATAAGGATAATTCTGGTGTATTTTTCTGTAGCAAGCACAACTGAAGAGAAGATAAAAAAAAAAATAGAGATGGGGAGAGAAATTGAAATTATGTTAGAAAACGCAAATGAAGAAGAAGCGTTGATTATACTGGTGACTATAATGGACCTACAGTATACTGTAGGTATTCTCGGACAACAAGAAATTAATACGAATGGTAGAATGATACTAGACTGGGTGAGAGAATATAGACTAAACATATTATACTGTGAAGAAAAGTGTTAAGGAATGACGACTTGGAGAAGAGGAAAACAAAGTGTTATAGACTTTGTACTTGTAAATAACAATATGTACGACTTATTTCAAGAAATGAAGACAGACAAAGACAAGAAATATTTGACCTGTTTGACCAAAATTTAATACATGCATCATTTATGGTAAAGATAGAAAAACCAAATATTGAAAAAGGAGAATGGGAAGAAAATATGTATTATAAAACAAATCAAGAATCATTAATGATGTTTGTAGAAAAGATGGAGGAGAAACTGAGAACAGAAGAGGTGGGAACTATAGTAGAATTAAACAAGGAAATAAGTAAGAGCTGGTGATGCTGTAATAAAGTGCAGAAGGAAAGAAAAGAGGCAAGAAAGAAAGTAAAGATGGAAAGAATGAAAAAAAAAAAGTTAAGAAATTGCAGACATAAACAAAGGAAGGAAAAAAGGGGTTGAGGAAAGCAAATATGGGTGGGCAGAAAGGAAAAAAAGGGAAGAAAAAATGGGGAGAACAAAAAAGAAATCGAGATCATTCGGAAATAAGGGAAAAGTGAGAACAGCAAGAACAGATAAAGGAGGTCAGTGAACCAAAGATCAAACTCCAGACACATAACGTAGTGCCAGACCGCTTGACATTTCTTCAAATCATCTCATACCTCTCTTGGTGTTTGTAATGCTAAGTTGTAATACTCTTTCCAATTTAACTTGGCCTAGAAATGCCGTAATAAGAGCCCCAACGTGCTTGCATGCAGCGGCCTTGGTCACTGAATGGCGGCTCTCCGCGCTGCTTGAACTCTAGCATTTGCTCTATTCAGTCCCTTAACTCTGAGGTCACACTGTAATCTCGTCTAAAGTATTTTCCGGTCTACTTCTCGGAACTCTACCCTCAAAGGCCACACTTCACGCTCTGCACTCAGTTATCATAAGGTATGATAATGAAGGTATACGAGAGTATGATAAAGAATGTAATATACCGTGCAATATGAAGGAATAATCTGAGACAGGCTATAATATGTAAATAAAGAGTATGATATTAGAAGGTATAATAAGACCCAGGATGGTAGTGGTAATCAGAAGGCGAGGAAGACCAACACAGACGCCCGGCTTGGCATTACCTGGTCGGGGTTAATTACCAACAAGCACACCTGGCTCAGTTTTCTATCTGCCTGTCCACCTGTCTATCTATCTGCGTGTCATTTATCTACCTGTCTTTTCTATATCTCACTACCTACATATATCTGTCTGTCCATCTATCAATCTATTTATCTAATTATATATCTATAACTGGGCAGTTGGTGGGCTGCGTGCAATTTACGGCCAGCATAACGCGGTTTTACTAATCAATATTGATCCTCTCGTTTAGTCAACTTATTGTTAGCATTCATCACCCGCCCTCTTCTTTTTTTCTTCGTCTTCCCCTTTATCTTTCTTTTTATTGAATTTTTTGACAGTCTAACAAACCAGTCTGCAGTTCCACCCGATGAATTCCTTGGTTCATTTTTATTCTTCCTCATTTTCATTTTATCTTTCTATTTACTTCTTTCTCTGATATTCTATTTTTGTTTATTACTTTCTGTTTGTCCTTTCTCCTTTCTTTCTGACTTCTTTATCCATATTATATATTTAATATTCCTTCTGTATTATTAATTTTGTCCTTGCTGTCTCCCACTCGCTATATTATTTGCACCTATTTTTGTGTAATGAAATTCTTTATTCCCATTACATTTTTCTTCTCATTTTCATTCTTTGGCCTATGTCTTTCTCTCTTTTTTTGTCCTTCCGTTTTTTCTTTCTCCTTTAATTTCATCTTTTCCAATCCTCTTTTTCTTTCACCTTTCTTCACTATTCTACAATAATAAAGCAAGAGGGAAGTAGGAGTCAAGATGGAGTAAGGTGGAGAGGCCTGAGAATCTGTCAATGTTGTCAAGAGTTCGACCCAGCCCCACAGCAGCCTCCTGTTTATAACCTTTCCTTCTCTTTCCTCTTCTTTCCACCTGTGGTCGCGAAACGAGAGTGGATATAATGTTTTAAGGTGTGTGTGTGTGTGTGTGTGTGTGTGTGTGTGTGTGAATGCACGAAACTTGGTGGAAGGCTTGACGGTCAACCAAGGAGTAAATCAATTGTTTCTGAGAACAATATGTCAAATGGCAAGGTCGCCTGGCTAGGCCAAACGTTGACCTGGCAAAATCAGCTTTGAGTTTTCATTTAAATTATACCAATCTCTGGGGAACGGTTGAGGGTAAGGCAAGAATGAAGCCATTTGATTTTGAAAACAATGAGTTAAAGGTCAAGGTCACAAGGCAAGGTCAAAGTTTAACCTCAGTATGTGCTGCCTAACAAAATAACTCAGTTTTCATCCGATTTTAAGAAACTAAGTTGAAGGGTTGAAGGTCAGGCAAGGAATAAACCTCTGTCAAGCAAAGGCACGCAAATATGGCTCTGTCTCTCTGTTTCTGTCTCTGTCTCTCTGTCTCTTTCTCTCTGTCTCTGTCTGTTTGTCTGTCTGTCTGTCTGTCTCTCTCTCTCACTCACTAATTCCTTATACTCTCCTTCGTACGGCCTCTGCCACGCCTATCCCATCTCCCATATTATCTGCTTCCAGTTATCAGCACGGCATTACTACTCTTCGTCTCTCCTATGCCTTTTCTTTTTTCCTTCTACTCCTTTCTTAATATTTTCTTCCTCTTCCTATCTCACTTCCCCTCTTCTGTGTCCTTTCCTTATTTTACCCGCCCTATCCTTTATTCTTTTCTTCCTCCTTTTTTCCTCCTTCATTGCTGTTAATCCTATCATCTTATTACTCAACTGCCCATTTCTCTTTTATCTTTCCTCTTTTCGCCTCACTGGTGTCTCTTATAGCCTTCTTTTCTGTCCCTCTTTGCCTGTCTTCCCCTTTTGCTCTCCTCCACTTCTTTTGTTTTGGGGCGGGGGGGCCTCTAGTCTGTTATATTTTTCTTCCTCCATAAGCTAATAATTTTCCTTCTTTGTGTCTTAATTCCTTTAGGTTACTTTACTCATTTTATTCTTATTTTTCTCATTCCTTTGCTTTTCGTTCACTTATATTTATCCTTTTCTTTCTTTCCATCCTTTGCTTGCATTATCCGTCTCTATTAAGTTTTTTTGGAAATAATTCTTTTTGTTCATTATTATTCGTACTTCTTCTATACTTTGTCTTGTTCTCTATAACCTTATCTTTCCATCTTCTTTCTTCCTTCTCGTTGCTCTAGTTTTCTCGTTTATTTTTATCTGAACGATTTTTCCATTTCATTTTCATTTTCTTCCCGTCTTTCCTAGTAACTTTTGCGTGATGTTTGATACCTTCTGTTTCTTCCCGATTGTTTTGATTATCCTTTTCATTCTGTTCTGTTTTTCTCTTTTTTTAATAATTTACTTTTTTAATACCTTAAATATTAGTTATTTTTTGTCCGTTATTGTCTTTGTGCTTCACCATTTATGCCCCTGTCTTTTCTGTCGATTTTATTCACAATTTCTCCCTACTTTTCCCTCCTTTCTGCTCAGTTTTTCTTTTCTCTTTCTCTTGCAGTTTTTATGCTCTTTCATTTAACCTTTCCTTCTGCAACGACATGTTTTACGTCTCCTTCCATTCCTTTCACCTGCTTTCCTTTTATTTTCCCACTTTGCATATTCTCTTTGGCTTCCCTTTTGCCTCCGATAACCTTTCTTTCCTTTTCCTTTCTCGGTGAATCTTTTTTCTTCTATACAGTCAATGCTTTTCTCTTCACTTTTTCCATTCCGTCTTCTTCCATGCTTTCCATCCTTAATATTTTTCATTCTCTTACCTTAACAAATTTGGTTCCTTTCTTGTCAACTCTGCTCATTCTCATTTACCATTTCCTACTCTTATATGCTGTATTGTTATAATTATCCCATCCTATTTGTTCCCGTTGTCTTAATTCCATTCCCTTTGCTCACTGTCATCCTCTTTTTTATGTTACATGTTTTCTAACTTTCCCTTATGTTAATGTACACTCTTGCCCATCTCATTCATCTCCTCTTTGTATATATATTCTTTCCCTGGGTTATTGTTTCTTGCTACCCCTTCCTTTCCCATCCTTTAATATTTTGTACTCTCCTGCGTTCTCGTTTTCTCTCCCCCTCCTTCGTCTGCTTTTGTTCTTGTTTTTCTTCCTTTTTAATGTTCGTATTTCTTTCTTCTTTCTTTTCACTTCTCCCGGTTTTCTTATGATCTGTTTTTTCTTGTCCTCCTGTCTACATTTTTTTCCTTTCTTTCTCCTGTGTCCGTTTTACTTGTTTCATCACTGTACGTAGCTTTCCGTGCTCTTATATGACCTTCCAATACTCTCAGCTTTTCTTTTTTGTGTTTGTTCCGTTTTTTTACCCATTGCTTGTTCAATCTTCTATTTCCTTCCCCATTTCATCTTGTCCTGCCTCTTTTCATATCCAACCTTCCTCTCTTCTCGCTGACTCTTCATATTTGTCTTCTTTTATGTGGTGTTTTCCAGCCTTTAATCTCTCTCTCTCTCTCTCTCTCTAACATTTCTCTTTCCCTTCTACTTCCTTATTTCAAACTTTCCATTTTGGCCGCCTTATAATTGATAACCTCACAGCCCCCCTCTTACCCTTCACTTCCTCGTTACCCCTAATTCTCCTTTCTGTGCTCATCCATCCTTCAATACATTGCCCCTTGTCATCGGCTTCCTTATACCACCCTTCCTTTCCTTCCTGCTAAGCTTTTTCTCCCTTTCTTTCCCTTCCCTTCCCTCTCTTCCCTTCCTGCTGAGCTCTTTTCTCCCTTTCCTTCCCTCCCTTCCCTTCCTGCTGTACTCTTTCTCCTTTTCTTTCTCTTCCCTCCCTTCCCTTCCTGCTGTACTCTTTCTCCTTTTCTTTCCCTTCTCTTCCCTGCCTTCCTGCTGTACTCTTTCTCCCATCCCTTCCCTTCCCCTAAGTCCCATTCCTTCCTTACTTTCCCTCCATTATACCCCTGTACACTTCTTTCCCCTCCTACCGATCCCCATTATAATGACTTACTTTACGTCCTCCTCCAGGTCTATCCCTTCCCCTATACTGTATTTTACCCATACCACTTTCCTTTCCATCCCCCTACACAGACTGTCTCCCTTCCCTTATGTTCTATGCTATCCATTTCCACTAAACCTCCCGTAGAATACACCCCCCCCCCTCCACTCTCTCCATTCCTCTCCTTTCCCTCAGTCCCCCTTTCCCTCTCAATGATGTCTTGATTTTCCGAAGACCTTCAAAAACGTTCCTCACAAAGGTGTCTTTAAATAACACTTTCCGTGGCAGGGTCTCAGGTCCATCGATAAATGGTGTACAGAAAAACAATGTGACAGGAAGTGCTCGAGTCTGGGGGAGAGGAAGTTTGCTGTACTAATGGAATGGAGATCTGATCCAGGCGGGGGCAGTGAGCAGTTTAAGGCTTTGGGTTTCCTAAATACAGACTTCACTGATTTACCGTATGACTCAGCGATATGTCGTAAAACACAGCGGCTAATACCAATACACTAGTCCTGTATAAGTAAGCCTTATCATGTATTCAACGGGGACGGTGGGCGTTAGCGTAGAACTGGTGTTGTATGGTGTGTGGTACTAAGAGGACTGCCTGGCCTCACGGTACCAACTGTTCAGCCTGTGCCCAGAGCTGGACTAACAAGAACTTGAGACTGAAAAAGAATTAGACTTGATAGGTGTTAAAAATTCTAGGGTCATATTTAACTGTTTATATAATATGAATTACATCTATGAAGGTTTATGGTACATATTAACCAAGGTTTATAAATTCAAAGAAAATTATAACAACCGGCAAATTTTTGCAGTCAGTCAGTCGAGAGTTATATGTAAAAACTGTTTATCTTGGTCTACAATTGGCAAATGGATTTGACTTTTGAAAATGTAACCTTCTGTACGATATTTCAATAACCCTTGCCTTGTCCTCAGCTCTTCTTGTCTCCTAATTTCTTATACTTCCATTCCCATTCTCTCATATCCTGCTTCATTATCCCATTAAACTTTACCTTTCCATCCTTTACTGCTTTTCTCATTTCCATCCTTCGCGTCACACCTTCTTTTCTCGTCCTCCCAATCACATACTCCAGTAACTATTTTCCTTCCTCCCCTACATTCCTCTCCTCTAATAATATACTCACCAACTCCACTGACGTTTTCCTTCCTCCGGTGTCCTTGCCTATCTCCCCTCTCCTCCTCTTCCCGATTCCTTCTCCCCCTCCACACCATTCCCCTCTTGTCTCAATTCCTCCTTCCCCTTAGTCTGTCCCTTTTCCTCCCTTCTCGCCCTCCCTTTTTCCTACAATAATTCCTTGTCTCTTTCATCCTCTCTTTTTTCATACATTAAACTCACCCTTCTCTCCGCTCCTCATTCTACATTTTATCACTCCCTCTTCTTCCTATGTTCTTATTCTTCACCTTTCTCGTTCCCCTACCCACCCCAAACCCATCCTTCCCTTTCATCCAGAAATCCGAGCCAGAGGAAAAAATAGCGAGTGTGTATCAAGAGAGCATCGCCTTTGTAGTCCCAGCCGATATGTAAACAGTAAACAACCCTGCTCTGTAATCACATTTGTTGTGTGCCCCTTTCATCACTGTCACAGCCCCGACTTTACCTCTCCCTCCCTCTCTCTCTCTCTCTCTCTCATTTATTCTTCAGCGAGCACGGCTGGCAGGAAAATTTCTCGAGAAAATCATTGCTGAAGATTTTACCCCGTATTGGTCCATAGTTTTCTTTTTCTGTTTATCTCCAGCGAACCAACACACAATATAAACAAATAGGGCCCAGCTTATGGTGGGTGTGGCTTAATGTCGTAAATAACGATATATTTTTTACTTACAATATTTAGCATTATTAAGGATGTACAGTTCAGTCTTCATCATCATTATTAATAACCTACATCACCATTAAAACTACCAACACTCCCACTACCACCACCATCATCAAGATTGTTATCCATTCAGTCTTCACTATCATCATCAGTTTACTTTCGCTTATCACCATCATCATTATCATTATACAGTTATTATCACCATCAGATGTAACCTCAATCAACATCGCTCACCTTTAACAACGTCATCAGCGTTATTGACCCAATTTCTGTTATTGTCATAATCTGTACATCTTAAATTATTATTATTATTATTATTATTGTTGTTGTTGTTGTTGTTGTTGCTGTTATTACATCATCATCAACATCACCACCACCACCACCACCACCACCACCACCACCCTCACCATTGGCTACATCAGGTCTAGGCCACCACTCTAGTTGGTCCACCTTAACTTGGCGCAGATTTTCGTCATTTTGCTGCTCATTTCCCGTAGCTCGATAGAAGATTTAATTAAGACAATATTACCGCTCTACATAATTTCCATAACACTTACATAATTAATACCATAGTCTAGTATTAATGTAAAGATGTCAATTTTAAGTCAAGCTGAAGTAGGCAGAGTATAGCAGCATATCCTAGTGTTAATATCCTGTTACGGCTCAGCATTCAAGATGGATAGATGGCAATTATAGGCCAAGTTAAAGTGTGCAGAGTATTAAGTCATAAACACCAAGATAGGTAGGTATATTACAGCATCACAAGCTACAGGAGAGGTAGGAGGGTAGATGAAGTAAGGTGCACCGGCCTGGCACTCCAGTACTGCTGTGCCCAGTTCAAACCTGCACCCACTTCCGATGCCTTCCTTTTCTTGTCTTTTTATTATGTTTTTGTTTATTTCCTTCTTTCTCGTGTTCTTTCCCTTCTTAAATTCTTGTGTTTTGTACCCTTCCTGCATTTCTCTTGTTTCTCGTGTTTTCTTTCTTTTTTGTTCCAATGTGTATATATGTCTCTGCTACACATTGTCCCTCAGATTTTTCTTCTCACTCATTTTTCTTTCTTTCTTAATTTGTTTCTGTCTTTCTCTGTTCACTATATTAGCACATCACAAGGTTGTAAAGGTAGGTGGGGAGATGAAGTAAGGTGGAGCGGCCTGGGACTCTACTGCAGGTGTTCCCAGTTATTATTTTTACCATCTATAATTCACTGCCTTTCTTTTACCCTCTCTTTCTTTATTTCATTTCTCCCCCCTTTAATTCATTATTTGTGTCATTCTTGCCTTCCTTATCTTCTTTGCTTCTAAATTTCCATCTTATCTTCCGTTTTCTTTTCTTTTGTGCTTTCTTTTTTGTCCTTACTTTCTCTTTTTGATTCCATTTTTCACTTTTCTCATTTCTTATAATTTCTGTTCTCATTTTCATACAGCTTCCTCTTCTCACTCATCTCCTCTTACGGTCTCTTTCCTACTCTCTCTCTCTCTCTCTCTCTCTCTCTCTCTCCTACCTTCCTTAATCATATTACAGCAATAAAACAAAACAGAAGTAGGAGCCAAGGTGCAGTAAGGTGGAGCGGCCTGACATTCTAACAAAGGTGTCTCCAGGTATTTGTTCTCTTTTTTCTTTTCTTTTGTTATAATTCTACATTTCTTTCGTTTACTTTTTTCCGTGTATTCTCTTTTTGTTTTTTCTTTTCTTCTCGTTGTTTCCCCTTCTCTCCCCTCCTTTCTTCAGTTTTTATTCCATTCACTTTTCTATCTTCTTTTAACATCTTCAGTTTATTTTACGTGTCTCATTATTTGTCGGTTTGTCTAATTTTCTTTCTCTTCGCATTTCGTTTATTCTGTTGTTTTTCCTAATATTCGTTATATTACGTCCTTCCTTCCCTTCTCCACTATATTACAGCAGCACAAGCTACAAGAGAGATAGGAGGTGAGATGAAGTAAGGTGGAGCGGCCTGGGACTTTACTGCAGGTGTACTGAGTTAACACCTGTGTCATTTATATCTCATTACCTCCGCCAGCGATGTTGAAGGATGTTATGTATTCACCCGTGTCTGTCTGCCTGTCTGACCGTCTTTTTTTTTTTCTGTCTTAAAACAAGGTATCTCAAAAAGCTGGAAGGTTGAGTGACATTAGATTCTTACAAAAGTATCCTGGTTTTCATTCTACAATCGGGGCCGTTTTTTTCTTTAAGTCTTTTTTCTTCATTTTTGTTTTTCTCTTTTTTCTTCTCTACTCGCGCTGTTTTTTCTTGCCTTTCATTCTTTATCCAAGTTTAGTATTTCTTTATCATTTCTCTTCTGGTCGTTTCCTTCCATTTTTTCTATATCCTCTTTATTTCTTGTTTTTTTTTCATTTAGTCCATCAGTAATTTTTCTTTATCCTATTGTTACTTAGTTTATTATCAGTGTTAACCCACTGGGCATCACTATCATCACACCATTACCACCACCATCACTGCCACCACCAGCACCCTCCAAACCACCACCAGCAACAACAACACCATCATTCTTCATACAGTTATCATTATGCTTATCAAAACTATCTTACATCACCATGACCATCACCATACCTAACACCACCACCACCACAGACATCATCATAATCACACCCACTATCACCATTAGTTACATTAGATCAAAGTCACAACTATATTACAGCATCACAAACTACAGTAGAGGTTGGAGACGAGATGAAGTAAGGTCAGCGGCCTGGCACTCTGATAAAGCTATCCACTTAAACACTTACTAATTATGCCTTAGTTTCAGTCTTTCTATTTTTTATCCGTCTTTTATTTCACTTTTCGTTTAATATCTATACTGCCCCTGTTCATTTTTTGCTAAATATCTCTTGTTTCTCCCTGGTTAATTTCTTTGTTCTGGCTCGATTCTTTCTCATTCAGTTATTTTTATCCAAAAAGTTCGTTCCATATCTTCCTGTGTTTCCTGTATTCTCTTCCTAGCTCTCATCCTTTGTCTCTTTCTTTTTCCTCGTTTTCCTTCTCTCTCGTGTCTTCAGTATATTACATAAAATAAGCTACAAGAGAAGTAGGAGCCAAGATGAAGCCAGGTGGAGCGGCCTGACACTCTAACAAAGGTGTCTCCACTGTTGCTGTCTCACCTGCTGGACCATTTTTATTACATTTTTCTAATCCCCTACTCTTTCTTTCTTTTTTTTCGGTTTAACTTTTCGTTTGTTGTTCATTCTTTTGTTCTTTCTCGTTTTCTTTTCCTCTTTCTCCATTTCTTTTATTTTAAACCTTTTCTAGTTATTTTTTTTTTTTTACATCGCCTGTTGTCTTTTACTTTCTGCTTCCTATCTCCCATTCTTTGACATTCTTTATCCCCCTGTTTTTCTTTCTCATTGTAAGTTCATCCTATTATTTATTTTGTTTCTCGGTCTTCTCTTTAAAGTAACTGTCTTTCTTCTGTTTCTTCTGCATTGCATTGCAGTATGACAAGCTACAACGGAGGTAGGGTGTGAGATTACGTAAGGAAATTAAAATTAGTACTAATGAACTGTACATCACCATCACCACCACCATCATCGTCCTCGTCGTCGTGGTCCTTGTCCTCGTTATCATTTCCAACACCAATACCACCATCATTACACCATCATCCTTATCATCAGTACTTTAATCGGCATCATGACCTCCATCAGCAGCTGCATAGTTCAGTGCACTATATTACATCATTACAAGCCATAACAGAGGTAGGAGACAAGGTGAAGTAACGTGGAGTGGCCTGGCACTACTACACCTGTACCCAGTTCAAATCTTCGCACCATCATCCTTAGTTCTCCTTTTCTTTCCATTTCCTCCTCTACTGATTTATTGCTTCATTCATTCGTTTATTCATTATCTGTTTCTTTTTGTGTTTCTCCTTTACATAATCTATTTTCCCTTCCTCACATTGTCCAACCCATTGTTCTTCATTCGTCAGACGCTCCTTACTTGCTTGATTTTCATTTCATTCACTGCTGTATACCATCAGGTCAATTGACCACCGCTAACACCGAGGCCTCGTAGCCTCGTGGGTCTATAAGTTGTGAGGGCATCACATTCGGTGACGTTTCCTTCCTGATGCCCACACTACGACCCATTACAGTGGCGGGGGGGGGCAGTAAATTTAAGTTAATTCTGCCACGATGGTTGATAAATATGTGCAGAATGTCAGTTTACAATATACCACCAGGTCCATTAAACACCCCTTAGAGTCTGGCTTCGATGTGGTAATGGTATTGATAGAGATGAGACTATGATTCAGACTCTAAATTTTAGAGGATATTAATGATGGTGGCGATAAACGTTGGTTTTGCTGATGAAAATGAAACTTGTATGGATGATGATGATGACAGTGGTGGTGACGACAGGGACTGATGATTGGGAAAAGAGTTTATACTCATAAGAAATATCCTATTAATTACCTCCAACGTATACTGCAACTTGTTATGCTGCAATATAATGGAAAAAGAAGTGAAAGCAACACAGCAAATGAAGGAAACGAATGACAATAAGGATATGGCATGAAACAAAGGTGAAACTGAAAAAAAAAAAAAAAAAGAGAGAGAGAGAGAGAGAGAGAGAGAGAGAGAGAGAGAGAGAGAGACAGACAGACAGACAGACAGAAAGAGAGAGAGAGAAGGGATATATTAATGAGGTAAAAACAAAAAAAGAGAGAAAGGAGAAAAGAATGAACAATATAATAGAAGAAAAAAAGAAAGATGCAGACAAATAAAAGAGAACAAGAGGAGAACCAGTAAAAAAAAAAAAAAAAAATAGTGAGAATAGTTAAGTAGAAAGAAAATACCAACATTAAGGCTGACTCAGTGGAACCCCTGCGCCCACCAGCTGGTCTAAGGGCCGAAATGTTGCCTTTGTCCTGTGCCCTTGACCTTGGACAGATTCCTCTCCAAATCCATTGAGTTCATTCTGGCCTAACCCTTAACACTTTCACCAGGTTTGTTTCAAATTAGATCAACACTGTTTGACATGACTTTACCCAGTGACCTGCAACTTTGACCTTTCCCTCTGACCTTGACCTTTGACTGTTTTCAAAATCGAATCTCTTTATCCTTGTTTTACCCTCAACCCTTCCACAAAGCTTAGTCTGCATCGGATAAAAATGACCTAAGTTGACCTTGCCATGTGACCTTGACCTTTGACCTATTGTTTCTAAAATGCCATATGTTTACTCTTTGCCTGACGTTCAACCCTTCAACTTAGTTTCCTAAAATCTGCTGAAAACTGAGTTATTTTGTTAGTAAGCACATACTGAGGTCAAACTTTGACCTTGCATTGTGACCTTGACCTTTGACTCATTGTTCTCAAAATCAAATGACCTCATTGTTGCCTTACCCTCAACCGTTCCTCAGAGAGTGGTATAATTTGAATGAAAACTCAAAGTTGATTTTGCCAGGTCAACGACTGGCCTAGCCAGGCGACCTTGGCATTTGACATATTGCTCTCAGAAACAATTAATTTCCTCCTTGGTTGACCGTCAAGCCTTCCACCAAGTTTCGTGCATTCACACACACACACACACACACACACACACACACACACACACACACACACACACACCGCTCAAAACATAATACCCACTCTTGGTCCGTGACCACGGATGCAAAGAGGAGGAAAGGAGAAAGAAATATTAAAAAAAAGAGTCAGATGACGTCCTGGGTCGAACTGGAGACAACACTGACAGATTCTCAGGCAGCTCCACCTTACTCCATCTTGGCTCCTACTTCCCTCTTGCTTTATTATTGTAAAATAGTGAAGAAAGAGAGGAAAGAAGAAGCAACTGAACGAGAAAGAATGAGAAAGATGAAAGAAATGAAGGATTGGAAAAGATGAGATTAAAGGAGAAAAGAGAAATGAAAGGACAAAGACTGAAAGGTTGAAAGGAGACAGAGCAGAGGGTGTTAGCCTTTTCCCTGTCCAGACCCCCAGTGGACTGCCCACGATGTGCCCATACCCCCTTCACCACACTGTCGAAATCATCATCATCACCTGTCCCATTAGGTGCCAGTGTGGTAGGACTCCATATTATAATTGCAAATCATAATAGACAGATAGATAAATAGATAGATAGAGAGACAGATAGAAGCAGGGAGTCAGATGATGAGAAGGTATTGTGTCTGCGAGAATCGAGCAATGCTAAACGCTTACACACTCGCTTGATAGGCACACGACAGTGCCTAGTGACCATACACACACATACACACATACTCACACACAGGCTGCTAGAACTTTCCATCACAGGGAACACACGTGATACATCTTCTGTTTCACCAGAATTTAGGAAAGAGAGCTCAGATGGAGGTTAGCCATAGAACAGAGAGGTCAGAAGGAGAAAGGGCTTAGCAACATGGGAGAGAGAGAGCGAGACAGGGAGGTAGCTACCCGGGACTCTATACTCCGCTCTGTGTGAGAGACTTGTTAATATTTCCAAGACAAATAAAAATAGTCCCATACTATTCTTTACCTCTCCTGTCACTACATGACAAATGGGAAGCTACTCCAAACCGCTCGTCCACAAGTCTAATATATATAAAACTTCTCTACAAGCAAATACAAAGTCTTTTATGACACCAGTATGACTTGAAAAGATGCCAGCAGCTTTTACATGTGGATAACTAGTAACAGAACAGGATAGAAAATCACTGGAATCTTATACTATTTATTTCCGTGTTGAAAAACGGCAACTGATATTTTCTTATGTTTCTTTTTTTTAATAAACAGAGGACGACTCCCACACCCCCAAGGATTTTGTCCCCATACACCCAAGGGGTACGATACCCCCGGTTAAGAACCCGTGGGACAGAGGATACTAGGGAGGAAAGACAGGACAGAAATAAATATAGGGAGACAGAGGGAAATATAGCTTGTGATGCTGTAATATAGGAACTGGATCTATGTAGTGGATGATAATGGTGGTTGTGATGATTATGGTGACTGATGGTGATGGTGGTAATGATGATGATGGTGATGATAGTATAGGTTAGTTTTAATGAGACTAATGATAACTGTATGGATAATGGTGGTGGTAGTAGTGGTGGTGGTGATGGTGGTAATGATGATGGTGATGATAGTATAGGTTAGTTTTAATGAGACTAATGATAACTGTATGGATAATGGTGGTGGTAGTAGTGGTGCTGGTGATGGTGGTCAGTACTGATCATGACAGACTTCCTTCATCTCTCTTAGCTTGTGTTGCTTTTATAAAGGAGGAGATTAACAAAACGACAGAGAGATAGACATAAGACAAAGAAAGAAATTGAAAAAGAAAAAACACTGTATGTACTAGGAACAAACATTAACATGAAACAAAAATGGGGATGATAAAGTATAAAAAGAATATAGAGTGCATAGAAATGGGAGACAACAAGGACAAAAAATATAGGAGGAGTATATGAACAGAGAATGGACAGAAAAATTATCAAGTGAGAATGGAATCAAAGTGGACGAAAGGAAAGGAAAACACAAAAAGGGTGAACCAAAGAAGGCGGGAAATAGAAAGGAAGAAAAAGAAAGTAAATGGGAAATGAAAACAAAAAGGAACCGCAAGGTTCATAGGGTGGAACTCCAGACAGGTTTGTTAGACTGTCAGGCGGGTCCACCTCACTTCCTCTGGCTGCTGCTTGTCTTGTAGTGTTAATCCTGTATTAAAGAGGAGAACACGGCAGACAGTAACAATGGAAGGTGAAAGAACATGGTAAATGAAAAAGTGAAGAAAATTATATAAGACTGGAGGATTGAAAAGGAAAATTAATGAAAGGAAAAATAAAGAAAGGAAAAAGAAGAATGGAGGAAAATAAGAAGAAAGGAGGAAGGAATGAAGGGATAAAAAGACTGAATTATAGATAAAAAGTAGTTAATATACGAAAAAAAAAAGGATAAAAAGGAAGGACTACAATCAAGGTTTGAACTTGGCACACCTGTAGTAGAGTCCCAGACCGCTGTACCTTACTTCATCTACCCTCCTACCTGTCTTGTAGCTTGTGATGGTGTAAAAAGATGGTGGAAATAGAAAACGAGTTAGAGATAAACGAGTGAGAAGGAAGAGAAACGAAGGATAACTGTTAGATAGAAACAGCACGAGTGAAAGAAGTGAAAATGATAGAAAGAATATATGAAAGAGAAAAATTATAAGAGAAAGGGAAAAAATGTATATTAAAGAAGAAATACGTAAATAAATCAAATATACAGAAAATAACGAAAAGAAATGGGAAGCAATGAGAGAAACAGAGATAAAGAAATGCGAGAGAGAAGCAAATTAAGGTACAGCTGGCAAAGGTTATACAATAATTCTATACACTTGTAGTGAAGTCAAAGGCCTCATCACCCTTTGTACCTCTCTTGTAGCTGATGGTGATGTAATGTTGTAGAAAAAGACGAGGAAAAAAATGGAGTGAGAAAGAAAAGAGTAAAGCAAGGGATAAAAGTGAGCACAAGCAATGTATAAGTGGAATATATAGTAAATGAAAGACCACAATGAAAACTACATATAAATAACACGAAGGTGATATTCGAAAGTAAAATGAATATGAAGAATAAAGAAATGAAAGAAATGAATTATTAAAAAAGAAAGAGAGAAAAGGGAGAGAAATAAAGAAAGGGAGACGTGATGGTGATCAGGTGAAGGTTTGAACCTGGTACACCTGTAGTAGAGTCCCAGGCCGCCCCACCTTACTTCACCTGGCCTCCTACCTCTCTTGCAGCTGCTGATGCTGTATTATAGTGGAGAACAAAAGAAAAAAGGACTGCAAGAAAAGAAGAGGCGGATAAGATGAACGGTGAATGAAAAAAAGGAAAGAAATTGTAGCCATAAACAAAGGAAGGATATTTAAGTGGGGGGAGAAGCAAATATGGATGGACAGAAAGAAAATATAAAGAAAAGAAAAAATGAGGGGAACTGAAAAAGGAATCGAGCGTATTCGGAAGTAAGGAAAAAGTAAGAACAGCAAGAACACATAAAAGGATGTCAGAGAACCAAAGCTCAAGCTCCAGACACGTAAAGTAGTGCCAGACCGCTTGACCTGTCTTCATATCGCCTCCTACCTGTCTTGGTGTTTCTAATGCTTTAATACTCTGTCCACTTTACCTTGGCCTAAAATTGCCATCCCTCCATCTTGAATACCGACACGTTAACAATAGGTTTACACACAAATATGCTGCTATATTCTTCCCACTTTACTTTGGCCTAAAATTGCTTTCTCTGCACCTTGAATGCTGAACTGAAACAAACACTCAAGAATATGGTATTAGTCATGAAGAAGAGGTATGAAGTGGATCCAGAACCGTAGTCTTGACTTAATCTGCCATTTAACTACGGAATATATGCAGCAAAAGACAAAATTCTGCGCCAGGCTAAGGTGGACGAACATTATTAGTGGCCTCGATCTAATGTGGTGGAAATGATGGTGATAAAGATTTGCGTGGGTGATGATGATGATGATGATGAGAAGGAGGAGGAGGAGGAGGAGGAGGGTTAAATCAATAATGATAATGGAAGTGGAAGTCGTTGGGATGGCAGTTGTTTTTGCCAGTGTTGTTGTTGATTTACCCTGGTCCACCTGGCCGATCAGACCCGTCAACCGCTGGTAAATCACTAGCCTTAAATGGTCGGTGCATAGATTCCTTACACCACTGATATTGTGTCTATTATGGTGATGTAGGTTAGTAATGATGCTGATAACCTAACTTCGTCTCACTTGTACTTCTCCTGTACCTTGTGATGTAATATAATGGAGAAAGAAAGAATAATACAAGACTGAGGAAAGAAGAATATGAATAATTAATAAAAAGGAAAGGAAAAAGTGAAAGGAGATAATAAAGAAAGAAGGAGGAAAAGACTCAGAGACATTTGAGAAAGTAGAAAAAAATGCAAAAGAACAGAAGTGATAGTGATGATGATGATGATGACTATGACAGTCATCACCATCATCATCACCTTCATCATCACCATCACTGTGGTGGTGGTGATGGTGGTGGTGGTGGTGGCAGCAGTGATAGTCAAGGATGTATTTAGTGCCGATTATGCTAACTGTTCTTCATTTTTTCTCCCATCTTTCTTGTAGCCGATGATGACGTAATATAATGGAGAGAGAAAGCAGGAATATAGATAAAGAACGACTGGAGGAAGTAAAAAGAATGACAATAAAATTATAGGAAGATGCAGAAATGTAAGAAAAAGAAGAATAAGTAAACTGTTGGTGAAATAAGTACAAAAGTAGAAGACAGAACAAAGTGAAAAATAAGATATTAGGGATATAGAAAAGAAGGAATATAACTGAAAAAGAAAAGAAGAACGAAGCAAAGGACAACAAGAATTACTGTACATGAAAAATAAACGAACAAAAAATAAAAACAACAAAAGACAAATGAACACGAATGAACAAAACGGGAATCCAAACAGAAGTAAGGATCCAACGTCCACCTAACTTCATCTTGGCTCCTACTTGTGTTGTTGCTTCATTGCTGTAATATTGTAAAGAAAATGTAAACAGGAAGACAAGAAACTGGACAGAAAAGGTGAAAGACAGAGAAAAAATGGAAATAAAAAGAAAATGTGAAGATTAAAAGAATGGCAAGGGCTAAGAAGAAAGGTGAAAAAGAAGAAGAAATCAGGACAGAAAAAAGATAGAGGGAATTAAACCTGTGAATAAAGAAGGACACATATTAATGAAATTAAGAATAAAAAGCAGGAAAGGAAGGGATAGTAAGTAATGATTCAACTCGGTACACTTAGCTTAGAGTCCCAAGCCACTCCACCTTCACCTGACCTCCTTCCTCTCTTTTTACTTGACTGGCTGTAATATAGTCACGTAAGGAGAAAGGAAAAGGCTATACACGGAAATAGAGAACGAGAAACAGAAGAGGAAAATATAAGAACGGAAAAAAATAACAAAACGGAAAGAACTGACACTGAAATACAATGAAAGAAAAAGGACAAAAACGGATACAGGCGAATATAAAAGGAAGAAAAGTAAGAACGAAGAGGGAAAGAAACGAAGAAACACAGAAAGAGCAGGAAAAAGACGAAAAAGGGTAAGTATAAATAAAGAAAAGGAGGACTTAGTGGAGCTGAAGACTTGACCTTGGTGCACGTGTAATAGAGTGTCAGGCCGCTCCACCTTGCTTCATCTACCCTCCTGCCTCTCATATAAGCTGTGGTGATGTTATACACTGCATAGATCTTTGTTAGAGGCGTGCTCCATGCTTGCTGTGGGGGTCTGGGTGTATGCATGGCTGGTCAAAGGTGTGCTTCATGCTTGCTGTGGGGGTCTGGGTGTATGCATGGCTGGTCAAAGGTGTGGTGCATGCTTGCTGTGGGGGTCTGGGTGTATGAATGGCTGGTCAAAGGTGTGGTGCATGCTTGCTGTGGGGGTCTGGGTGTATGCATGGCTGGTCAAAGGTGTGGTGCATGCTTGCTGTGGGGGTCTGGGTGAATGCATGGCTGGTCAAAGGTGTGGTGCATGCTTGCTGTGGGGGTCTGGGTGTATGCATGGCTGGTCAAAGGTGTGGTGCATGCTTGCTGTGGGGGTCTGGGTGTATGCATGGCTGGTCAAAGGTGTGGTGCATGCTTGCTGTGGGGGTCTGGGTGTATGCATGGCTGGTCAAAGGTGTGCTGCATGCTTGCTGTGGGGGTCTGGGTGTATGTATGGCTGGTCAAAGGTGTGCTGCATGCTTGCTGTGGGGGTGGGGGTGTATGCATGGCTGGTCAAAGGTGTGCTGCATGCTTGCTGTGGGGGTCTGGGTGTATGCATGGCTGGTCAAAGGTGTGCTGCATGCTTGCTGTGGGGGTCTGGGTGTATGCATGGCTGGTCAAAGGTGTGCTGCATGCTTGCTGTGGGGGTCTGGGTGTATGCATAAGCTACGTTAATAAGCAGCACAAAACTTCTGAACACCAGAGAGTGACTCTTTTTGCACTGATGTTAAGAAAACAGACCCTGAGAATGTGAACCTTTAAGCAAATGGGGGGGAGGTTCGTCCCACCCTGTGGCCCCTCCTCCATCCGGCTACGAGCCTGTTTACCATTGCATTACCTTCTTGTCCTACTGTTTCTTAGTTATATTCTCTTTCTTACCTAATATTCCTCCTTTTTTTTTTCTCTCCAGCATATTGCAACATCAAAAGCTAAATAAATAAAAAAAAGAGATTAGTTATATTATTATCAGTACAGACTGCTGGACATCAGCAACATCCCCACAACCACTACCATCACCACCACCATCATCATCATCATCCATCAGTTGCACCAGCACCAGCACCATGACGACAACCATCACCACCGCCACAATCATCATCATCATCATCACTTTCTTCATCATCGTCATTATCATCGTCATCATCATCATCATCATCAGCAGCAGCAGCAGCCATGCAGTTAGTCATAATTATTCGCAGACTTTTTATTAAAAAAAAAAAATCAATCATGATAATATTCGCCACATCAGATTTAGGCCACCACTATACTCGTAGTTCGTCCACAGTAACCTGGCGCAGATCTTTTTGGTCCCTTTTTCCTTAGCTCGATGGAAGACAGACAATATTACCGCTCTACATAATTTCCATAACACTTGCATAATTAATACCATAGTCTAGTATTAATGTAAAGATGGCAATTTTAAGTCAAGCTGAAGTAGGCAGAGTATAGCAGCATATCCTAGTGTTAATATCCTGTTACGGCTCAGCATTCAAGATGGATAGATGGTAATTATAGGCCAAGTTAAAGTGTGCAGAGTATTAAGTCATAAACACCAAGATAGGTAGGTATATTACAGCATCACAAGCTACAGGAGAAGTAGGAGGGTAGATGAAGTAAGGTGCACCGGCCGGCCTGGCACTCCAGTACTGCTGTGCCCAGTTCAAACCTGCACCCACATCAACAACCCCTCCTTCTCTTTTCTTCCTTTTTATCCTTTTCTTTCTTTTATGTAATTTCCTCTTGTCTTGTGCTCTCTTTCTTTCTTTTTTTTCTATGTTTTTTACTTTTCCTGCATTTTCTCTTGTTTCTCGTGTTTTTCCTTTTTGTTCCATTGTTTTTATATGTCTCTGCTACACATTGTCCCTCAGATTTTTCTTCTCACTCATTTTTCTTTCTTTCTTAATTTGTTTCTGTCTTTCTCTGTTCACTATATTAGCACATCACAAGGTTGTAAAGGTAGGTGGGGAGATGAAGTAAGGTGGACCGGCCTGGGACTCTACTGCAGGTGTTCCCAGTTATTATTTTTACCATCCAAAATTCACTGCCTTTCTTTTACCCTCTCTTTCTTTAGATACGATATTGTTAAGCTTAGAAGGGAAGGAGAAGAAAAGGAGGAATTCAGATTAGAATGCAGAAATAGGTTTTTGGTGTTGGAAACGTTGGAAGAAGGGGAGAGAAGTGTAGATGAGATGTGGGAGGATGTGAACAAAGTTTTGCATGAGACTACTGAATGTACGATTGGAAGGAGACATAGCTTCAGGAGAAAGAAATGGATATCAGAAGAAACGTGGGATATGATAAAAAAGAGAGGTGAGGCTAAATTGATGAGTGAGATGCAATGCGTTGATGAACGAGAGATTGAATTAGCAAGAGCTGCGTACTGGAGTTTGAATTCAGAAGTAAGAAGGTTAGCTAGGAGAGATAAAAGAAGATGTGTGGATGAAAAGGTTGCAGAGACTGAAATCTTAATAAACAAAAATGATGGACAGAGTCAAAGAATAGCATATGAATCGATTAGAGAACTGAGTGGTAATGCAGGTAAACGCAAGGAAATACCAGTTAGAGACAGGGAAGGAAATTTATTGACCAAAGATGGAGATATTAAAAATAGATGGAAAGAGCATTTTGAGACAGTTCTTAATAGACCAATACCACCAGAAGAGGATATACCGTCTGCTCAGGAAGATTTAAATATAGAAACAGGAGAGTTGAGGCTTGCAGAAGTGGAGAAAGCAGTAAAACAGTTAAAGAATAATAAGGCACCAGGGGAGGATGGTTTATTTCCGGAAATGTTTAAAGTGGAGGGGGATAGATTAATAATGATCTTGACCAAGTTATTCAATAAGATATGGGTGACGGGGTTACTACCATCAGTTTGGAAGAATGGTGTGATTGTTAAAGTTCCGAAGAAGGGAGACCTGAGTGAATGTGGTAATTGGAGGGGAATCTCTTTGTCACCGATAGCTTTGAAAGTTCTCAGTAGAGTGTTGTTAAATAGGTTGGAGCCGGTGGTTGAGGGTATTCTGAGGGATGAACAGGCTGGTTTTAGAAAGGGACGTGGTTGCAATGATCAGATCTTTATAGTTAGGCATTTGATGCAGCAAGTTAATGAAATGAGAGTACCGTTAAGTCTTTGTTTTGTTGATTTTGAAAAGGCTTTTGATAGTGTTTCGAAAGAGACTATGGGGAAGATCATGAGACATTATGGAATACCAGAGGAGTTTGTGAGGGTCATTATGAACATGCATGAGGACACATTTTGCAAAGTGATGGTTGATGGTTGTCTTAATGATTCGTTTGAAGTCAAGTCCGGAGTAATTCAAGGTGGTGTTCTATCGCCTTTACTATTTATATTGGTCATTGATTACATTATGAAACGCGTTGGAACAGAAACCGGTGCAGATATACTTTGGGGAGAGAACAGGAAACTTTTTGATTTAGATTATGCAGATGATATAGTTTTGATTTGTGATGGGCCAGAAGAGATGCAGAGAGTGTTGGACTGTTTGGTGAGTGAAGGTCGCAAGGTGGGTTTGGTTATTAATTGTGGAAAAACTGAAATAATCAATATGAATATGGAAAATGCGCAGGAATGTGTACTTGGAGGTATGGTTGTAAAGCAAGTTGACAGGTTTAAATATTTAGGTACTTATTTAGCCAAGGATGGTTCTTTGAACTTTGAATTCGAGGAAAGATTAAAGAAGGCTAATCAGGCAATGGGAATGCTTAAAAATATTTGGAATAATAACAATTTCTCTGTGCATACAAAAATCAAACTTTATAAGGTAATGGTTAGGAGTATCTTAATTTATGGACACGAGTCTTGGTACAGCACAGTGACTATGGAAAATAAATTCTTGGTGTTTGAAAATAAAGCACTTAGAAGAATATTAGGAGTTAAGTGGTGGGAAAGGATACCAAATAGTAGAATTAGAGAAATAACGGGAGTGCAGCCGATCGATGAATATGTTAGATTCTCACGATGGAAGTGGCTAGGACATGTGTATAGGAGACAGGGAATAGTACGAGGTACACCAGGGTGGGTGGCACTTGGTAGGAGAGGTAGAGGAAGGCCAAAAGAGACGTGGGTGAGGACAATGAGACGGGAAGCTGGAGATGAGTGTTGGGGAGATCTTGAGGAGTTAGCACAAGATAGGATGTGGTGGTGTGAGTTCATCGAGGCCCTATGCATCCCCGAGGGTGCCACAGGAAATGATTGATTGATTGATTGATTCTTTATTTCATTTCTTCTCCCTTTAATTCATTATTTGTGTCATTCTTGCCTTCCTTATCTTCTTTGCTTCTAAATTTCCATCTTTCCTTTCGTTTTCTTTTCTTTTGTGCTTTTTCTTTTTTGTCCTTACTTTCTCCTTCTGATTGCTTTTTCACTTTTCTAATGTCTAATAATCTTTGTTCTCTTTTTCCTTCAGCTTCCTCTTCTCACGCTTCTTCTCTTACGGTCTCTGTTCTACTTTTTCCTTCCATTTATTCTCTCTCTCTCTCTCTCTCTCTCTCTCTCTCTCTGCCTCTGTCTGTCTGTCTGTCTGTCTGTCTCTCTCTCTGTCTCTCTCTCTCTGTCTCTCTCTCTCTCTCTCTCTCTCTCTCTCTCTCTCTCTCTCTCTCGTTCTTCATTATATTACAACAGTAAAACAGCAAGGGAAGTAGGAGCCAAGGCGCAGTAAGGTGGAGCGGCTTGACATTCTAACAAAGGTGTCTCCAGTTCAACCCATCCTGGTCCTTTGTCTCCTTTGTGGTTCTTTGTTGTCATTTCCTATTTATATCGTTTACCTTTTTCTGTTTATTTTTCCTTTTGTTTCAACCTTTTCGCTCGTCCTTTCCCCTTCTTATCCCTCCTCTCTCCTGGTTTATTATTTATTCCTGTTTCTTTTCTGTCATATAATATCCATTATAATATTTACGTTTATCTTGCCAGTCTCCACTTGCTTGTCACTCATTGTCCTTTTTATTTATTTTTTCTGTATTTTTCCTAAATTTTCTTTTTATTACTTCCTTTTTTTTCTTTCCTTCTCCTTTCCTCTTCCACTATATTACAGCAGCACAAGCTACAAGAGAGGTAGGAGGTGAGATGAAGTAAGGTGGAGCGGCCTGGGACTTGACTGCAGGTGTACTGAGTTAACACCTGTGTCATTTATATCTCATTACCTCCGCCAGCGATGTTGAAGGATGTTATGTATTCACCCGTGTCTGTCTGTCTGCCTGTCTGTTTGTTTGTCTGTCTGTCTGTGGACAAGATATCTCAAAAAGTTGTTATGGTAATTCAATGAAATCTGGTGGATAGGTGGGCACTGGGTCAAGGCAGAGTTATTTAGATGTTGATGTGGATCCGGGTCCTGACGTAGGGTGTCGGCGGAGGTATGCCTTCTCTGAGACTGTGTAACGAGGGCAGACTAAGACCGTAGAATTAATTACCTCCGCCAACTCGTTGGACGAAGGTTGGTTCATAAATCATAAATTAAAATGGCCTTGGCGAAGTAATGCATTCTTTAAATACTTGCTTGTTTTCTTTCCCCTTCCTTTCCCTCTCGGTTATTATTTGTTTACTTTCATCCTTCTCGTTCTGTTCTTCTTTAAACATAGATACCCACTTCCATAAATACCTTTTCCATTTTGTTGTCTTCTACATTTTTTCGTTTCTCTCGCGTTTCATTCCACATATAATTTTTCTTTCATCCCTACCTGCACGTTGGTTCTTTTTCCTTCCTTTTCCTTTTCTCTTGCTCTCCTCTCTTTCCTTAGTATATTACAGGAACAAAGCCAGACGAGAAGGAGCCGAATGAAGTAATGTACAGTAGAACAGCCCTAGTGTCTAACAAATGCGTATCGGGTTCGATCCGACTTCTCTCTCTCTCTCTCTCTCTCTCTTCATTTTCTAATGTCTGATTATTTCCTCTTTTGTTTTCTACTCGGCATTTTCCTTGTCTATCCGTCTTGCTCCATATTATGAGTTCTGTTTTCATTTCTTCCATCGTCCCCATTCATTCATTTTTTATCATTTCTATTTCCCGTTTGTTCTCACTTAGTGTAACTGTAATTTTTCATTATCATCTTCCAATTATTAGTGTTCTTTCTCACTTCCTCCTCTCCCCTTCTCTCTCTCTCTCTCTCTCTCTCTCTCTCTCTCTTCCTCCACTATATTACAGCATCACAAAGTACACCAGAGGTACCAGGCTAGATTGAGGAAGGTTGTTACTATTGATGTTAACCTACTGAACGTCATTATCATCACTCCACCATCACCATCACCACCACCATCACTAACACCACCAAATCACCAATATCACCACCAACACCATCTTCATTTTAGTACAGTTATCATTATGCATATTTAAACTAACATATCACCATAACCACCACCACCATCATTATTTTTGTAGTTATCATTATGGTTATGAAAACTAACCTGCCCCATCATCACCTTCAAAACACACACACACAGGCATTAAAAGGAGCCCTTGTATTGCCAGCATGTCGTTCCTGTTTTGCCCACTGAAGATGGTGGCAGCGTCCACCGAAACTGCTTGGTAAATATATTCTCCGTCTACAAGTGTGGGTTTTATTCACCGTCTTTGATTATCACGCCAGAGTGATTCATCCAGCCAGAAATGGAGGAAATGAACCAAAATATGAACATAATCAAAGGAAACAAGTAAAAGGGGAAAAATACAATAATAAAATGACGATTTTCTGAGATATATGACAAAACGATGAGACAAAAAGATATAAATGGAGCAAGAATATATATATATATATATATATATATATATATATATATATATATATATATATATATATATATATATATATATATATATATATATATATTTATATATAAGAGAGAGAAAGAAGAAAGAACTAGAAAAGACAAGGAAACTAATGAATAAGAAAAAAAAAAACTAAGGAGAAAGAAAACTAACAGGAAGCAGCACTCAGTGCAACCCCTGAGCCCACCAGCTGGTCTAAGGGCCGAAATGTTGCCTTTGTCCTGTGCCCTTGACCTTGGACAGATTCCTCTCCAAATCCATTGAGTCATTCTGGCCTAACCCTTAACACTTTCACCAGGTTTGGTTCAAATTAGATCAACACTGTTTGACATGACTTTACCCAATGACCTGCAACTTTGACCTTTCCCTCTGACCTTGACCTTAGACTGTTCTCAAAATCGAATCTCTTTATCCTTGTTTTACCCTTAACCCTTCCACAAAGCTTAGTTTGCATCGGATAAAAATGACCTAAGTTGACCTTGCCATGTGACCTTGACCTTTGACCTATTGTTTCTAAAACGCCATATGTTTACTCCTTGCCTGACCTTCAACCCTTCCAACTAGTTTCTTAAAATCAGGTGAAAACTAAGTTATTTTGTTAGGAAGCACATACTGAGGTCAAACTTTGACCTTGCCTTGTGATCTTGACCTTTGAGTCATTGCTCTGAAAATGAAATGACCTCATTCTTGCCTTACCCTCAACCGTTCCCCCAGAGACTGGTCTACTTTGAATGAGAACTCAAAGTTGATTTTGCTTGGTCATTATTTGGCGTAGCCAGGACATTTGGGCAATATGTCAAATGCCACATAATTATGCACTCAGAAACAATTGGTTTCTTCGTTGGTTGACCGTCAAGCCTTCCGCCAAATTTCACACACACACACACACACACACACACACACACACACACACACACACACACACACACACACACACACACACACACACACACACACAAAAACACACAGACACACAGACACACACACACACACACACACACACACACACACACACACACACACACACACACACACACACACACACACACACACACACACACACACACACACACACACACACACACACACACACACACACACACACACACACACACACACACACACACACACACACACACACACACACACACACACACACACACACACACACACACACACACACACACACACACACACACACACACACACACACACACACACACACACACACACACACACACACACACACACACACACACACACACACACACACACACACACACACACACACACACACACACACACACACACACACACACACACACACACACACACACACACACACACACACACACACACACACACACACACACACACACACACACACACACACACACACACACACACACACACACACACACACACACACACACACACACACACACACACACACACACACACACACACACACACACACACACACACACACACACACACACACACACACACACAGAGAGCCCTCAAATATAACATCCACTCTCTCTCCGTGACCACGGGTGCAAAGAGGAGGAAATGAGAAAGAATGAATGAATGAAAAAAGAAGCGTCATCATGAACAGGGTCGAACTTGAGTCACCTTTGATAGAATCTCAGGCCGTTCCACCTCACTTCATCTTGGCTCCTACTTCTCTCTCAGTTTAATATTGTAAAATAATAAAGACAGAGGGGAGAGAGACAGAAAATGAATGCGAAAACGAATGAGAAAGATGAATGCAAGTAAAGAAGCAATGGTAAAGATCAAAATAAAGAAAAAATAAACAAAAGTACAAGAATATAAGCTTAAAGAAAGAAAGATGATGGTAGAGAAGAATGAAAGGATAGAGAGCGAAAGAAAGAAAAAAAAAAACTGCTGAGAAAGACGGAAATCAATGAATGAAAATATTGCACAAAAGGAGTAAAATGTAATAGTGAGGTATGATCTTGGTACAGGTGTAATAGAGACCTAGGCCTTACTTCATCTCGCCTTCTACCATGCGTGTAGCCTGTAATGATGTACTGTACCACCTAGATCTCTGTACTGGATGGTAATGCTCCTTATGAGGATTAGGATGATGACTGAGATGGTGATGGTGGTAATGATGATGGTGATGATAGTGTAGGTTAGTCGACGAGACTGATGAAAACTATATGGATAAGATGGTAGTTTTGGTGCAGGTGATGGTGATGGTGCGGTGGTGGTGGTGGTTAATACTGATTAGGACAACCTTACTTCGCTGCTATTAGTTTGTGTTGCTTTAATAAAACTGTGACAGAATTAAAAGAATGGAGAGAAAGGCATTTGGTAAAGAAAGAAAATGTGAATAAATGTGTACTAAGAAAGCATATATAAGAAACAAGAATGGAGGAAAAATCAAGAGAGTGGAAGAGAGCAGAAGCAAAGAATATAAATGGGATATAAGAAAATAAAATGGAAAACAAACACGATAGAAAAAAAGACAAAGAACAATCTAAAGGATGAATAAACGAGAAAACCAGAGGAGGGAAACAGAAAGATTGAATGAAATGAGAAAGAGAAATTAAGAGGAACCAAGGAGTTTTGTGGGGTGGAACTGCAGACAGGTTTGTTAGACTGTCAGGCGGGTCCACCTTACTTACTTTGGCTGCTGCTTGTCTTGTAGTGTCATTCCTGTATTAGAGAGGAGAACACGGCACACAGTAACAATGGAAGAGAAAGAACATGGTGAATGAGAAAATGATAGAAAATATATATCACTGGTGGAATGAAAAGAAAAGAAAAAGGAAAAACTAAAGGAAAGGAAAGAAAACGAAAAAAGAAGGAAAGGAGGAAAGTGAGAAGAAAGGAGGGGAGAATGAAGGACGAAGAAATTGACTGGTAGATAAACAGGAGTAATTATATGAAGGAAAATAAAGAAAAGAATGTATTACAGCACATAAGCTTGCACCTTACTTCACATACCCTAATATCTCTCTTGTTTCTTGTGATGATGTGAAACAGTGGAATAAAAAAAGCGAGATAGGGATAAACGAGTAAGAAAGGATTAGAAAGGATTATTAACTGTAAGAACCAAACAGTAGCCGTGAAAAAATGAGGTGACAGAAAAGAGAATATCACTGATAACAGACAAGCAGAACATTAAAAGATTAAAGGAAAAGACGCAGAGAAGATGAAATATTGAAAAAGAAACAAAAAGGAATAGATAAAAAATACAGATAAAGAAAGAAGGTAAATGTGAGAGGAGGAAAACAGGGTCTATATAGATGGTAAAGGTTATACAGTAACTCTGTAGCCTACATTTGTAGTGAAGTCAAAGGCCGCTTCACCTTACTTCATCTGCCCTTCTACCTCTCTTGTAGCTGATGGTGATGATAATAAAATGATATAAACAGCCTAAAACACAATGTAAAGGTGTAATATACATAATAAATCGGTAAAAATGTGTTAGTAAGGCAGCAGTGTGGGTGCTACTACGTGCCTATATGTAACCTGTCCTGTGGCCAAGTCTTTGCTAAGATGAATACAATCCTGTCCATAGTCTAAGGCATCACCACCTCACCCACATAACCTGCTTTTTTATGCCTGTTATTTATACACGATTTTATTCATGAAGGAGAAGATTTTTACAAGTGGAGGAGTTAGATCCAGCCTTCATTAATGCCTTTACTGCTAGAGCGGTAAGGGGAATAAAGGCGTATGGAGGAAGACAGAGTAAAGGAAAATATACAACACCGTATTGAAGGAGTTAGATCCAGCCTTCATTAATGCCTTTACTGCTAGAGCGGTAAGGGGAATAAAGGCGTATGGAGGAAGACAGAGTACAGGAAAATATACAACACCGTATTGAAGGAGTTAGATCCAGCCTTCATTAATGCCTTTACTGCTAGAGCGGTAAGGGGAATAAAGGCGTATGGAGGAAGACAGAGTAAAGGAAAATATACAACACCGTACTGAAGGAGTTAAAACTATGAGAATAATGATAACGATAAGAGGAAAGAAAGAAATGAACAAAGGAGGAAAATGAAAAGAAGTATCTTCGTCATGCTGGGTGAAGTCGAACCAGGTCCAGTAGCTCTAGTCCAGACTCTGCCCGTATGACTGTAGCTGCTCCTTGGTTGTGTACGGATAAATAGTCTTTCTCTCTCTCTCTCTCTCTCTCTCTCTCTCTCTCTCTCTCTTTCAGTATATTGATTGGCGTTTTCACCAAGGGATAATTGGTGAACAATACTGACCATTTTTCATAAAATTAATCCCTGCAAAATAATAACACGATAAATTAAGAACTAAACAAATATACGTATAGTCATAAAACCAGGAGCACTCAAAGAGAGCACCACCCGTGCCCACCAACTAATCTAAGGCCCGAATATCTGACCTCGTCATTTGACCTGCTCCTTCGTCTGATATCTATCAAATTCTAATGATTTATTTTATGTCAAAATCGAATTATTTCATTCTTGTCAAACCCTCAGCCCTTCCACCAAGCCTTGTTAAAATTAGATTAAAATTGTTTGAATTATCCGTGCCCTCTGACCTGGTCCTTGACCTTACCTGTGACCTTGATCTTTTACTCGTTCTTAAACTCGAATCCCATTATCCTTGCTGTGCTGTAAACATTCACGTCATTTTCGTCTAAATTACGTAAAAGCTGTTTAGTTTTCCTTGCCTCGTGTCCTTGACCTAAGACCTATTCTTCTCAAGAACATTTGGTCACCTTCTTGGGTGATTCTCTTGACACGCACGGAATTTGATAAAATCAGATCACAACTTATTTAGCTATATATATTTAACAAACAGGCACACAAGTGGAACTTTGAGGTTGTTCTTTGACCCTGAACCTCGACAATCTATCGAAAAATATAAATTCCTTTCTTCTTGCCTTACCCTAAACCCTTCCCTAAGTTTGGACTAAAATGCATACAAAGTAAACCAAAATTTGATCAAATCGTGTGGCCTTGACCTTTGACCTGCTGGTAAAAATAAGTGTACTAATTTAGTGCGCTCTAAATATTTCCACAGTATTTGCTAAGAAAGGACAGAAACAGTTTAGGTTGTCTTCACACACACACACACACACACACACACACACACACACACAGAAAATCATAATAACACCATCTCCCTCTTCTTGAGCGCATCGGCATGGTTGGCCGGTGTGTAACTCAGGATCGTTAAGCCTGGTATATTCCCTGCCTACATGACTGTAGCTGCTCCTTGGTTGTGTATGGATGAACACTGTAGAGTAGTTACTTTTGTTACTGAAAGGAATATGGCATAAGGGACTGAGAAAAAAATGTCAGATAAGAAATGAAAGTATTATACTGGATTATGGAATGGTTGTTGAGAGTATTATGTTCAGCACCGCCCTGTTAGGCTGGTGCTAGAGTATTACATTAAACCATACAGTGGAGGCTGAGTGTATTATGTTCCAGCACCGCCCTGTTAGGCTGGTGCTAAAGTATTACATTAAACCATACAGTGAAGGCTGAGTGTATCATAATGCAGCAGATCTTTCAACTGGTGCTACAACCTCCTCGCTGTGCCAATTTTCCTGATAATGCAGAGATCAGATATCAGAGGAAATGGTGTAGCTAGGTTTGCCAAATCCTGATGTACCAACAGTGTTACGTACTTCAAAGGGTTCCCTTTACATCTACTGTCAACTAAAAATAAATTTAAATTACATGGCCTAAATTACTATGGTAAATGTTGAACTTTTAGAATAGTGTAACAAGAATATGGTGCTAATCACGAGAAGTGATAGGAAAGGATATACAGTCGTCGTGTTGTCTTGTACTGCCCCTGAGGAACCTGAAAATGGCTGCAAAAGGGCGAAACCTAGGCCAAGGTAAGGAAAACGAACTGTAGGTAAGTTACCCTCAGTTAATTAATTCCAACACTGGTCAACAAAGATTTCGTCCAATGGAAAATAGTATCTGTTTATGTCTTTTTGCTGAATCCAAATATATTTCCAGAATTTCTCTATCACCCATATTTTTTTTTTTTTATTCCAGCATACTCACATATCATTACGTATTGTCTATGTACCAGTGTTCTATCGGACATTTGAAACAAAAAAGTTTAATAAACACAGCAATTTTCAATGTTTGTGAAGTGCAATAGCGACTTTTTGAAAGCACAAGCCTAGATAAATGAGTCACCAGGGGCCTGCAGAAACACAACTGGACATGTTGGGATTTTCAAATAGTGTCCACTCCTGAGTAGCAATTGTCTGTTAGTTGCACGCTGGAACTCAATGTGTGAACAGTGTCTTTTCCACCCTGTTGACAGAGTATGCTTTTGTGTATTCGAGTGTTGTGCTGATACTTCATCCACCATTATAATGCCGTGAAACTGTGTAAACAGTCCGAATTCTTTCTGCTACATCTGCGATGAACTGACATTTATATCGCAAAAACGTTCTTTCACACCCCTCATTTAATAATGCTATGAGCATTACTTTGGTTGTAAAGTGGGTGACCAGATAAAAGTTGGCTCCCATATTTGTTGCGTCACATGTGTCAGGATTCTCACAGCATAGACTAAAGGTTCACGTCGTATGCCTTTTGCCATTCCTATGGCTTGGAGAGAACCCAAAGATCACGCTTCGGATTACTACTTCAGCCTGACAAATATAAATGGTATAACATCAAAATCCTGTTAAATATCCTAATTGACCATTTGTTATGAGGCCAGGACCTCACAGTCAGGAATTACCTGTGCCAGAGCTTACAAGAAACATAACACTGAGTGACGATGAGTCTGGTGATGAGGTAGTAGACCAAGTACCGGCCGATATGGATCCAGCATTTATAGCAAGCTGTTCTTCAGTTGAACCATGTTGGCTGAGTCATGGAGATCTTACTGATCTCGTCCGCGATTTAAATTTGTCTAAGAACCAAGCCAAACTTTTGGATTCCAGGTTAAAGCGCTGGAATCTTCAGACAGAAACTAAAGTTTGTATTCACTGTGATCGCCATGGCGTTTTCAAAGAATTTTTATCTCTTAGAGATGGTCTGGTGCTTTGCAATGAAGTCCGTTCTACTCCACAACGGAAATAAGTTTCCCTTCGTTCCTCTGGCTCAAGCAGCTAACATGAAGGAATCGTATGATAACATGAAGCTTCTTTTGGAAAAAAATTAAGTATGGGGGCTTTAAGTGGAATGTATATTGTACTTTTACTCAGAATTCAACTTGGTTACACGAAATTCTGTTGTTTCCTCTGTGAGTGGGACAGCCGGGACAAGAAAGTCATTATGTAAAGAAAGTGTGGCCAGAACGAACGTCACTGACTCTAGGGATGAAGAATGTCATCAATCTTCCTCTTATTGATCCTGAGGAAATTTATCTGCCTCCTTTGCACATTAAGCTCGGGTTGTTGAAGAACTTCGTCAAAGGTATGGGTAAAACTGGCCATGGATTCACATGTTTGAGGAATTAATTCCCCAGAATCAGTGACGCAGAATCAGGGAGGATATTTTTGTAGGACCAGAGATCAAGGAACTGCTTCGAGATGAAAAGTTAGATGAAGAGTAAATGAAGGTGGAAAAACTGCATGACTATCATTTGAGAGAGTTTGCAAAGATTTTTCGGGAAATGATAGATCAGAAATCTACTGCGATGTTGTAAAGGATCTGTTGACTTCATATAAAGCTCTGGGGTGTAATATGAGTCTAAAAATCCACTTTCTGGACTCGCACTTGGACTTTTTCCGGGAAAATCTTGGGGCAGTCCATGATGAGCACGGCGAAAGATTTCACCAGGATATAAATTTTGGACATGGAAGAGCGGTACCAAGGAAAGTGGATCCCGTCTATGTTGGCAGATTACTGCTGGACACTAAGGAGGGACGTTCCTGAGGCCAAATGTAGCCGAAAATCATACACTTCTACATTTAGAGGTAAGTTTCTTAAGCGTAATACCAGCCCGATTTATGAATTATAGAAACTTATTGTAAAATTTAATTGCTCTCCCACTTATTAACTATGCATGATAGAAAAATTCTAAAACCGATTCAAATTGACCATAAAAAGTACTATAAGGTCCACCTATTTTGATTCTTGGGCCAAAAAAAAAAAAAAAAGTTGACCAGTGATAGACTGATAAAAGACGTCATCAGAGTGAAGGGTCAATTTATAAACTATTTTATTGACTTTCTTTTGACATACATCCCTGATCGAGCGACCATAACCATTATCCTCTGGCACACCGGCCCTTATCACATAAGGGTCGAACCTAATACCCAGAACACTTAGTGGGCCTCACGGCAGTATTAATGATGTGAGGTGGGGCGTGAACCCATTAAAAAATACAGCATGTAAGGATGCGAATTTTCTCTTTAGGTAGGCCCATGTAAATGCGCGAGTTTTGATTCCTGTTCAAGATCATGTTATTGCACAAGATGTAATGAGGAGTAAATGTTTAATGAAGGAGATCAACACCAAGCATGTGAACAGTTAAGGCGAAACTTGCGAACACTGAAGAGTAAGCAGGTTGACGATACACACTATAAAACAGAAATGGATATTGAAGGTATTGTAGAGGCACAATGTTTTCTGGGAAAAGAGCAGAACTTAATAAGCAGACTGGGATACAGAAAAAAAATAATGTATCGAGTCACTTGAGAAATCAGTGCACATTGTTTGAAGAGAAAGGGAAAAGTCAAGAATATTAGAAGTGTGCAAGAGGAGTATACTTCCTGTTCCTAAGCTAATCTGGAAATTTGAGAAATTAGTAAGAACTGAGACGGTGAAGGTAGCAACACTATAGGAAAAGAAAGTGAGTCAGCTGTATAGGAACTGAATGAACAACTGTGACAGGACAAACTCATCTAACCAGTAAAGCGCTCTTTGTGAGCGCGTGACGGGCAGGCGAGTGCCATGTTATTGCAGTTTTCCTTATATAGAAAATTATAGGCGGAGTCTCCAATATATAATTGCTAGAGTTGATGACAAAAACACAGTGTTACGACGAAAAATCCTTTTTTAATTTGATATCGTACTTGAGGCTTTCACCAACGACAGCCTAACTCTCCCTTGGAAAACTCAAGTTTCTAAGGGGTTCTTACGTCTTCATGGGTGGGTTTTATCTTGATAACGAAATTTATTGAATGAATGTATCACATGCAGAAAGAAAGTCAACTCTACTTCAAATAGGAGTAAAGTTACGAGTTTCCGCATTGTCTGACGGTCTTGTCTGGCCAGGCCGCTCATTTCCAAACTTAACTGAGAGTAAACGCCGCTCACTCGTTATTACTTAGATTTTTCACCATGGTCTGCTGGTTGCAATTGGACGATAAGTGAGAAAAGAAACTGCTGAAAATATTGAAGGAATGTAACTTCATCCCATGCGTTAGAACTGCTAGGTTGTCACCATTCAAACAGATTTATATAAAAGCAAAACAGCCTATAAGAATAGTTATGTAATGACTGTATGTACATCTTGTAGCACTAGTTTAGAAACATGGGATGTACTGCTACAAAGGTAAAGGTGTACATTATGAGTATATGGTGTGCTGGCACGAAATATTTTATAGGAATCTATAAAGTATGCAAAAATACATTCACTTTGCTCTTCTACATAGGAATTTAGATATCTTCAACAATTATTTTACTCAAATGGTGGCATAATGTTATGCTTTACGTAAATTGTATGCATTATATTTCCCTTAACTCCAGATTTTTTATGCGTTCTTCCATTAATATTTACCAGTATACACATTTCCTATGCAGGAAAAATGTAATCACTGAGAGTGGGTTAGCGATGAGTCTGGTTTATGAAACAGAAGACACATTAAAAATTGTGTGCTGATTGCGACTCCCGAGGCAGTCAAACGCCTGAACTAGGTTCCACCAATGCTGACGGTCCATGCTTTTTATAGTAAGGGTGATTTGCACCCAGAAACGACTCACGACTGAACGTCACCGTTCGACCACCAGGACTCACAGGATTCACGGCCCTAATACGATTTCAAGATGAAAAATTCAAGACTCCAGAGACTTCAGCTTTGGAATTTCATACTAGAATTTTACGAAAAAACTGAGGCCATGTTAATGAACCACAGTCAAGAAATACCGAATACCTTTGTGATACACAGTACGTCGTCTTGTTTTGACGTTAAGGAGACGAAAAATACTCCCTGATTTTTTTTTTAGCTATAAAATGGCAGAAAAAGATTGGCTGGCAACTTTTATGAACAAACACCTATAGTAATCAACAAGGAAACCAAATTCAACAAAGTGTATATGCTCTGAACACTGGGTGAAGAACATGTGCTGTTGAAACTGAGCACATTGATAGGCAAATCTGTTACAAGTAATTCTGATGGAAACTGCGTTTATTTTATTTTCTGGAAACTAGACTCTTGTGAAATATAGGAAAAACACTGTTGATCATCTCTCTCTATAGAAAATAATGCAAATAAGGATAATATAATACTTATTTGCAGTAGGGAAAAAATTCACACACACACACACACACACACACACACACACACACACACACACACACACACACACACACACACACACACATTATCGTTTCTGCTGGTAGAGGTGACTTAATATGAACTAATTAATATTCCTTGTTCACCATAAAGGTTTACCAGGTTTAACAAGACAGAAAAAAAACATGTTTTTTGGTTGCCTGTTTCAACAGAGCTGATCAAACCTTAATATGCAGGTGACTCCATCTTGAAGTTCACTTCAGCTGATAATGATTAGTCACTATACAAACTAAATTACCTAAATATAACCAAATGTACAGTACCTACAGTATAGTGTTTATTGCTCCTCCAATGCTTCTTCAGAACCCAGTGTATTTCAGTCCACATCCTCACAGTTGACCAACCTTAACCTCACCCTTACCAATGAAATTACCGTACTGTGGTATTTTAATATACAAAATGTGCAATGGTTATTACATTCTGCCAGGACTGACGATACTGATCTAGAATGCGACCTGTATTGAGAAACGTTTAATGTCTCGCAATTAGTAAAACAACCAACCAGAATTTCAGATAATCCTGACCATAGCACCTATCTCTTAGACCTAATCCTGACAAATAATCCAGATCAATACAGGATAGAAGTACTGTCACCACTTGAATCCTCCAATCACAATCTCATCAAAGCCTCGTTATTCAGTTGCCCATTAACCTTCCCATTCTGAACCAGTCAGGGTAACCAGATGACGCTTCGATAGGGCAGACTGGGATGGGTTTAGGAATTATCTTGCTGATATTACATGGCAGTCTTTCTTCTCCACTGACATCAGTTCTACGCAGTCTCACGTTAGTGACTTAATTCAAGCCTGTATGGAATTGTTCATACCCAGTCAACAATTTACTCCCTAAGATGGGCTGACATCAATTATGGCAGAGCAAGGACCCAAAAGTCCTTAGTATACAACTTTTACTTAAAAAAAGAAAACGTTATCCCTCAGTCAATTTAAAATTGATATAAACAACGCAAAAATCGTATTAAATCTTGTTAAAAAAATTTCTTCACAATCTAGCAGCCAAACTATTAAATAATCCTAATGACAATACAATATTCTGATACAACTGACAGTTCTTTCGGTACTTTAACAAGTCATCATCCATTCCACCACTAAAATCTTCAGATGGAAACACTATACATGACCCACGTGGAAAATCGAACATCTTTGCTAGTACGCTTGCCAGAAGTTCTACCTTAAATGAGGTCAGTCAGATCGTTCCTGTACTAGAACTGACTCTCAGGAAATTGCCCCACTAGAGATAAAGACTACTGTAGATATGTAAAACACGCCCTAGATAATATACCAACCAACAAAGCACCGGGTCCAGATGGAATTTCTCCAATCGTTTTGAAAAGGTGTTCCTCAAAGCTTGGTCCTGTTCTAGCTAAGTTATTCAGATTATGCACACGTACTTTTTCATTCCCTGATTCTTGAAAAGAAGCCAATATACACCCAGTTTCAAAGACAAGAAGTTCCTCTGATCCCCCTATGTGCAGACCAATAACTACCACATCTATTGGTAAAGTATTTGTGATTGTAATTAATTAGCACAATGTGTAACATTTTGAATCCAACAACTCAGTGACAGACAGTATGGTTTTCGCCACGAAAGATCCACTGTTGATATAATCAATATCTTGACTCATACCATCTATGAATCAACTGACCAACATGGAGAAACCCATGCAGTAGCCCTTGATATTTCTAAAGCTTTTGACAGTGTGGCACCGTTCTCTGCTATCCAAATTCCCTTGCTATAGGCTGTCATCTTTTGTACCACTGATTTCCTCATACCTCAGCGACAAAAAGATAAGAGTTAATATAGATGATGAGTATTCCAATTTCCACTCTTAATGTCAGCATGCCACAAGGATCAGTCCTGGCTCCAATCCTGTTTTTAATATTTATATTAAGGATCCCTTGTCTGTCACTCATAAACCCACTCACTCATATTCACATGACTCAACGATTCGCAGTTCTTTCACACTTAAACACGCACTCACGAAGTTTGGTATCTCTAACTCCCAACTCAGTACGGCAATCTCCATAAAGGCTTATCTACGGTCACTGAATGGGGACAAAATAACAGTCTCATTTTATGCTAAGAAAAGCAAATGTATCCAGTTTACTAATACTGCCCTATTCCTATATTGCCTTCAGTACAACCAATATTCCTCTCTCTAATTGTAATGAAATAATTAGTGTTTTTCCTTAACAGTACCCTCAGTTGAACTCACATAAGATCGCTTGCTAAAACCGGCTGAGAGAAACGTAGATTACTGTATACAATCCGTAACTTCTTCACTGACGAGCAGTTAGCTCTAATTAACAAGAGTCACGTGCACTCTCAACTCGAATATTGCCCACCCTTGAAAGGTGGATGTAGGGAGGTTGCACCAAAACAACTGAAAATTCTGAACAAAGCTATAAGAGTTATTAAAAACCCAGCAATTACAAATGATCTACCTCCTGTAGAGGTAAAGTAGACTGTTGCCTCCCTTGCAATATTTTACAGATACTTTTATGGTCAGGTGCGGGTAAGGGGATGGGTCTGTTATGATGTGGCAGGGGTAAACCAGTTCTGCTGTCGGGCCCTGCTGCGGATGTCACTGATTGCATTGCCCAGTTGACCCTTGTGCGGTGTGGTGCGGTGAGGATCTGTCCGTTCTCCCCTTTGGGGCTAAGATGCGAATGAATGTGTTTGAATGGATGAGTAAATGGAGAGTGAGTCATCCTGTCTCGGCTACCTCCCTTTCCTTGGGGGAAGCAGCCTAGGTATATAGATAGATAGACTTTTATGGTAAATGTACAGATGAAGTTGCATTCATTGTGGCATCTCTCCACATCTTTCCCTGTGCTACACGGACATCTGGTGACGCTCATGACTGGACTGTCACACTGCCATATTGCAGAACTAATGCATATCAAAATTCTTTTGTGCCCCAAACGGCTTCTCCGTGAGACTTGTTTCCTGAGATGAGTTTCCTCTCAAACTTCATTCCGCAACAGTTCAGCTCCAAAGGTTACAAATTTTTATACACGGTGTACACTTGTACTCCAGTGTCTGGATTTGTTATATATTTAATTTGTTTTTCCTTCTGATAGACTTCTGTAACACACACACACACACACACACACACACACACACACACACACACACACACACACACACACACACACACTTTAACAAAGTACGTTGCCTTTACCCTGGTGGTGGTGTGTGTGTGTGTGTGTGTGTGTGTGTGTGTGTGTGTGTGTGTGTGTGTGTGTGTGTGTGTGTGTGTGTACGCGCGCTACCATGCCTCAGCTTCACCGTGTGTGTATGATAAATGAGCGTGACTTTGCTTGCCTCTTATAATCTGTTCCTGAATATGCATGGCTTGACCAGCTGTGTGTACATGAGGCAAACGGTGTGCGTATCAGAGAGAGAGAGAGAGAGAGAGAGAGAGGGGGAGTGGGGTCTGCCTATGCATGCCAGTGTGCATGTGCATTTATGATAATCCTGTAATACAACCAGTCATCCCCTACTCCATTTCTCTCTCCTGCTTCATTCCCTTCCACCCCTTCCCTAATATACCACTCAGCCTCGTATCCATCATCAGTCTCTGTTCTGTCCAACAGTATCCTAGTCCAACCTGCCCTACCCTACCCTAGCCTAACCTACCCTACCCTACCCTATCCTAACCTTCCCTACACAGACTTATTTTAACTTACCCTTTACTATCATAACATATTCGAAGTTTAATATAGTCAAACTTAAAGTCTTTTTTTTCCTCGCCACATTTATCGTAATATAATCTAACTTGACCTCACCTAACTGTTCCAAACTAATCCAGTTTAACCAAACTTCACCTTAACTATAGTCGCGGCGCACGACTCTGAGGGTGTCATTATCGTACCCTGGCAACCTACCATTCAAAAGTGCTTCCATTTCGTATCATATTATACGCGAATAATATTATTATGCACGAATATTATTATACAAGAACATTATTATACACGAACATATCATACACGAACCACATGCGTCTCATAATATAAACGAAATCAGACGCACTGCTGAGGGGTAAGTTGCCAGGGTACGATAATGACAACCTCAGAGTCGTGCGCCGCGACTATAATCAGATAAACCTCAACTAACCCGTCTAAGCTAAGCTAATTTACCTCAGTGTACCTTAACCTACCTATACCTAATCTAATCTAATCTGATCTGCTCTATCCTAACCTAACTTAATCCAGTAGAACTTTACCAGATATAATACAGCGTAACCTATCCTAACCTCACTAAAGCACCATGAGTCCATCAAACCCAGCGCAACAGACCCTAACCTTCCTCACCCTAACCTAACCCAAGTTCACTTACTCCTCAGTTGGCCTGCAATTACCTCTCAATCAACAGGTCAACTCACCCTCACACCGTTAGCTTAAAGCAGAACATCGATGAGAGTGAGAGGCATAGACGGGGAAAGCGTGGAAGAGGAGGGGGACGGGGGATGGAAGATATGTGTGTAGTGCATAAGAGAGGGAAAAAGACAAGGATGGGAGAGAGAGAGAGAGAGAGAGAGAGAGAGAGAGAGAGAGAGAGAGAGAGAGAGAGAGAGAGAGAGACAGACAGACAGACAGACAGACAGAGACCGGAGACGGGGGGAAGATCAGCAAGTAACATGGACTGCTAGATGTCCTGGAATAATTAGCACTCAGTGGATTGGTGTAGTTCAGTTATGACTGTGACTTTCATAATGTAGTATTCGTGGATGTTTAATTTACTAGTCCCAGGCATCTATGACTGGTTCACATGTTAATGAAATCGTTTAGTGTTTGTTGGATTGTATTAGTACTGCCGAACTGTGGTGATCATGAGGGAGTTATTAATTATATTGCCTTTCAGGCTCCCCCGACTCACATTCAGGTATATAAAATCTCTCATTTTTGCTTAATCTAAGTCAAGCCAATATTATTACTTCAGCACGGTGACATCTTCGTTGGTTTACTCTCCAGACGACTTTAGTAAGCTCAGAGGAGACTTTTACAGTTGAAGGAGTTATATTTAGCCTTAACCAACCCATTGTTTAGGGAACTTAAAATGAAAAGACACCATTGCAATGAAAGCATTCACCAGTTCAATCTTAGTGTATAATTTCATTTATTATATGCTTGCTGCCCACAGACTATTTTATTCATCCTTTGAGAGGCCTTTCGAACTGAACAACTTAGTTTCATCAACACCCACACTAACAGAGTTCTTCTTGGGTAAACTCGCCTGGTGTTAATCTGATAAAAATGAAACAGGGACGCCCTCGCAGTGACAGGCGTTGAAGATTCAAGGCTACTGTGTATGTGAGTAGAGTGCTCGGGGAATGTTAATGAAACTAAATAAGAAGACTATATAATCTTGACGGCTGGATGTGCGCCTGTGTAAAGGAGAGCTTTAGGAGAGAGAAATGTGTGACTGGGATCGTTTAACACCAAAAGACTAATGCGTGGCATTGTGCGGCATTCTTATTTCAGCTTTGGTTTCTTCCGGATGATATTTCTGTCAATAACATTTAATACGATAATAAAGTTTGGAAACCACAACCGCGATCAAGTCTGGTCTGCTCCTCCCGGCCCAAAGTAATATGGGTTCAAGCTCTTGACCAATCTTCTTGATGAAACCTTCAAGGTGACCTGCTTGACAATACATCCTCCATGACGAAAGATGATCATGACATCTTTTGACAGAATGAGTATGTCAGTACAATTTCTCCTCCACTGCCATCAACTGACCGCCAGGCCAGAAAGTAAACTGACTTTAAGCGATGTTAATTATTCCTGAAGGCGTAATTTCCTTTGGACCTTCTAAACTCAAGGACTTAAAACCATCAGTGGTTCTGGGGAAGCTTTCTCGATGAAAGGTATCGACGAGGGCGGCAGTTATGTCACGATGCCACACTCTGTACGGCATAGGAAATTTCTTGCCTAAAGTTTTGTGTATTAGTGTTATTATCTTGTATCTTATTTATGTCATTAACATGCAAGGTGTCAAGATGTAGCGGATAGAATGTGACACCGAGAAAGAGGTGTTGTTGAATACTCTAACCCGACAAAAATTTGGATATTTTTGTTGACTTGCTAAATGTGGTAGTATCTCACCTTCAGTTATTTATATCTCTTATTACAATTTAATATTACTGTTTCTTCAATACGAGTATTTCTTGTAATTTCCATATTCGTTCACGGCTTAAAAATAAGTACAAAATAAGTACTAGATGAAGGAACGTTGGCACTCTTCAAATACTGCCTTGGTCGGTGTGACTTGTTGTTGATCAACCCTTGTCTCTCTGGCCGAGCAGACTCATCGACAACAAGCAAGCAACCCTCCCTGGATGTCGTTCCGTGCAGTGACCTAATGTTCCCTTGTGGCTGACAGTACCTCAACACAGCGAGGCGCAGGGAATAGTGTGGAGGTTTAGTTCCTGGATGACCGCCGTACTAGAGTCCCTCCACACAGTTTAGAAGGGCACCATAGCAGGCTCCAAGTCATCCCGTAATTTGGTTACATGGTTACCACCCAGCGTTGTAAATGGTTTCCTGGGATACAGGAAACCACTAAGCTTATCACTCAGTGCAGAGCCACCTAAATCGAAAGAAGACTACCTTAATAAAATGAGACAGGGAGGAAAGGAAGAAGTAGGAAGAGAGGAGGACAGACACAGAGGTAGAATGAGAAAGAGGAAGGAAGCACTGCGTTGAGTGGATGATGGTCATCACCTGCCACCTGGTGTGGTGTGGTGATTTTGTGTGGTTTAATGAGTGATGGTGGTATGGTATGGTGTGGTGTGGTATGGCTTTGCTAAAGTAAATAAACTCTATGATAGTTAAACTGTCTGAAAATTGTCGGTGTGAGACCTAGGGAGATGCTCCTTCGTCTAAAAACATGGGAGTGCATTATACTGGTAATAAATAAGCTGGTAATGAAGACGTGGTACAAGTCTGCCATAGAATACAGCACATTAGCACTGTGACCCGGACTCCTGTGGCTTAATCAAGTTTACCAGCACCTCTTCCTTTACTGTTTATTTGGCATCGAGCGTAACTAATGAATTAGATGTAATTCATGCAATGCATACGAGTATATAAGCAACATACACGAAGGCAACTGTTATATGCACGAAATAGGGTAAGGAAATGGTGGTACTGAAATGCTATGGCAATGAGAGTATGGCCGGTACACACTGCGGGTTCAGGTGCCTTAATGGCTCACGCATCACAATACAAGCTCTCCAGTTTGCTTAACTGAATAGCAATGCACAGTAAATTGCTTGGCCTGGGTGTAAGTCACTTTTATTGCTGGTGGATGAGATATTTTAAGCTTAAACATAAATTTGACATTTATGTTGCGCAAGTCCCTGAATATGCAGTTGCCAATATTTAATGAACATTAAACAAGGTAATGGGCGAGACAAGTTCACCGAGGCGGCTAGTGTGATTAACGTGACAAGAGTGAGAGTGAGGTGACTGGTGTGATTGTGGTGTTGTGTGTAAGAGTGAGGTGGCTGGTGTGACGGAGGTGATGTGAGTAAGAGTGAGGAGGCTAGTGTGATGGAAATGAAGTGAGTGAGAGTGAGATGACTGGTGTGATTTTGATTGTGTGTGAGAGTGAGATGGCTGGTGTGACTGGTGTCGTAAGTGAAAGTGAGTTGGCTGATGTAAGTAAGGTGATGTGGGTGAGAGTGAGGTGGCTGGTGTAACTGAGAGGGTTTAATTATCATTCACTGTGTCACGTGAAATAGGTGGCTTGTGTAAAAGTGGTGGTGATGTGAATGCTATGCTAAAAAGTGACACTGTGTGAAGGAACTGGTGTGAAGAAGTTGAAGTGACTGATTAAGCCCATGAGAGTTGAGACTGGTGTGGTACTGGGGAGTGTTAGTGTGCACAGATGAATGAGTGGGATGGTGTGAGTGATGAGATCTGAGGTGAATTTTTTAAGCCATGGAGATGGAGCGATGCGATGTATTTTTTCTTCTCAAGAAAGAAGGAGCCAAAGGCCAGGAGCCCGCAAACCGCTGCTTCCAAAAAACAAACAAACAAAAACAATACAGAAGAGAGCCAATTAAAGATCCATTCATTTCGAGATGTCTGGACACGCTGCGTTTGAAAGACTGGACATCTTAGGAATTAGGATATACAGACAGAGGGAAACAGTTCCACAGCTGACCTGTTGCATAAATAAAGGACTGGGAGTAACGGTTAGCTCTTGCATTAGAGAATTGGACAGAAAAGGGATGAGAGTTTGTTGCTAGACGGGTGCTACGCGCCCGTCGTAGAGGTGGAGGGATGCAAGCAGGCAGTTCAGAGGAGCAGTGACCATTGCAGTAGCGATTGAAAAGAGATAAAGATGCATCAGTGCGGCGAAGAGACAGGTTGAAGGGAGCCAGTAAGAGGAGGAGAGTTAATGAGATGAAGAGCGTTTGACTCCACCCTGTCGAGAAGAACTGTATGTGGGAAGCCTCCCCGCACATGAGAGTTGTACTCTACACCGGGACGAATAAAACCCGTGTATAAAGTCAACAACTGTGCAGGAGTAAAGAAGGTACAGAGTCGGCCTACCAAACCTAGTCTCTTGGAAGCAGATTTTACAAGAGATATAATATGATCTTTCCAAGATAAGTCCCGAGTGAATGAAACCCCAAGCATGTTCAAGGATGATGCAGGATTGAGTTGGATATTATTAAATATTAATGGGTACTCAAGTGGAAGGTTTTATCGGGCTGATAGGTGTAAAGTGGTGACATGTAGAGGTGTACGGAATGTAGGAGGACTACTGGGCCTTGGAAGCAGGCTGTGAAGCCTATGCCCAGAGTAGGACACGTAAAAAAAAAAAAAAAAAAAATGAGTCCTTTATGCATTAAAAACAACTAGATTATTTTTAGCCCAGTCAGAGATACGAGCCAAGTCAGACATTAGGTTTGCCATAACCTCATCCCTTGTTTGTTAAAGTAACTGTTGAGATGGACATTGCGGGAACCGAATGGAAAGATGAAGGGTGGAATTATCAGTGTACGAGTGGATAAGGTTAGATGTACAGCTTAGAAGTTCACTGGTATACAAAAGGAAGAGAGTTGGTGATAGGAGTGTGCCCTGAGGAACACCACTGTTGATAGATCTAGGAGAAGAACAATGGCCGTCTACAACAGCGGTTGTAGAATGATAAGAAAGGAAGCTATAGATGAAGGGCACAGATAGAAGGATAGAAACCGTAAGAGGGGAGTTTGGAAATTAAAGATTTATGCCAGACTCGATAGACAGGCTTTGAGATGTTAAGTGCGATGGCAAAGCTTTTGCCAAAGTCCCGAAAGCAGGATGACCAGGAGTCTGAAAGGCAGGTGAGAAGATCATCAGTGGAGCGTCTCTGACGGAACCCATACTGACGATCAGAAAGAAGGTTGTGATAGGAAAGCTGCTTTAAAATTTTTCTGTTAAAAAAACAGGCTCGAAAACTTTTGAGACACAGGATGTTAAAGCAACTGGACGATAGTTAGAGGGTTGGGAATGGCCACCCTTCTTTGGGACTGGCTGAATGAGAGCAAACTTCCAGCAAGAAGGAAAGGTACAAGTTGATAAACAAAGGCGAAAGAGTTTGCCTAGGCAGTGTGTAAGCACATAAGCAAAGTTCTTGAGAACAACAGGAGGGACTCCATGAGACCTATATGCCTTATCAGTATTGATGCCTGTAATGTTGTGGACAGCATTAGAACAATCATGATTAAACCAAGGCTTTCTTGCATTAGTCAAAGGATATGAGAAGGGAATGTTTGCTTCCATGCCTGAGAGAATAACTTCCGTAATGTGCAAAGCACACTCAGATGGCTCCCTGCCTTGGAAGCAATAATCATTCCAGGGAAAATCAAAGAAGTACTGCCTGAGGGCCTCCCAATCCACAGCTCAAAAGTGCCACAATCAACGTTTCTTTGGAGGGTCCACAGGCCGTCCCGGAGCGACAGGACAAGTCAAGGTAATAAGGTTGTGATCAGAAGAGCCCAAAGGAGAGGAAAGATTAACAGTGTAAGCAGAAGGATTAGTTGCAGGGAAGAGGTAAAGTATGTTGGAGCTCTTTTCAAGGCAGTCAGGGATTCGGATAGGGTGCTGTACAAGCTGCTGTAGGTCATTAAGGATAGAAAAGATGTAGGCTTGCTCACCAGGTGCATCAGTGAAAGGAGAGGAAAGCCAAAGGCAGTGGTGAACATTGAATTCTCCTAGAATGTAGATTTCAGGGAATAGAGAAATAGAATGTGTTGCATCGTATAAGTAAGATAGTCGAATAATTTTTCATAGTCTGTAGAATTCGGGGATAAGTAAATAGCACAGACAGATATTTTTAGTCAGAGAATGACAAGAAAGCCGAAGCCAGAGAGTAGAGGATTCAGAAGAGTCAAGTTCAGGATCACAAGAACAAGATAAGTCTTTGCGTACATATACACAATAGCCACCTTTGGCTTTGAAATGAGTATAGAGAAATAGGAGGATACAGAAAAGGGTTTGCTATTAGTTGTCTCAGACAACTGAGTCTCGGTTAAGAAGAGAGGGTGAGGTTTAGAGGAGGAGAGGTGGTGCTCAACGGAGAGAAAGATGAAAGGCCGCGAATGTTGCAGAAATGAAGAAGTGAGTCAGGCAATGGTTCCAGGCAGCTCGTTGAGTCGTCACAGGGAGAGGGGCGGATGGTGGGGACATTTATGGTCCCCTCCCCCCTCCTGGGGACTCCGAGGCTTGGTTATTGGACGCCATTTTCCTTTTCAAATTTTGAAAAGGAAATGTGTCGTGTACTGTGCATGAAGTTTGGTGTTGATAGAGAAACTTGTATTGGAGAGCATGCTGGCCTACTCTCTGTGTTACTGAAACACTGAAAAAATTCAGCAAAGGGGGATGGTCAGGAACTAGTCCCGAGGGCTAATGAAACGGGAGCTCCAGCTCTCCGTGTCATTAGCATTCCATCCACCTTTATTTATTTGTACACATATATATATATATATATATATATATATATATATATATATATATATATATATATAAAGAGAGAGAGAGAGAGAGAGAGAGAGAGAGAGAGAGAGAGAGAGAGAGAGTTGTGAGGCGCGGTTAAAACGGACCCAGGTGGCGAAAGCAGAGTAAGAATGTATGCGAGAAGAGTAAAGCCAGCCTAGCCCAGCTTACCTTCCTCTGTCCCACCTAAACGCTTCCACGTCTCATGAATCCAGAACGATAAAGAAAGGGACTACACCTATCCACATTTCATGCCTCCATAAAGTAAAAGAAGGGAGGGGGGTACATAATACAATCATATCCCACCGACCCCTCACCCAAACGCCAGCACTCCTCCTTAGCCATTTGTGTCGGGCAGGGGAAATAAAGGGGAGAATGAATACTGCACGTACAGGCACAACATGCAAGCCCTTAGGATCCTACACAAACACATTTTCTCGGGTTCGCTGCAGGGCGGGAAATGTAAATCATGGATTTGGGTCTTTCTCTTAAAGATGAGGAAGGCAGAGGACAGCACTCACGGCAACAAAGGAGAAAAAATACGTATGAAAAATATTCTGGTGTATAAGCTCCTCTAATTTGACTTGACTTAGTGGAACTAGTTTTTTTGAATTATTATACACAATATATATTTGTTCATTGTAACTTTACCTGAATTTTAATAATTTCTTAAGATGCAAAAATGATAACCTATGCGCCACAGTAAAGTTTTTAAAATCAGGTTTGTCCTTTCTGTGACAAAGCAATCAACTGAATAGCAACAATTTCCATGCATACTCAGACAGCACAACAAAAACTTGTGATTTAATAGTAGTATCATACGTCATAGGATAAGTTCTATAGTACGACTGCAAGGTATTCTTGCCCAAACAAGTCACCAACTTTTTTTTTTTTTTTTACTAACAGAGGAATAGGCCTTTCTTCCGAATTATCTTATTCCTCTTCTTTTATTTGATCACTGATAACAAAGTTCCAGAACAACAGGAGCCAGTATGGCAGGGAATTATGAATCCACATTATTGAAGTTTCTTGTTCCCGAAATTAAACAATATTTATAATGATTTTGCAAACTTTTTACCACTACAATTGACCTATTATGACTATATCCAAAGGCAGTCCATAGCCAGTATGAGAGGAAATTATGAATCGACAACACACATTTTGCAAATACAAAGGAATTCATAAAACTATTTGTAAAAGAAGAGTCATTATAACGAGAAATGCGGGTCTACTCCCTGGCAATGGTTGCGTGATACTGGCGGCAGCACCGCGGCCTTTGTGCCGGGCCGTTTGTTTACCTCACAGCCCAGGAATGGAATTTTGCTGCTGAAGGTCATGGTTAATGGTGGAGGCGGTGGCTGAATCGGTAGGAAGGCGGCTTGGTCCTAATGGACCCAGGTTCGAATCCTTGCTGGGGCAGAGAACAGTTTAAGGATTTGAATTTCATAAAAGCAGATTTTACTGATCTACCAGAAGACCAGCCGACATTTCATAAAAATACTTCCGCTAAAACCAGTACACCAGTCCTATATGAGACAGACCTAGCATGTATTCAATACGGACGGTGGGTGTTAGCGCCGAAGTGGTGACATGTCGAGGCGTGAAGGAGAACTACTGGGCCTTGGGGTAGGCCCTGAAGCCTTTGCCGAGAGTCCGACACGTAAAAAGAAAAAAAAAAAAAATGGAAGTATGTGGTAAGTACCCACATTATCGGCACACTTGACACTTCCTTTGTCGGTACAACCTCAGTATTATATTCAGATCGAAACCAGATGGTTTAATTCCACTAAGGGTGAGGACTGGATCCAGAGACTAAATACCTTTTAAATTAAGCCACTCCATATATTCCAGTTACTGCCCAGCTGTAAGTCAGTACACATTATCTTTGTCACCATTAACCTTGCCATAATCAGGATAACGCTAGTATTCTATACCATACAGCACCAGATGATGTTGGTCAGTTGAGTGGGTATAGGAGCCTCAGAGTGTTAATTATGTTGCTATTAAATCTCTCATGGCCGAACAACTCTACTAGGCGAGGGTGGCACGTCTAGCCCCCTTCTATCAAAATCCCTCGCACGGGAACTCTGGGAGCTAATGGGTTAATATCAAACCTCTTTCTGCTTGCACTTCCATGAATCTTTCTTTAAAGCTTGAACTGATTCGCACTAAAACTGTTTAAGTTAACCTTTCCATGTGACCTTGACCTTTGACTTATAATTCTAAAAAAACACAATTTAACTCTTTGAATGAGACTCAACATTTCCACCAAGTCTGTCCAGAGATCATTATAGTCTTTGTATCTCTTTCACACACAGACACGTGAATTTTGACCTTGCCTTGTGGCCTGGACCTTTAACTGTTTGTTCTCAGGAGTGAATCCCTCCGTTCTTGCTTTACCATCAACCCATCCAAAATGGATGTGCAAATTAGATAAAACATTTTAAAGCTGACCTTGCTAGTGAAAGTCTGACCAAGACCTGTGACCTAGACCAAATATCTGTTCTTGTCGACAACAGTATGTCATCTTTTGGGGTTTTCCTCTACTCTTCTGCTAAGTTGGATTAAAATAAGATGAAAACAATTTATTTATTTTGTCCAATCCCTCCTTATACAGACCTTGTAACCTAT
>NC_136980.1:16393077-16538077 GCF_032717465.1 Coenobita brevimanus | reverse complement strand
GAGAGGGACAATTTTGGGAAGGTTTCCGATGAGTACTTCGGTGGAGGGCGGCCATTTTTCTTGTTTACATCCAAGCCTCTTGGTGCTTGTCTGACAAGTTGCTCTCCGTCCAACCGGGGAACACCAGCCACCAGCCGTTGCTTGCAAGAATGCCCTTCTGGCCAGCATATGCTCGGCGCTTGGCAAACCACGAGCGAAAAACGGTCCAGTGTGACGCCACCTTATGTCAAGTGCATCTTTCAGCACATTTTCTGCATTACCATTATATAAGAAGGTGGCCAACTCCCTCTGCCTTCCTCAGCGTCAAGTATGCCGTACCTGCCTCTACCCTCACCTCCCCCTCGTTGATAAACCCAGCCAGGTGGGCAGCAGATATACTGTCATCCTCCACTAATATCACCCACAACTCTGTATAATCTCCTCCATGCACACCTCCACCCCCATATTATATATTTGTCCATCTACCAGCTTTCTTTCCCTCTACAGTAATTCATATATGAGTATCTATTTATCTATCTATACGTATATATATATATATATATATATATATATATATATATATATATATATATATATTTATATATATATATATATATATATATATATATATATATATATATATATATATATATATATATATATATATATATATACGTATATATATATATATATATATATATATATATATATATATATATATATATAGATAGATAGATATATATATGTATATACATTTATAGATAGATAGATAGATAGATAGATTGATTGCTATACCTTTTTGCAATAAATATATATAAAAGAGCCTCGTTGTTTGTTTGTCTGTCCTTCAATCACGCCCAAACCAAAGGACAGAGACCCCACACTCATATATATTCTGAATCAGGGTGGCCCAAGGATGGTTTTGGGGGGTCAAAATTCAGATCTGGGTCATTTGAGGTCACCGGTAAAGTGTTTGCCTTTTTGGCCCTGGCAACGCCGGGTATTACTGCAGCCCAATATTGGGCATGGACAATCACATAGCCTCCAGTTCGGACATAAGCTATGTGTGGTTGACCTCCGAGGTCATTTGGGGTCACCGGTAATCGTAAACAAGTGTCCACAAATACTGTGCGTTAGTCTGCGAAAGCTGAAATGGAAACCTCTTATAATTCCTCTTCAAGCGCATAAGAGGTACTATTGCGAGCAGATGCCTGGAATCCATCTAGTCCACCAACATGTTGGTGTTTTATCTGGCAACAGTGGTAGCTGTGAACTTGACCGAGATTCAGTCAACTGTTCGGGTGAAACAAACCTAGTGATAATTGTCAATGTGCAGTTCTAACTGGTCTCCAATCAACACTATGCAAGTAAACTTATTATACTGATAATGATTAACGTGTCATACACGTGGTAGATATATTTATAACCATAGTGTAATGCTGTGTTTTTAAGGCGAATTCTCATCGTAAAAACACGAGCACTGGAACGGGGTCCTTTTACTAGACCGGATGTAATGCACTAACAAAAGAACAGGGCATAAAAAGAGACAGTATACCGTATCACATCTATTGCTTAAGTTCTACTCATTACAGTGTACATACAACGATATTTGGCACATAAGAGAACAGAGGTATTAACAGAGATTCGTGTGTAAAGTGTTAAATAACTCAGTCCCCCCTGCACCAAGGAACCGGGGAGTTTTCTGTGGAACTAGAGGTAGGTGCGCGAGTGAGCCGAATGGCAAGTGAGGTGCCCCCCCCCTGCGACTAGGTGACAGTGTCGAGTGTCGCCATCCGCACCCTACCTCTATTATAGTAATATCTCCGACACAGACTCCCAATCGCAGTGATCCAAAGTGAAACTCCCCCATTTATTATTATCCACAAGTAACATGATAATTCAAACTAACAACCACAGTGAAGTGATATTCCATTCAAGCAACAGTAAAGCATATCCACGACTGCCCTGTGCCACGTGTTAATATATATTGGATCAGTCTATGTAAACGAGTGTAATATTGTATCTCTGTTCTCCTATGTGCCAAATATCGTTGTATGTACACTGTAATGAGTAGAACTTAAGCAATAGATGTGATACGGTATACTGTCTCTTTTTATGCCCTGTTCCTTTGTTAGTGCATTACATCCGGTCTAGTAAAAGGACCCCGTTCCAGTGCTCGTGTTTTTACGACGAGAAGTCGCCTTAAAAACACAGCATTACACTGGTGGCAAGCGGTGGTTCTGGATCCGAGTAACGCACGGAGGAACACGAAAGGGAACTTACAATGGCAGCCAAACCGCACATCCAATTGCCGAGGTTCAACCCGGACCAGTGCGACATAGACGTATATTTGGACATGGTCAAACCCCTCCTGGACATAGGGTTCGACTCAGACAGAGAAAAGATCGCTGTCACACTACCTAACTTGGGTAAAATAATCACTAGTGTCGCACCAAAAATCGTCCCAGAACTGTCATGGGACCAATTCTCACAAATAGTGAGACAGGCTTTCACGCCATCAATAGGCCGAGTTGTCGCTCTCTCTCAACTCGACGCCCTCACCTACGATGGACACCTGGATGACACATTCACCCGGGCTAGGCGCCTCGTCAGCGCTGCCTATCCTGAGGCACCACCAAATGCCCGGGATATCCATACATTCAATGCACTATTGAGGATCCTTCCCAGCATAGTCAGGGAGCATTTCTCAATCTACGACCCGTCAGGGGACATGGAAAATGACCTACAACTCGTCCGACGTCTGCTCGCCGCCCGCCCCACACCACAGCCACTCCACGCGGTGACACGTTTTCCTACAAGGCAACACCCCCCTTCCAAACCTAAGCTGCCGCCTCACCAGCCAGCTGCTGAGCTGCCCCCCACAGTCCCTAGAGCTTACCCGCAGAAGAAGCGCTCAAACCCCAGGGAACAAGGAAACCTCATCACTATTAACCCCTGGGAATTCACGGCTTGCAGCCGCACCTGCCCTCTACACGACATTAGGGAACAGTTCAAAGCTAGCAGGCGCAGACGCTTTCAACAAGGGCGCAAGAAAGTCTCCTCCTTAGACGCTGCCGCCCAGGAAGACGACACACCGCTGCACGCCCTCTCGGGAACAGACGACGACGACCAAGAAGACACCACTCCACAACAGATGGATTTTTAGGCCCACCCCCGCACCTCCCCATGGTGGCGGGGGCCACCTCACAGAACTACAGACCCCCAGTTTATGACAAGATTTGGCTAAACGGGGTCAAGGCACGTCTACTAGTGGATACGGGAGCAGCCAGATCGTGCCTCTACTCCCACTTCTACTCCCGCCACATGGGTGCATTCGGCCCCCTCTTCCCCACCTCAGCCAACCTCGTCGACGCGGGGGACGGCCCCCTGCCTATCCGTGGGGAAACTCGGGCCCTTCAGACCCACACCCATCAACAAATATCCATTAGCCACCCATTCATCATATTCGACTCAACATGCAGTCAATACGATGGATATTTAGGGCTGGACCTCCTCCAGAAATTACATGCCACCATTGACTGCCATCAACGCCGCCTCCACTTCAATCCAACCCACCACAACCAACCAGCAGTCAAGAATAAGGAAGAAGAAAAAAAAAAAAAAAAACATCGAAGGCACAACAAGAACACCCACCCCCACACACTACCATCAGACACTCACCTGTCCCATCCCACAGACACACCTAAACCCAACCCAGCCCCTCACACCACTAGACTCCCATCACCACCACCCACCACTCATCATCTGCATCCCTCCCCATCTTTTCCAGCCACTGTCGCCTCCTCTATCACCATTCCACCACACCATGAAGCTTGGGTAAAACTTAACAAACCTTCCCATACCTCCGTTCTCTTCTCACCATCCATCCCCACTGGACCACTCTCTTCCTGTCTAGTAAGCCCTACCTTCCTCCCCCCACATGCCCAAGAAATCCGTGTCGCCAACCTCGCTACCACACCACTAACCTTACCAAGAGGACTCATCATCGGCGACACTGAAGAAGCCGAACCATGCCAAACGCCACCCCAAGACCCACCCACTCTCCCCGCCCTACCATCACACCTATCCCCAACCCAAACCAACAGCCTCCAACAACTCCTCCTGGATTTTCAAGATCTATTCTCCTCAGGCCCGACCGACCTTGGCCATACCACCTATCTCAGCCATGAGATACACACGACAGGACCTCCAATTCGCCAACCATCACGACGGAAAAATCCTAAGCAACGAGAGGAAGAAGACCGGCAGGTCCAGGACATGCTAGATGCCGGCGTAATCTCCAACTCTACTAGCCCATGGTCCTCTCCGGTGGTACTTGTAAGAAAAAAAGATGGGACAATGCATTTCTGCGTTGACTACCGCCGAGTAAATGATGTCACAATCAAAGACGCCACTCCCCTGCCATGCATCGACGACTCACTTGACTCGTTACATGGCTCGACATGGTTCTCCACCTTAGACCTGCAGTCGGGTTACTGGCAAGTCCCTGTGCATCCCGACGACAAACACAAAACCGCCTTCTCCACATCCAATGGCAAACATTACGAGTTCAATGTCCTCCCTTTCGGACTCTGCAATGCCCCTGCCACATTCTCCCGTTTAATGGAGTCCGTCCTTAGCGGTTTAACTTGGGAGACTTGCTTAGCATACCTCGACGACATCATTGTTTTCAGTCGTACATGGACCGACCACCTTCACCGCCTCAAGCAAGTGTTTCACTGCATACGCCAAGCAGGACTTAAACTGAAACCAACGAAATGCGTATTAGCAGAGAGATCAGTGTCTTTTCTGGGACATCTAATTAATGCCGAGGGCATCTCACCAGACCCAGATAAGCTTCGAGCCATCGCAGACATCCCACTACCCCGCGACGTGCACGAAGTCAGAGCCTTCCTGGGGTTAACATCATACTACATCGCAAAACCCCTTCACGAACTAACAAAAAAAGGTGAGTCTTTTCTGTGGACTGAGACAAGACAAACGGCCTTTACCACCCTCAAATCAAAATTAACCACCGCGCCAGTAGTCGCGTTCCCAGACTACAACCTCCCATTCCGCCTGTATACTGATGTGTCCTTCATCGCCATAGAAGCTGTCCTTGCGCAGGTACAAAATGGGAGAGAACACATCATCGCCTGTGCCAGTCGCACCCTTAACACGGCAGAGCGGAACTACGCGGCCACAAAGCGTGAGTGCCTAGGGATCATCTGGTCCCTAGAATATTTCAAGTCCTACATCTCAGGCACCCACGTAGTAGTCATTATGGATCACCAATCACTACAGTGGCTACGGCAGTCAAATACAAACAATGCCCAACTGATACGCTGGCGAGAAACCCTCGAAGAATATGACTTCGAAATCGCATACCGACCAGGCAAGCTACACACCAACGCCGATGCCCTATCCCGTCTCCCAATCAACGCCATCAAGGAAGAACCCGACCTGGTTCAAATGTGGATTAACAAACAACGCCCAACTTGGATTCCACAGACCACATTCAACAAACTCCACCCACATGGCGAACATCTCTTTGACCCGAATGGACACATTGTCCTCAGCCCAGCCACGGCCCACAACACCATGCTCCACCTCCATGCCCACAACGGCATCCACCTAGGAACGAAGAAGCTGCTACAAATCTTTAACGATATTTACTGGACCCCTAACCCATCCACCATCGCAAAGAAGATCATACAATCATGCCGAGCATGCGCTCTTGGCAAAGACATCACCCGAACACCAGGCCCTACAGGAAAATTCACAGCACAAAAACCGTGGCAACTGCTCTCCCTAGACGTCGTCGGCCCCCTTACACCAAAAGCAGGCTACAAGTACATAATTACCTTCGTGGATGTATATTCTAAGTTCATCATTGCCTGCCCTGCCAAGGACCACACCGCACTGTCAGTCGCCGACGCCTTCACCCGACATGTTTTCCCTTATTTTGGGATTCCACAGGCCCTCCATTCGGATAATGCCCCAGAATTTACGGGAAAAATCTGGGAAGAACTAGCCAGCATATTTGGATACAACATCTCCCACTCATCCCCCTACTGGCCCCAAGGCAACAGCGTATGCGAAAGAAGCCATCGCTCCCTTATGAACCAGGTCCGCACGCGCATTATGCAAACGGGAAATGAAGACTGGCCTGCACACGTAAAGATCATACAATGGGGGTTAAATACGTGCCCAAGAGAAGATGGAATAACCCCGCACGAGAGAGTGTTCGGGGAACCACCCCTACTCCTGCCCCTCCGCCACCACTTACAACCGCCCACTCCACCCTCCAACACCGACCCTCTCCACCACCTCAAACGCCGCCACCACCACCTACACTCAAAACAATATCTAGCACCTGACACCACCCACTCAAACCCATACACACCTGCCCAATCTGTTGTGGTTGCAAACCTCCCTACCCCACCGAAGACCTCCCCCCGATTCAACGGACCTTACAAAATTGTGTGAGTGCCTAATCCATACCAAGTCACCGTGGATCAACAGGGGCAACACCGCACATACAGAAACCGCCACGTGCGCCCCTTCAACCCACCCGACACCGCCCACCCCCGCATTAAGCCTACCTCCACCCCGGCCCGCACACCTGGCCACCCTGACCTTCCTCAACTTCACCCCCCAGACTCCTACTACTACTCCTTCTCACTCCCCTCCTCAAACTCTCCACCTACCAGCCCTCCCCCCAATACACCATCACCACAACCACATACCACCACCCCTACTTCACAACCAGACACTCACGCACCGAACACCCATCCACCCACCACCTCTCAACCCACCCCACCCAGGCCGCCCTCGTCACCACAGCCGCCCACCTCCCCCGAGAATCACGCCATCCCCACACCCACCACCTCCCTCCCCCATGACCACTCCCGTTATACACGTCACACCGCACCACCAACCATCCCCCCACCTCACCACCATACACCCTCACCGCCACCACGCACTCAACCAGCCTCACCACCCACACCCACCATAACCACGACCACCACCAGATCGGGACGACTCTCACGCCCACCCACAAGATACACCCCGACACCTCCACCCAGCACACACCTACCCCAAAATCCACCATCCCCACCCACCCCCAACACCTCCACCATAACCCTACCCCTCCACCAAGCACGTTGGAATTTTCCCAACTCCCAATTCCCCAAAGGACAACGCTCCTCCCACCACATTAGCCCAAATAAAAGTACCAACCTCCCATCACTCTCCAGCATTCAAATTTCATATCCCCACCAGGCACCATTCCCTGAGATGAAGGTGACAAGGGTCCGATGGCAACCTTACAACCACCCACCAACCAGAATCAGAGGCACCGACCACCTGCTACGCCTCCTACGCCAGACCAACCAGCCGTCCTCCCTCCACTTCACGCTCAGCCCCCACCAGGAGCTCAACCAATTCACCACACACTGGGTCAGCTTCACCCAACACCTTACCCCGGCCTACCAGACAGCCACCTCCACCACCTACCACCTCCAGTCATGGGGCCGTGACTTCAACGACGCGGAGGGTGGTAAAATGCCCGCTGTGCCCTCCGCAGGACCTCCCACCTCACCACCCCCCACACCACCACCGAGCCGCCACCCCACCACCACCCCAGGAGGACACACCGGTGAGGTTAGTGACCCCGGGCAAGAGGGTCATCGGGGCATCCCGACCCTGAGCCCCTATTCCCCGCAAGTGCCCCAACCCCAGGCGTTCAGGCAAACTGAACTACTGCGCGGGGGGGGTAGTGACCGTCAGACCAGGGGTGGGACTGAAAAGAGGTCAGTCCCAGGTAACACCGTCTTGACGGTCTTGTTACACCCTCTAGGGCAGGAAGAGGCCCAAGGGCATGAAGAGGCCCAAGGCTACGGCCAAAAGAGAGAAAGAGAGATAGACACAGGCTACGGCCTGACAGAGTGTGTAAAGGGGAAGGTGACCCCAGGCTCCGGCCTTAACATGCTGAGGAGAGAGAGTTGCCTGTGTGCATCCCTCTCCAGTTGTTCTTTGGCTACGGCCAGAATACGGTCCAGGGTAGAGAGACCGTGCTACCGTACGTGTAGCGCTACCTAATTACGGAAGCGGCGACTCGGGGTCGGCCTCTTGCCGGAACGGATGGGTGATCCCGTTTCTCCGTTAGTCGCTTTCCGTACGGGCAGACACTCAGCTTCGGCTGGGGCACGTACCAGGGTGGAGAATTCCCTGATGGTAGGATCTGTCCGTATTGGAGAGAGTGCGGCTCCTGAGCCCCTCACTCCGGCTTGTCTCCTACTGCGGGAGGAACGCCACGTTGGCGGCACCTTGCCTCGGCGAAAGGGCGACCTCGATCACCCTATAGGCGTCCCCTGCACGCCGGGCAAGTTCACGGCTTCAGCCAAAGTTCACAATAGGGGAAGTAGAGCCCCGACTCAGCCCTATGAACACACTCAGGGAACCACGAAGAGCGTGAGTCCCCCTTTAGCCTCTTTCCCTTCGGGGAGCCCTTCGTCGCCATCCAGGCTTCTAGGCCAGGAGGAGGCACTAGAGTGGTGGCAAGGCCCGATAACGGACTTACCGCCCACACCCGGGAGTTCTTTAGCCCTGTCGGAGCCCTACAGGAGACGCTGCCACAGCCCAGCCCTGACGGCGCCTCTCCCCCTGAGCACCCGCAGTCCCAGGACGCCCAGGCCCTCCACCGCAGTCCACAACGACGGAGATCCAGGCTCCCTCACTCCCCGGAAGCAGAGGAAGCAGGCCCGACTCCTCCGGCTGTTCGGCCCTAGCCCCGAGGGCCCCCGATCAGGTCGAGGCCCCCAGACCACAGGGCCTCCCTGCACCCCACCAGCGCGGCCCTAGGAAGGAGCTGCCCCTCAGGTCGAGGCCCCAGACAAGGGAGCCTCCCTGACAGTAAGTACCAGTGACTTAATAACCCAGGAAACAAGGGTAAGACAGTGACAGTGACAGTGACCCAGAATACAGTGATAGTGATCCAAGGCACAGTGATAGCGTCTTATAAAATATATATTAAACAGTGGTATTAACAGAGATTCGTGTGTAAAGTGTTAAATAACTCAGTCCCCCCTGCACCAAGGAACCGGGGAGTTTTCTGTGGAACTAGAGGTAGGTGCGCGAGTGAGCCAAAAGGCAAGTGAGGTGCCCCCCCCCTGCGACTAGGTGACAGTGTCGAGTGTCGCCATCCGCACCCTACCTCTATTATAGTAATATCTCCGACACAGACTCCCAATCGCAGTGATCCAAAGTGAAACTCCCCCATTTATTATTATCCACAAGTAACATAATAATTAATTCAAACTAACAACCACAGTGAAGTGATATTCCATTCAAGCAACAGTAAAGCATATCCACGACTGCCCTGTGCCACGTGTTAATATATATTGGATCAGTCTATGTAAACGAGTGTAATATTGTATCTCTGTTCTCCTATGTGCCAAATATCGTTGTATGTACACTGTAATGAGTAGAACTTAAGCAATAGATGTGATACGGTATACTGTCTCTTTTTATGCCCTGTTCCTTTGTTAGTGCATTACATCCGGTCTAGTAAAAGGACCCCGTTCCAGTGCTCGTGTTTTTACGACGAGAAGTCGCCTTAAAAACACAGCATTACACATAGTATTACAACACAGGCATCCAAATAGTGCTGCGTTCATTCATGTGAGACACACGGGTATCCCAAGCGTGCAGCTCCATCACCATCTTGGTTTGTGACATAGGCACCACGTGACGTCACGTATGGGGGTGGAACTACCTGTTCAAGATGATAAACGTTTATTGAGAGTAATCGTTCGACTTTATCATTCGAATATTAAAGAAACATTGGTTTTCCATGTCAAAACAAACCTATTATAACCTCTAATCTCATATATGTTAAATACCGCAGCCAATCACTTTCCCCCTCACCCCCCCCTCCCATCACACGTCCCACCTCGTCTCGTCCTTCCTCACCCACCAACCTTCATATAACTCCCACACCCACCTCCCCTTGTTCCACCTACTGTGGTGTGAACCTTTAACTGTCCCACTTGCTTTGTAGTCAGAGGTCGATGACGATGAGGTTAACAGTGAGGGATGACTGGCATGACGGTGTTTTTTGTGATAATAATGCTACGTTGCGGGGAAGCTGATAACCTTACGGCACATCTCGTGTAAACTGGTAAGGGTTGTTTGGTTCACGACGATAGTGGAACCAAATGAATCACTACCGATACTCGTGTGTCTCACATGAATGAACGCAGCACTATTTGGATGCCAGTGTTGTAATACTATGGTTATAAATATATCTACCACGTGTATGACACGTTAATCATTATCAGTATAATAAGTTTACTTGCATAGTGTTGATTGGAGACCAGTTAGAACTGCACATTGACAAATTATCACTGGGTTTGTTTCGCCCGAACAGCTGACTGAATCTCGGTCAAGTTCACAGCTACCACTGTTGCCATATAAAACACCAACATGTTGGCGGACTAGGTGGATTCCAGGCATCTGCCCGCAACTGTACCACACACCATAACATGTCACCACTTTGGCATGTATGTTCACCGTTCATAATGAATGCATGATAGGACTATTTCATTCAGAACGGGTGCATTGATATCAGTGTGTGTGTGTGTGTGTGTGTGTGTGTGTGTGTGTGTGTGTGTGTGTGTAAACTTGAACGTCATCCTGTTGATGGACGTTGATGGCCGGGTGGGTAGGGTACTGGGCTGATGGTCGGGTTGGGTGAGAGGAGTGAACAAGGGTGGATGTGTGGTCAGGGCAGGTGTGGTGGGTGTGAGGGTAGGTAGGTGAAGGGAATGGGGTGGGTTTGGCTGGTGGGTAGGTACTGTACGTGAGATGGGCTGATGGGTGGGGTGGGGTGGGTGGATGAGGGGAATGGGGTGGGGAAGGTGGGTGGGTTGGTACATGAAGTAGGCTAGTGGGTAGGTGTGTGAGTTGGGTGCGGGGAATGGGGTGAGGTAGGTGGGTGTGCAATGAGAAAATGGGTACCTAGGGATTAGGTCTATTGGGTTTACAGTTCATGGTAGGGCTACGTCCATGTGGGAAAGTAGTTCCATCAGATGTATGTCCCTGGGGAAATTGACCCAAGCAGGAACATGGGTTAAATGGATGAAAATCGGTCCATGGGGAAAATAGGTTCATGGAAGGAAATAGGTCCCTGTGATGAAATGGGTGCATGGGTAATACAGGCCCAAAGGAGGAAATAGGTCCATGAGTGAACATTGGTCCATGAATACAATGGGTCCAAGGGGCAAAATAGATTTATGGAGGGAGAATAGGCCCATTTGGGAAATATCTCAAAGAGCAAAATATCTCAGTGAGCAAAATATCTCAGTGAGCAAAGATTCATGAAGAAAATCAGTCAATGGGCAAAATAGATCCACAGGAGAAAAGAGGTCCATGAGAAGTGAGGTGTGTGAGGAGGTTCGGTGGAAAAACTGGTACATGGAGTGAAACAGGATTCTAAGGGGAAAACAGGCCTATGGAGTGAAACAGGACTCTAAGGGGAAAAACAGGCCTATGGAGTGAAACAGGACTCTAAGGGGAAAAACAGGCCTATGGAGTGAAACAGGACTCTAAGGGGAAAAACAGGCCTATGGAGTGAAACAGGACTCTAATGGGAAAAACAGGCCTATGGAGTGAAACAGGACTCTAAGGGGAAAAACAGGCCTATGGAGTGAAACAGGACTTTAAGGGGAAAAACAGGCCTATGGAGTGAAACAGGACTCTAAGGGGAAAAACAGGCCTATGGAGTGAAACAGGACTCTAAGGGGAAAAACAGGCCTATGGAGTGAAACAGGACTCTAAGGGGAAAAACAGGCCTATGGAGTGAAACAGGACTCTAAGGGGAAAAACAGGCCTATGGAGTGAAACAGGACTCTAAGGGGAAAAACAGGTACATGGAGTGAAACAGGACTCTAAGGGGAAAAACAGGCCTATGGAGTAAAACTGGACTCTAAGGGGAAAAACAGGTACATGGAGTGAAACAGGACTCTAAGGGGAAAAACAGGTACATGGAGTGAAACAGGACTCTAAGGGGAAAAACAGGTACATGGAGTGAAACAGGACTCTAAGGGGAAAAACAGGTACATGGAGGACAATAGGATCAAGAAGGAAAATATGTCTATGGGGAAAATTTGTCAATCAGGGATTAGATCCAAAGGAAAAATTAAGTGACTGAGGGGTTGACACCTAGAGGCTGTAGCCGGAGACGGGTTTATGTGCTGGTATAACTATTAACCAATACTCCTACGGCAATCCCACCTCTGTGACGGGAATAACCAATACTCCTACGACAATCCCACCTCTGTGACGGGAATAACCAATACTCCTACGGCAATCCCACCTCTGTGACGGAATAACCAATACTCCTACGACAATCCCACCTCTGTGACGGGAATAACCAATACTCCTACGACAATCCCACCTCTGTGACGGAATAACCAATACTCCTACGACAATCCCACCTCTGTGACGGGAATAACCAATACTCCTACGACAATCCCACCTCTGTGACGGGAATAACCAATACTCCTACGACAATACCACCTCTGTGACAGGGGCAACGGAAGGAGGCGAGACCACGCTTATCAACCCACCCGAGCATCAGTCGTCACACGTAAAATTTCGGTGCACATCGACCCCTTACTGCATAGTTACTTGTCTTAGCTGCCGTACCTGAGGATAAAAAGAACCAACGTGCAAAACATATCAAACAAGGAGAGGCCTATGATACCCCTGTCTCACGTAGAATAAGATCCCCCGGCCTATCAGGTTCCACAGGCCTAAGTCGCTTCCTAAGTGACGCACCAAGGTAATCACTAAAAGCTAGGGAGGCTGATACTTGCCGGATACCTTAGTTACTAAAAATGTGCTGACGCCTCGACTTGTTGCATCATTTACCATACTTAACGTGACATGTTGTGCACCACGGATACACACACACACACACACACACACACACACACACACACACACACACACACACACACACACACACACACACACACATACACACATACACACTGACAGACACACGCACGCACACGCACACACACACACACACACACACACACACACACACACACACACACACACACACAAATACACTGACAGACACACTCACTCACACTCACACACACACACACACACACACACACACACACACACACACACACACACACAAATACACTGACAGACACACGCACGCACACGCACACACACACACACACACACACACACACACACACACACACACACACACACACACACACACACACACACACACACACACAGAACCTGTCTCTCCATCAAATGCTTTCCTTAATACTTACTGTAAATTCAGCATCAATTTCTTTACCCTGTTTCTCAGAACTTAACGATACGCTGTTCCTGCAACAGCTCCCTCTTCCACATAGCGCGTAACTCACAGCCAGGTTTTCCTTCTTGCTTGCCTTTATGCTGATCTTTTTCCATGTTGTGTATATGTATGCAATTTTTTTTTTTTTTTATGCAAGGAAGAAGGAACCAAAGGCCAGAAGCCCGCAAATCGTTCCTTCCAAGAAAGAAAAAAAAACAATAGCAAAGAGAGCCAAATTCAACATCGTTCATTTCGAGATGCCTGGACACACTGCGTTTGAAAGACTGGAGATCATAGGAAGTAGGAAATGCAGACAGGGAGACATTTCCAGAGTTGACCTGTTGCATAAATGAAAGACTGGAAGTATGGATGGGGTATATGTGCAGGAGTGGGTAAGAATGAGAGGGCAAAAGGAGTATGTATAGTTGTGGGTAAAAGGTGGAAGAAGAGCATAAGAGAGTATGGATAAGTTGGGTCAAGGATTATGCGGGTAAGATTGAAAGTTGGAATACAAATGTGGGCGATTGTGTGTGTGTGTATGCGCCAACGCAAGATCGTGCAAGCAGAGTGAGAGAAGAGTTCTGGACAAATATGGAAGTGTGCATGGAAAAGTTTGGAAGGAATGAGAGAGTGTTTTTGATCGGTGATATGAATGGTAAAGTAGGGAATGTGAAGGTGGATGGAATAGTTGGTGAGTGGGGTGTGCCTGCTGAGATAGATGAGACTGGCTATGAGTTAGTGGACATTTGTACCGGGAGGGGGTTGGTGATAGCCAATACCCTCTTCAGGCACAAAATGATCCACAGGTATACATGGCGAGTGATGAGAAGGGTGGGTGGTGAACTGAACGAAAGGAAGGCAATGATTGATTATGTGTGTGTGGATGAAAGGATGCGAAAATGTGTAATGGATGCAAGAGCTTATAGAGGTTGGGGGAGTGGACTTTCTGACCACTACTTGGTGGTTGCCAGAATCAAGATCCAATTAGGATGGAGAAATAGAAGAAGGGAAGGACGGGAAGAAGGAGTATTTGTAAGGAGAGTGGATAGGTAACAAGAGGATGAGAAAAAGGCAGAGTATAAGAGAGAAGTGGAGGAACGATTGGGAAAATATGAACTGGAGCAGATGGGGGACGTGGAAGGTGTGTGCAGGATATTTACAGAAGAAATATGTGCAGCATGTGGTGTGGTGTGTGGGATGAAGAGAAGACGGAGGGGGGTGCAAGGAACATCGTGGTGGAATGAAGAGGTGAGACAGGCTGTGGCACAAAAGAAGAAAGCATACAATGAATGGATGAGAAATAGGGGTGTGGAAGAAGTTGAGAGACGGGAGAGAGAGTTATATGTAGAAAGAGAGAGGTGAAAAGATTAGTAAGAGAGAGTAAGAAGAAAGCAGATGAGGAATTTGGAAGGAATTTGAGTGTAAAGTGGAGGGACTGTAAGAAAATGTTCTGGAAAGAGGTGAAAAGAGTAAGACAGGGTGGAAGTGAAGTTGGCAGGGAAGTGAACGATAAAAATGGTAGATTACTAGTGGAGAAGGGAGAAAAAGTGAGCAGATGGAGAGAACACTTTAAGGAATTGTTGAACATAGAGGATGGAAGTAATGCGAGTATAAGTGGCTGGGGAATGGCTGCGAGAAGGAGGGAGGTGAGAAGACAGGAAGAAATCAGTAGGATAGAAGTTGTGGAAGCAATGAAGAAAGTTAAATCGGGGAAAGCCCCAGGAATTGATGGAGTATGTGGTGAAATGCTGAAGTATGGGGGAGAGATAGTAGTAGAATGGATGTGGAAAATGTGCAGATTGGCCTGGGAGGAAGGTAGAGACCCAGAGGATTGGAAGTCAGGTATAATTATTCCCTTATACAAAGGAAAAAGGGAAAAAGAAGTGTGTAGTAATCATGGGGGCATTTGTCTTCTTAGTATAATAGGAAAAGTGTATGGTAGGATACTTATTGACAGAGTTAGAGAAAGAACAGAGTAATTAGTTGGAGAAGAACAGGGAGGCTTTAGGAAGAGAAGAGCTTGTGTAGATCAGATATTCATTCTTAGATCTTTAGTGGAAAAGTTTCTAGAGAAGGGAAAGAAGTTGTATGCGGCTTTCATGGATTTGGAGAAAGCATATGACAGGGTGGATAGACAAGGATTGTGGAAAGTATTAAGAATATATGGAGTAGATGGGAAGTTGTTGAATGCTGTGAAGAGTATGTACGATGGTGCGAAGGCTGCAGTGGGTGTGGATGGTGAACTGGGTGATTTTTTCTCTTTGAAGGTTGGGTTGAAACATTGATGTGTCATGTCTCCATGGATGTTCAATCTGTACATGGATGGGGTAATAAAAGCGGTACAAGGTAGGGTAGTGGATGTTGGAGTGGCCCTGGTGAGAGAGGGTAGTGTTTGGAAACTCCCTGTACTGTTGTTTGCAGATGATACTGTGTTGTTGAATGAAGACGAAAGAGAGCTGCAAGGCATGGTGGATGAGTTTCGGAGAGTGTGTAAGAAACGGAATCTAAAGGTGAATGTAGGGAAGAGTAAAGTGATGGTCTTTGAGAGAGGTGAAGTCAGTGAATGTACAGCGAGATTGGATGGTAAGGAATTGGAAAATGTGAGTGCATTTAAGTACTTGGGTAGTGTGATGAGTAAGGATGGAGGTTTGGAGGGTGAAGTGCTTGAAAGGGTACAGCAGGGAAGAATGGTTGCTGGTTCCTTGAAAGCAGTGATAAGAAGCAGGGAAGTGAGCATGGAAGTGAAAAAGCTACTACATGACAGTATTGTGATACCAACTCTAACGTATGGAAGTGAAGCTTGGACGTTGCTGGAAGGACACAAGTCAAGAGTGAGAGCAGTGGAAATGAGTTATTTAAGAGGAGCCTGTGGAGTCACATGGACAGACAGGCTGACAAATGAGGATATAAAGGAGCGTTGTGGTGTGGATGTGGATGTAATAGGTAGCGTTAGGAGGAATACACTGAGGTGATTTGGCCATGTGGAGAGGATGGAGGGTGAAAGACTGACGAAGAGAGTGTATGTGAGTGAGGTGGAGGGGGGAAGAGGGAGGGGAAGGCCGAGGATGAGATTGAGGGATGGGGTGGAGAGGTATATGAGAGAGGGTGGGGTGAGTTGGGAGCGGGGCAGTGAAATGGCGGGGGACAGGGCGACGTGGAGGCGATTTGTTTGTGGCCACCCCGAACGGGATTGAGGCGTCTGGCAATAGATAGATAGATAGTCTTTCCCTGGCCCTGCCTCACCGCCCACCACTATGCCGGCCTATTCCGCCTCAACATTACAACCACGTCATCTTTTTTATTGCCTCCCAGCACCGACCGTTGCTGAAAGACGTGTTCCCACCCCAGCGCCACGCATCATACTGGTTGTAACCTGCCTGTCCCGCCTTGTACCACCAGCCCAACATCCAAACCCAGTTCATCCACCCCACCCATTCTTTCCCTTCAAATTAAACCCGGCAATTACCCGGACACTTACAACATCCACAGCATAGCTGGTGACCAGCGAGATCTTTGAAAAACTGCAGTAGGTTTTCCTTAGGGTAATGTAGCGTGACAATGCTATATTAACAAGGGTCCAAGTTTCAGTCGTTGCAAAGCTGCAGTTACTATTTTTTGGGGGGATAGGGGGGCTGAAAATGGCCTTCCTTGTACTTAGTCCATAAGTTCATCAGTAATCGTAGCTTCGGAGTTGTTGGGATTTGGGCCCATGTCGAGACAACATTTTTAAATAATAATAATAAAAAAAGTAGGCCCCTCAAATAATCTCCTGAGGTTTCACAAAGATCTAGTGAGGATCCACTCGATTCTCATCAAGGCATGCACGAACACTCACTGACATCCATCCCAGCCCATTCTGGCCGCTCCCTCCCCACACCTCTATTTCTACTACGCTGTTAAATAGCATATCCCAGATAATAATGCTTCAACTACCAGCTCAGTTGTAACGCCCATTTTCACAAGCTGTGCTATCCCGTCATGGCTCTCCAACCAGAGCCATCACGACCCAGCCTGCCCCCTCATCATTTCCCACTCCATCAGTGCTGAAATACCCGACGTGTCACTTCTCAAACACGTTATAGCTATTTTCCCTGATTTTTAGCACACACACTTATAAACATCGTATGACACGCTATTTACTGATCTAGGTGGGCTGCGAGGCGAAGTGACCTAAAAGTACCTGAAACTATCTAACTGACTGAAGCAATCCTCGGCTGATGTACTTCAGTGAAGCATGGCTGAAACGAACTACAATGGCTAGACAGGATCTACAGTAAGCTGACCTGAATGGATGTGGCTGGATTGTGCTGGCTGTCGATTTATGTAACTATATAGCTCACTCACTCACTCAGTCACACACACACACACACACACACATGCATATATATATATATATATATATATATATATATATATATATATGCTGTGCATATCTAGCCGGGTGGTGCTACCTACGAGACATAATGGAGGAAGGATGTAAGTAGACGACTCTAAAAAACAGTGACCTAAATGGCTTTGAAATACCATGAATTGGCCTGATTTGGCCGGAATTGATGTGAAAGACCTGAACACACCTAAATGAGCCAGACTGAACTGGAATAGACGTAACGGAACTTGAACTGGCCTAACAGGACCTGAATGTTTCTGTACCGACCTGAACTGACATGATGTGGCGAGAATGAATGTGTCTCAGGACGCTGGGAAAAATGAAAACTACTGTTGCTCATAGTGTGATGGAAAAAGGAAATAGATAATGTATGAAAGGAGGACGAGAAGGAGGGTAGAGGTGGAGGATAATTTGATACCCTTGGAGTTAGAAAGGAGAATCAGCCAACCACAGGCTTTGGGGCTCAATGCTGCAAGAGAATCAACTAACCACTGGATTTGAGGTTCCATGTTGCAAAAGAATCAACGAACCAGTTCCATGTTGCAAGAGAATCAACCATCCACTGGCTTGTGGGTTCCATGTTGAGAAAGAATCAACGGATCACCGGCTTTGGGGTTCCTTGTTGCAAGTGATTCGTCAGGTGGTATGCGATATATTATTATGAATTAAGTTCTTTTTTTGGTAACATATTTCACGAAAAATCTCATGATTGGCTACTGAGAGACATAATGAATAAAGAACACATTTTATTTATTTTTTATGCCAGGAAGAAGGAACCAAAGGCCATGAGCCTGCAATAACTGTTCCTGCAAAGAGAAAACAAGAAAGAGCCAAATTCAAGATCCATTCATTTCTAGATGCCTGGACACACTGCGCTTGAAAGACTGGAGATCATAGCTAGCAGTAAATATAGACAGAGGAAGACAGTTCCAGAGTTGACCTGTTGCATAGATGAAGGACTGGGAGTAACGGTTAACTCTTGCATTAGAGAGTTGGACAGAAAAGGGATGAGAGTTTGATGCTATACGGGTGTTACGCGCCCGTCGTAGAGGTGGAGGGATGCAAGCAGATAGTTCAGAGGAGCAGTGACCATTGAGGTAATGATGGAAAAGAGATAAAGATGCAACAGTGCTGCGAAGAGACAGAGGTTGAAGGGAGCCAGTAAGAGGAGGAGAGTTAATGAGACGAAAAGCCTTTGACTCCACCCTACTGAGAAGAGCTGTATGTGGGGAGCCTCCCCACACGTGTGAGTTGTAATGCTGTGAAAATATATATTTTAATTCTTGCAGTTTCATGGCTATAATGTTTAGGTCAGTGGGGAGTTTTTGAAATAGCGTAGTCAGATATATCCTTGAAGAACCTTGTCATTACTGACGTTCTTTCTTTAGCTGAATAAAACAATCTGGTGGTAGTAACAAAGATTGAATATATTTAAGATTGTCGAACATTTTCAAGGGAGTACATAGTAGTCTTCTCACATTTCTAGTGCACTGATATACGTCATTGCAACCTGCCATGATTAATGAAAGCACAAACCTGATTTAAATGTGGTTTTGTATGATTTGATCCTCTTAGAAAATCTATGTGACAATGAAACAGTTGTCTGGTGATACTTGTCCAAGGAATAATTGTGCCAGGTTTGAGGCAAATTGGTGAAGAATTAATAAAGAAATGATATCAAGCCGAAGCCTTGAAAATCCAGTGATGTGGATACATAACGATATCGTGAAAATAAGGATAAGTTCACTAGTCTTAATATTGCCTATGTTGACTGACCTTTTTGACTTCAGGGGCCTGACATAGACAGTCCAGCCATACATCCACGATAGGTTAAGATCCATTCACCCATTAACAAGGATTTCGAGTTATTCCTACCACATACGACTAAGGAATCTGTCAAATTTTATATAATGCCACTGACATTTGTTACTGCGATGTTGAGCAAAAAATATATGAACACATTCCAGACAGGAATGGTAATGTATTATAACAGGACTGTCGTTGTCAGATGGAAATATGAAACACATACCCATGGTACATGTAATTTTCATGAGAACTTTCTTGCAGAGACATATAATTCCAGCATCTTTTCTGTAGAGAGACTTCTTTCTACATCTACATCTACAAGTAAGTCTACTGTATGCAGGTCTATAATTGCGTTCAATTTCTAATGAAGTTAGCTCCAGATTTCTTCAGGGAGATGTAAACAAATATTTCAAGGGCATCATAATTTATTATTCATCCTACACATCGTATAAAAATAACAGCTAAATTGGTAAATCATAAAGAGATTACAAAAACTGGAAATCACCTTCGTGGATCTGGATGAAACAGTTGTTACCTGAGTCTTGGGAAGAATCAGCGAAGAGTTACAAGGTTTGGAAAACAACTCCAGGAATATGGCACAGGTGAGAGAGAAGGGATATAGAGAAATGGACATGAATAAAGAAATGAGATACATGGATAATGGCCATTCGCTCTCCCAGCCCCACCGCCAATGGGACCTATTGTACGTCGCCGTCATCCTCACCCTTATCGCCTGCCGAACGTGTGGGAGAATCCAACGCCGAAGTTGGTAGCCCTGTACGGCAAAGATGGAAGGACAAAGTTAGGGTTCTGAAAGTTTAAACAACCTATGCGTAGATAACTATGCTTCATCCAACATGAATGCTATGTCCTTTACGCTACTTCACGACCCAGACATATCACATTCCTGTAGAATATTTACTACTGGAAATGTTTAACGGAACAGTATGGATTTTCACTTTCGGTGGTTGACCAACGACCTTATTTGGGGTTGCTGTCTATGCGTTTCGTTTTGCCAGTGATATTGATTATCCAGTAATTATAGTGTCCTTCTCAATATGTATAGTAGTCCTATCATGATTCCCTCCCCCAAAAGCAGAACACCAAAGCTTTAGTCCCTTTCCCATAATGGATACGGTAGCCTCTCTATCAAACACTCTCAACTCATAGCGTATAACAGACATACCACTGCCTCTTTCCTACATTCCTGCCGTAGCATCTGTCCCATGTTAAAAAATATTACGATAGTCCTTTTCCCATACTGTAAAACAATCCTTTATATCACATTCATCCCTGGGCTCCAAAAACTCCTTTTCCACTCACCTGCCGCTGCTGCCTCTTGAATGAGAGACTCCGATGTTAAAGGCGGTGTTCTTGTTGGGTCTGAACTCGTAGCCTGCGTTCACTCCCAGGTTCCTGCTGCTGCCCAGCCTGTGTGGGGCCAGACGGACAGACACAGGTAGTGAGCAGGTGGGGAAGAAATATGGTATATGGAGGAAACGGACAGATAAGTAATAAAGTTGTGTCGAGACTAAAATTTTTATCGGCTCAAATAAACACACGAATAAAGCATGTACAATAACGATTAGTGATACGAGAACATATCATAACAAAAGTAGGAATTATTATCCGGAGCGGCCAAGACTGATGTGGACTCAGCCCTGTAAGCGGACTCACCCTGGGACCTTGGTTCGGTCGACGGTGAGGCCGCCAGTGACTGTGTGTTTGTTGGATTTATGGCTGATGTTGATGTTGCCGCTGTCACGATGAGCGCTGGGGGCAACCAAAACGTCATATTAGGTGACACTGTATATGATGCTACAGTATTAGGCTACACATTTCAGTATCCTTGTAGTTAATGCTATCAATAGTAGAATGATTTCCTGTATACGATTTTAGTGACTAAATGAAAACTAATTTCACCAAGATCAAGTGTCAGTGTGATATAGCTTCGTTGTATGTAATCAAACCATGACAGAAACACACACGAAAAGCATGATTTAGTACTGCTAATAACTGTTCAGTACTAGACACAAACAGACGCCTTACCCGCCGCCCAGATCTTCCCTGTTGACGCCTCCTGACACAGTGGTCTGTCTCCTTCTCCTCACACCTCCTTCCTCTAGAGACTTTCCTCTTGTCGATTCTTCAAGTTCAAGGGACGAGTATGAGTCGACTACAAAGACTACTGGGATGATTTTAGCGTCGACTCCTTCATCCTGTGAGTCGACTAGAGGCAGGGTGAAGGCCGTGCCCAGGAGTAGGAGCAGGAGGAAGGGAGAGACGATGAGAACGAGGGAGCGCTGCATGTTGGTTGTCCTCACTACTCAGTGAGTGTGATGCCTCCACCTGTCCCACCCACCAGTATATATATCCCGGGACACAGACAAGCACGGGGATTATCCCCATCACGTACGTCCATAGCCAACAATAACATTTTCAGTTGTATTCGACCTTGAAGTGACGTAGCATCGTTGCCGATGTGGAATTTCCAACAAACAACTCTTCCCTCTTTTCCTACTGTCACTGTGCCTCGATGGTATTGTTGCGTCAGATGAAAACATTAGCTGCACAGGTTTTTGGAAACGAGTACAAAGATCTTTAATATGGCTGGAAAAGATTAGAATTTCCCCTCTTGCTCTCACACTGTCTCTACTACATTTCTATTCCCCCCCCCCCTCTCTCTCTCATTTAAATTTATCTCATTCAGACTTAGTGCGTGTGAATGAGTGAGGATTAGCGAAAGTGTAAATGTGACTGTGTGAGTGAAAGTGAATTCGAATGCGTGCATGTGTGTGTGTGTGTGTGTGTGTGTGTGTGTGTGTGTGTGTGTGTGTGTGTGTGTGTGTGCTATAATATTCAGTTCATTAGTTTCCTGTACTCAGTGACATCCACTACACATATCCTAACTTTGCTGTTCTCTCCTCGGGATGGCATGAGGCTGACCATGACTGCTCATGAAGAGGTCTAACAGTCTGTCGAGTATTTAAACCATAAAGGTTCCTAATCCCTTTCACCTCAATTAATGGCCAACTGTAGCCTTGCTGGAGGGTCAGATTAGTTAGTAACCATGAAGACTCATTTTTATTTCATAACGAAAGCTTTCACCACTGCCCAGGCATTTGCAACATCATTCAGTCGTGTTAGTACTGCGTGTTGGGGCGGTTTGGTTCTGGTAATTATGTCTACTGAACACCTTATTGGAGCCGTGTACCACAGGAGAGCTGTGTGGGATCCAACTGATCCACTCCACAAAAATACTGGAGTGTTGAAGAAACACTGGGAAGATATCTGTGAATAACAGCATACAAATGGTAAATTATAATCGAGCATTATTTTGTCATACGATTACTTAAGTAACGTTTGTTCCACCGTTGTTATAAAACCTATTAAAGACCATTAATGTCTAAAATTCATATTAGTATTTTTTTTTTTATGTCTCCGACTCTGGGCAATGGCTTCAGAGCCTATATCTCTGGGGCAGTAGCCTATCCCAAGGTTCAGTAGTCCTCCTACACCTCCACATGTCACCACTTCGGCGCTGACACCCACCGTCCATATTGAATACATGCTAGGGCTGTCTCATACAGGACTGGTGTATTGGTATTAGCGGGGGTATTTTTACGACATGTCGGCGGGTCTTTTGGTAGATCAGGAAAGTCTGCTTTTATGAAATTCAATTCCTTAAACTGTTCCCTGCCCTAGCCGGGATTCGAACCTGGGTCCATCAGGACTGCAGGCCGCCTCTCTACCGATTCAGCCACCGCCTCTATACCCTTTGTTACACTATAGGCTTAACAGATAAGTGTATACACTATATGTATGTGTATATGTACAGTATATAAGTAATGAACATCGACAATTTTATTATTTATCAGTACATAAATTTATGAAATATAATTCAGTAGGTAGTGAATTTCCCAGCGGATATTTCACTATAGGCATGCTTCTGACTATCTGTCGCCCGCGAGGTTGCCGCTTCCTATTTGGACACGATGTTGACGCTCACCTCGCGGCTCATTTCTCGACGCTGCCTCCCCGCTCGTCGCGTTCGGTGTGGCCGTAGCCTGAATGTTTTCTATGCATCTTAATTAGTGAAGATGATATTCATGCATTTACGTCTAATATTTCTTTTCCACACATTCCGCAAGGCTGTCCACTCTCATATTCTTAGTACAATCGGGGACAAATGTTTGCCAGATATTTCATTTCTGTTTCTCACTTTGCTTCATAGTATTCCTAAGCAGAGAGAGGATGGGTATGTTGCTCTGCCCATAAATTATTCTCCTGGGTATTCTGGATGAAGGAGGAAAATGACAGGCATGGGCTTAGTAAGAAGTAGACGAAGTATTAATGCCGATCAGATGTTCCTGACGGTACGTGTTATAAAAGTGTTTTCTGCGTTCCCATGTACAGTACCTTTTATTATTTTAGTTTTTAGTCTCTCTGACTGTGAGACAATGTTTTCACCCCTGTTCCTTTGTTTGTTTGTTAGCAGGCTTACTCAAAAACTAAAGGAAAGATTTAGACCAAATTTGGTGGGTAGATAGCCCATGTCCCAGGGAACAATCGATTAACTTTTGGGACCAATTTGAATAGTATTACAGATTCTGGATCCGAAAAACACTTTTTGAGAAATCCTAATAGAAGATGAGAAAACCTAACCCATTATGAAGAGTGGCTTGGAAATTACATTGCCCTTGTCGGAGAGATGCGCTCCACTGAATGCCCCTCTAGTTCTAGTAATTAATTTATTTGTGTGTGTGTGTGTGTCCGACTCTGGGTATAGGCTTAACAACCCGTTCCCCGAGGTTCAGCAGTACTCCTACGCACTATGCACCTTCACATTTCCTCATTTCGGCGGTAACACCCACCGTCCCAATTGAATAAATGATATACATGGGGGGAGAAACCTGTACTGTACACAGGAAAAATCATCTGATAAATTACCAATATGCTGGGAATCGAACCAGGGACTCAGGTGAGAGCCAGGCAGCATACCACTGCACCACGACCAGATAAGAGATACCTCACGTTGTCACAATCTTGTAACCAACGTCCCTCCGCCCCCACTGTGGGCATCAAGAGGATATATATATATATATATATATATATATATATATATATATATATATATATATATATATATTTATGCTGCCTGGCTCTCACCTGAGAGTCCCTGGTTCGATTCCCAGCATATTGGTAATTTATCAGATGATTTTTCCTGTGTACAGTACAGGTTTCTCCCTTCATTCTGACTTGCCGTAAGTGCTTGGGATAGATTAAAAACATCTACTTGCCCGAGTGCCAGGGGGTTAACTCATCCTCTTGATGCCCACAGTGGGGGGCGGAGGGACGTTGGTTACAAGATTGTGACAACGTGAGGTAACTTTTACCTGGTCGTGGTGTAGTGGTATGCTCCCTGGCTCTCACCTGAGAGTCCCTGGTTCGATTCTCAGCATATTGGTAATTTATCAGAAAATCATATACATGCCAAGGCTGTCTCGTACAGGACTGGTGCAATGGTGGGTCTTATGGTTGATCAGAAAATTTCGCCTCTTGAAATACAAATCATTAAATTGTTCCCTACCCCAGCGAGATTCGTCTCTGGGTCCATTGGAACGGCATGCCACCTGTCTACCACTCCGGCTCCCGCACTGTCTCCCTTTCCCTGTAATATTTCTTATCACAGTATATATATATATATATATATATATATATATATATATATATATATATATATATATATATATATATATTGTTACATGGCCTGTGATTTCATCATCCTTTGTGTAATTCTAACGTGCAGTGTGCTGCATGTTTGATCATGAGCGTGTTCTGCCTCAGTCCCCCCTTCTACCGTTATAGTAGAGTAAGTCGTTCTTTCTGTTGTTCAGAGCAGGATTGTCAACTCTTTGTCCCCATGGCTTCATTTGCGTGTCCTTCTTACAAGTGGTATCAAGCTCTGCTGGCCCCTATATAATGAGCTCAGTCTCTGCATCATTGCCACTTAGATCTGCTCCTCTTTTTGATCACGTCTCTGTCCTTCCCTGTACAGTTATTATTGTGAGTGCTCAGGAAGTCTCCAACCATCTAGCAGCTGTGTGTAATTTGAGTATAACTGTTGTTGCATTTTTTCTTGTACTGTGTAGCATAAGGTTAATTCTTAGGCCTAGTAAGGTTTTTGTAATTTATATAAACGTTCTTATTGTCAGCCATCATTAATAATATTTTGTATCTGTAATAATATATCTGGCATTCACTGAGTATTATCTGGTATCTCATTTTAACAGGGCTGACTTAGATAAATTTACTCAAGCTAATTTCGTGTTAATAGAGGCTATTGCAGTTAACCATATATTTAACCTGTTTTTGCCATTACATTATCCTTATGAGTCCTGAATGTTTTGTTGTTAGTTTGAGCATTAAACTTTAACTTGTAATTTTACCTAACTCTTTTGTTTTGAACCTGGAACTTTACGGGACAGTAGTGATTTTTAATATTCTCACTTAAAGTGTACATTATCTTTCTCTGTTCCGTAACAGAAATTTGGCAACCTCTTATCAGGATATTCAGGATATTATCATAAGGATATTGCTTTATATTTTGTGACTGTGATTTATTCATGATGTCTAGGCCTACTATTTCTACACTTGATGAAGCCAAAGATTTTTTGTCAAATGTGCAAACATTTGACAAAAAATCTTTGGCTTCATCAAGTGTATGATGTAGAAAACAGAACAAAGAATGAACTTCAGCTTGTTGCTCAACAATTGGGAATTGCAGTTCACTCTCATCATTCTAAAGATCAAATTGTTGGCATGATTAATAAAAGCTTGCTTAATGTAACTCCTTCAAATGAGCAAACGCAGATTGAATTAGCTAAGTTACAGCTAGCCCTGCAGGAGGCTCGTGTTAAGGAGGCTGAATTTCAAGCACGTGCTAAGGAGGCTGAGTCTCAGGCTAAGGAGGCGGAGTCTCAGGCTCGTATTCAGGAGGCTGAATTTCAGGCAAATGCTCGTATTCAAGAGGCACAGGTACAGGCTCAGGCACAAATTGAACTTGCAAGGATTCAGGCAGACCATGAGTATCGCATGAAACAAGGTGGAACTGGATCATCTAGCTCTGATGATTTTGATGTGGCTAAAAATGTTAAACTTGTCCCTCCTTTTAATGAATCTGATTTAACAAAGTATTTTCAGTTGTTTGAGAGGGTAGCTACAGGTTTTAATTGGCCCAAAAAGTATTGGCCAGTACTCCTTCAAACTGTTCTCACCGGTAAAGCTCAAGTAACTTATGCATTTTTGCCTCAGGATCAATGTGATAATTATGATGTAGTTAAGAGCTTGATTCTTAAGGCCTATGAGCTTGTTCCCGAAGCCTATAGAGTAAAATTTAGGACAACTTATAAGCAAGATAAGCAATCCCATGTTGAGTATGCAAAAATCAAAGAAGATCTGTTAGAGCAGTGGTTAAATTCTAAGAATGTGGATTCTGATTTTGATAAATTTAAGCAGATGATTTTGCTGGAGGACTTCAAGAGGTGTATTTATAAAGATGTAAGCCTATATCTTGATGAGAAAAGAATAGATAATTTGTCTGATGCTGCAGTTTTAGCTGATGAATATGTTCTCACTCACAAGAGACATTCTAGAGAAAAAGGGAAAGCTGAGAGTAAGTACGTTGCCTCTACTCAGAGTACAGGTAACAGGAAAGAGAATGAAGATGATGTTTCTCAGGAAATAAATACCAGCTTCACCTCTAGATTTAAGAAAAGTAAATGTACTTATTGTAGTAAGCTTGGTCATACTACGGAGAAATGTTTCAGGAGACAGCGTGATGTGAACAAAAAGGAGTCTTTAAATATTCAGTCAATTGGTCTAGTGTCCACCCTTGAGAGATCCCAGAATTCTTTAACTGAGTTAACTGAACCTGCTTTGAGGGGTAACTTAAATTCTCACGATGGAGCTCCTCTTTTGAGCAGTAACGTGGGTGACACTCTCAAGAGTTCATGTGCTAATTTCCTGTCTGATGGTTTTGTCAGTCCTCTGGACAGTAATGACAGGAAATCAGTTAAAATATATCGTGATACAGGTGCTTGCCAATCCCTTATGCTGACCAGTGTTCTAGGCTCTAACGTTAATTCCTCTGATGAAACTGTAATCTTGCAAGGTTTAGGGAATAATTACTTCTCTGTCCCTCTGTGCAGAGTGAATTTAGAGTCTGGTTTTGTTAATGGTTCCGTTATGGTTGTATTCGTTGAGACACTCCCAATGTCAGGTGTAACTTTCTTACTTGGAAATGATATTGGTGGAAGTCAGGTGTGTCCAGCTCCTCAGTTGTCTGGTGAGCCAGTGGCTGCGACCCATGATTGTGATGTCCCTGATGTGTTCCATGCATGTGCTGTCACTAGGGCTAAGTCTAAAGTTACTGGTGATTTAGAGGATAATGATGATGATGATGTTATCCTAGCTGACACTTTTCTTGCTAATTTGGACCACTCACCAGATGAGGCAGTACCCCGTAGTGTTGATAATTTGTCTCGTCAAGAGTTGGTTGAGTTGCAGGTTGTCTGACCCTGAGTTGAAAGGTCTAGCTAACTCTGCTTGCAGTGAGGAAGAGTCAGCTGGTGCTTCTACTTGTTATTATGTAAAGTCAGGAGTACTTATGAGGAAGTGGAGACCCCCAACAGCATCAGCCGACTGTGAATGGGAGGTTGTACATCAAGTTGTCATCCCTCGTGTTTGTAGGCAGGATATCATTAGAGTGGCTCATGATTCCAGTTTGGCAGGACACCTTGGAGTGAGGAAGACTGTGGCACGCATTTTGAAACACTTCTACTGGCCAGGTATCTTCAGGGATGTTTCCTGGTATTGTAAGTCTTGTCACACCTGTCAAGTTGTGGGGAAGTGTAATCAGACCGAAAAGGTTGCACCTCTAGTTCCCATTCTTCCTTTTGAGGCGCCATTCACCCGTGTGTTGGTGGATATTGTGGGCCCTCTTCCTAAGACTTCTTCAGGATTTTCTTATGTGTTGACCCTGATTGATATGGCTACTCGTTATCCTGAAGCCATTCCACTTAGAAATATCTCAGCAAAGAACGTGGTTAAGGAAATGCTAGGGTTCTTCACAAAGTTTGGTCTGCCCAAGGAGGTACAGTCAGACCGGGGAAGTAATTTCATGTCAAATGTTTTCAAGCAGTCTCTGAAAGAGTTGGGCATTACCCAGATCATGTCTTCGGCTTACCATCCCCAGACCCAAGGAGCGTTGGTGAGATATCATCAAACACTCAAATCGATGCTCAAGAAATACTGTTTGGAACATCAGAAAGACTGGGATAAAGGTCTTCCATTCGTTGTGTTTGCTGCAAGAGAATCTCCAAATGAATCACTGGGCCTCTCACCTTTTGAACTACTGTTTGGCCATGAAGTAAGAGGACCCCTTAAGCTACTCAAGCAATGCTGGCTGTCGGAGGAAGATGACGTCAACCTGCTGGAGTATGTGATGAAGTTCAAAGAACGGCTGTCCACTGCTTTACAGCTGGCGAGAGAGAATTTAGGAGCTGCTCAGGAGAAGATGAAGACTTGGTATGATAAGAAGTCCAGGTTACGCCACTTTCAGCCAGGAGATCAGGTTTTGATTCTGCTACCGGTTCATGGGCAACCTCTTCAAGCCAAGTTTAGTGGTCCTTATTTCGTGGAGAAGAAACTCAGTGATGTCAACTATGTCATCGCCACACCAGATCGTAGAAAGAACAAGCAGCTTTGTCACATCAACATGCTAAAGCTATATCACAGGCGGGACGAAAATAACCCAGTCTGCAATGTAGCTGTTCCTCCCGAGTCTGCAAGTGAAGTTCTCCCATGCAGTATGAGCCTGAGTGATAGTTTGGGGAAGAATCCTGATATCATGAATGATCTCCAGACTAAGCTTTCTCATCTACCTCCCAAGGAAAGGCAGGAGTTTTCGGTATTACTGCAGGAGTACCCGCAAGTGTTCCGTGCCATTCCAGGAAGAACCACTGTGTTGATGCATGATATCGATGTTGGAGACGCAAAGCCAATTAAATTGCCTCCTTACCGTGTGAACCCAGTGAAAGTTCCTCTCATCCAGAAGGAGCTTGGCTACCTGTTGGACCACAAGATGATTGAGCCCTGTCAGACCGAGTGGAGTTCTCCTGTCACTCTGGTCCCTAAGCCGGGTGGGTCACAGTGGCTTTGCATTGACTACAGACGTGTTAATCAGAGAACCAAAACAGACACTTACCCTCTCCCTCGCGTGGAAGATTGCATAGACAAGATCGGAAAGGCTAGGTACATAAGTAAGTTTGATTTGTTAAAGGGATACTGGCAAGTACCTATGACTGAACGTGCTAGGGAGATCTCATGTTTTGTAACACTAGGAAAGACTTTTGCATGTTCTGTAATGCCATATGGTATGAAGAATGCACCAGCCACATTTCAGAAGCTCATGAATGTTGCAACAGAGGGTTTGGCAGGGTGTGTTGTTTATATTGATGATGTATTAATCTTCAGTGACAACTGGAAAGATCACCTATGCCATGTCAGTAAATTTCTTGAGCGTTTGGTTCATGCTAATCTTGTAGCTAATTTATCAAAGTGTGAGTTTGGTCAAGCTAAAGTTCAGTACCTTGGGTATGTAATTGGTGATGGACATGTTGCACCACCAGGAGCTAAGGTTCAGGTTATAAGTGATCTTCCCAGACCTAAAAGTAGGAAAGAGCTACAAAGATTTTTGGGAATGGTAGGTTATTACAGGAGATTTGTTCTTAACTTTTCTATTCTTGTATCACCACTTACAGACCTACTGAAAAAGGGAGTTAAAATTGTCTGGACCAATAACTGTGAATCCTCTTTCAGCAAACTTAAAGCTATCCTATTAAGTCAGCCAGTGCTCGCTACTCCAAATTTTGCTAAGCCTTTTAAGATGGCTGTTGATGCAAGTGATACAGGAGCTGGGGCTGTTTTGCTGCAAGAGGATGATCGGGGTATTGAACATCCTGTATCTTATTACAGTAAGAAGTTCACTCCACCTCAAAAGAACTACTCAACTATTGAGAAAGAGCTTTTGGCCTTGATTTTGGGTTTACAGCATTTTTCATTTTATTTGTGTTCTGGTTTTGACCTCATAGTCATTTATACCGATCATAACCCACTGAAATTCCTTAGTAAGTTTAAAGATAAAAAGCAGAGATTGACAAGATGGAGGCTACTTCTTCAGGAGTATTCATTAGACATACAACATGTCAAGGGGAAAGAAAATGTTATTGCAGATTGCTTATCTAGACTTTAGACAGATTGTTTTAGAGTAATAAGAAATTTCCTTTGTAAATTTCTTTTTCTTTGTGGGGAGGTGTTACATGGCCTGTGATTTCATCATCCTTTGTGTAATTCTAACGTGCAGTGTGCTGCATGTTTGATCACGAGCGTGTTCTGCCTCAGTCCCCCCTTCTACCGTTATAGTAGAGTAAGTCGTTCTTTCTGTTGTTCAGAGCAGGATTGTCAACTCTTTGTCTCCATGGCTTCATTTGCGCGTCCTTCTTACAAGTTGTAGCAAGCTCTGCCGGCCCCTATATAATGAGCTCAGTCTCTGCATCATTGCCACTTAGATCTGCTCCTCTTTTTGATCACATCTCTGTCCTCCCCTGTACAGTTATTATTGTGAGTGCTCAGGAAGTCTCCAACCATCTAGCAGCTGTGTGTAATTTGAGTATAACTGTTGTTGCATTTTTTCTTGTACTGTGTAGCATAAGGTTAATTTTCAGGCCTAGTAAGATTTTTGTAATTTATATAAATGTTCTTATTGTCAGCCATCATTAATAATATTTTGTATCTGTAATAATATATCTGGCATTCACTGAGTATTATCTGGTATCTCATTTTAACAGGGCTAACTTAGATAAATTTACTCATGCTAATTTCATGTTAATAGAGGCTATTGCAGTTAACCATATATTTAACCTGTTTTTGCCATTACATTATCCTTATGAGTCCTGAATGTTTTGTTGTTAGTTTGAGCATTAAACTTTAACTTGTAATTTTACCTAACTCTTTTGGTTTGAACCTGGAACTTTACGGGACAGTAGTGATTTTTAGTATTCTCACTTAAAGAGTACATTATCTTTCTCTGTTCCGTAACAATATATATATATATAAATATATATATATATATATATATATATATATATATATATATATATATATATATATATATATATATATATATATATTTATTTATTTATATTTATATATTTATTTATTTATTTTTATTTTTGCCTTCTTCCATTTCTACATCTTCATAAAAGCTTTTCCACCTGGTCATAAAATGGAACAGTCTGAATCAGTTTTGAAGGGGTTGGAAACATTCTCCATTAACCCCCTGATAACCTATTGTCTCTCCCAAATCAGAAAGGAATCGTCTGAAAGTACCAAGATTTAGAGAAAAGATGTCATCACACTAAAGGAATTTCCTTACACCGATAATTAACCCTTCCACCAGAGTGTGTTCTATTTATTATATTCATTCCACCGCCAGGCGATATGTGTAGCTTAGGGAAAACCACTAAGAGCAAAGAAGTTAAAGAATATTATAAGTAATCCGTTAAGTTCAAAAATACGCTAAAAAGCTGAAGGGAGGAAGGACAAATTAAAATAAAATATTGTCGTCGTTGTGAAATGATTAATAACGCTCACTACTACCTCTTGTTCTCCTTTCGGCTCTCCCTTTAGGGGTTGCCACAGCGGATCACCCGTCTCCATCTTACTTTGTTTTCTGTATCTTCTCTTACACCTACCACCCACATGTCCTCCTTCACTACATCCATAAACCTTCTCTTTGGCCTTCCTCTCTTTCTCCTGCCTGGTAACTTCATTTCCAGCATCCTCCTCCCGACATACTCCAAATCCCTCCTCCGCACATGTCCAAACCATCTCAGTCTCTCCTCTCTAGCTTTGTCCCCAAACTGACTTACGTGCACTGTCCCTCTAATATGTTCATTTCTTATTTTGTCCAACCTCGTCACTCCTAGTGAAAAACGCAACATCTTCAATCTGCTACCTCCATTTGTGCCTCGTGTCCTTTTGTCAGTGGTACTATCTCCATTCCGTACAACATGGCTGGCCTCACTACAGTCTTATAAACTTTCCCTTTCATTTATGCACAGACCCTTCTGTCACAGATCACTCCTGTCACCTTTCTCCATCCACTCCATCCCGCCTGCACTCTCTTTTTACCTCTCTACCACACTCTCCGTACCCCAAGTATTTGAATTCATCTACACCTTGCAGCCTCACGTTTCCCTTGTCATCTCTCTCATTTACACACATGTACTGAGTCTTGCTTCAGCTTACTTTCATTCCCCTTCTCTCCAGCGCATATCTCCATCTCTTAAGCTTTGCCTCAGCTTCCTCCCGGTTCTCACTACATATCACAATGTCGTCCGTAAACATCATTGTCCACGGAGGCTCCTGTCTAATCTTATCTGTCAATCTGTCCATCACTATTGCAAACAAGAAGGGGCTCAAAGTCGATCCTTGATCCAATCCCACCTCCACCTTGAAACCCTCAGTCATTTCTACTGCACATCTCACTGCTGTTACACTATCCTCGTACATGTCCTTCACCACCCTCACGTACCTTTCTGCCACTCCTGAGTTTCTCATACAGTACCACAGTTCCTCTCTCGATACCCTACCATAAGCCTTCTCCAAGTCTATAAACATACACTGCAACTCCTTCTGGCCTTCTCTGTACTTCTCCATCACCATTCTCAAAGCAAATATGGCGTCTATAGTACTCCTGTCTGGCATGAAACCAAATTGCTCCTCGTCGATCCTCACTACTCTTCTCAGCTTTGCTTCCACCACTCTCCCATATCTTCATTGCATGGGTGATCAACATTATACCTTTGTAGTTGCTGCAGCACTGTATATCACACTTGTTCTTGAAAATCGGAACTAGAATACTTTTTCTCCACTCCTCCGGCAGCCTCTCACCCTCCAGGATTTTGTTAAACAATCTGGTAAACCACGTCACAGCCTACGCTCCTCCATGCTTCCACTGGTATACCATCTGGGCCCACTGCCTTGCCATCCTTCATCCTCTTCATGGCATTCCTCACTTCCTCTCTGCTGATCTCTTGCACTTCCTGACTCACTACCTCCAACCCTTCCAACCTTCCCCTCTCTATATATCTATCTATCTATTGCCAGACGCCTCAATCCCGTTCGGAGTGGCCATAAACAAATCGCCTCCACGTCGCCCTGTCCCCCGCCATTTCACTGCCCTGCTCCCAACGCACACACCCCCTCTCTCATGTACCTCTCCACCCCATCCCTCCATCTCGTCCTCGGCCTCCCCCTCCCTCTCCCCCCCTCCACCTCACTCACATACACTTTCTTCGTCAGTCTTTCACCCTCCATCCTCTCCACATGGCCAAACCACCTCAGTGTATTCCTCATAACGCTACCTATCAAATCCACATCCACACCAAAACGCTCCTTTATATCCTCATTTGTCAGCCGATCTCTCCATGTGACTCCACAGGCTCCTCTTAAATAACTCATTTCCACTGCTCTCACTCTTGACTTGTGTCCTTCCAACAACGTCCAAGCTTCACTTCCATACGTTAGAGTTGGTATCACAATACTGTCATGTAGTAACTTTTTCACTTCCATGCTCACTTCCCTGTTTCTTATCACTGCTTTCAAGGAACCAGCAACCTTTCTTCCCTGCTGTACCCTTTCAAGCACTTCACCCTCCAAACTTCCATCCTTACTCATCACACTACCCAAGTACTTAAACGTACTCACATTTTCCAATTCCTCACCATCCAACCTCGCTGTATATTCACTGACTTCACCTCTCCCAAAGACCATCACTCTACTCTTCCCTACATTCACCTTTAGATTCCGTTTCTTACACGCTCTCTCAAACTCATCCACCAAGCCCTGCAGCTCCCTTTTGTCTTCACTCAACAACACAATATCATCTGCAAACAACAGTACAGGGAGTTTCCAAACACTACCCTCTCTCACCAGGGCCACTCCAACATCCACTACCCTACCTTGTACCGCTTTTATTACCCCATCCATGTACAGATTGAACAACCATGAAGACATGACACATCCCTGTTTCAACCCAACTTTCAAAGAGAAAAATTCACTCAGTTCACCATCCACACGCACTGCAGCCTTAGCACCATCATACATACTTCTCAAAGCACTCAACAACTTCCCATCTACTCCATATTTTCTTAATACTTTCCACGATCCCAGTCTATCGACCCTGTCATATTCTTTCTCCAGATCCATGAAAGCCGCATACAACTTCTTTCCCTTCTCTAGAAACTTTTCCACTAAAGATCTAAGAATGAATATCTGATCTACACAACCTCTTCCCTTCCTAGAGCCTCCCTGTTCTTCTCCAACTAATTCCTCTGTTCTTTCTCTAACTCTGTCATTAAGTATCCTACCATACACTTTTCCTATTATACTAAGAAGACAAATGCCCCTGTGATTGCCACACAGATTTTTTTTTCCTTTTTCCTTTGTATAAGGGAATAATTATACCTGACTTCCAATCCTCCGGGACTCTACCTTCCTCCCAGGCCAGTCTCCACATCTTCCACATCCATTACTACTATCTTTCCCCCATGCTTCAGCATTTCACCACACACTCCATAATTCCTGGGTCTTTCCTCAGTTTAACTTTCTTCATTGCTTCCACAACTTCCATCCTACTGATTTCTTCCTGTCTTCTCACCTCCCTCCTTCTCCCAGCCATTCCCCAGCCACTTATACTCACATTACTTCCATCCTCTATGTTCAACAATTCCTTTGAGTGTTCTCTCCATCTGCTCATTTTTTCTCCCTTTCCACTAGTAATCTACCATTTTTATGTTTCACTCCCCTGCTAACTTCACTTCCACCCAGAACATTTTCTTACAGTCCCTCCACTTTACACTCAAATTCCTTCCAAATTCCTCATCCATTCCCTTCTTACTCTCTCTTACTAATCTTTTCACCTCTCTCTTTCTTTCTACATATAACTCTCTCTTCCGCCTCTCAACTTCTTCCACACCCCTATTTCTCATCCATTCATTGTATGCTTTCTTCTTTTGTGCCACAGCCTGTCTCACCTCTTCATTCCACCACGCTGTTCCTTGCACCCCCCTCCGTCTTCTCTTCGTCCCACACACCACATCACATGCTGCACATATTTCTTCTGTGAATATCCTCCTTCCACCTTCTTAGTACACTCTCCTCACTTATCAGTTCATTGCCATCTGCATCCTTATCATTCTAAAATGCTGCACATCCCGCCCAACTCTGTCTTTCTGCCTGGCTAATCGGTACAGGTCTTTTTCCCCTTCTCTGCTATTCAACTTCTCGTACAGCTTCTGGTATGCCTTTTCTTTTGCCTTAGCAACCTCTTTCTTGGCTATGTTCCTCGTCTCCTTATATTCCCGAATGCTTTCTTAGTCCATGTGTCTATCCATATTCTTCTTTGCCTGCTTCTTCCTATTTATGCTATCCTGTACTTCCTCATTCCACCACCAAGTCTCCTTGTCTTCTCTCCTCTGTCCTGTTGTCACCCCAAGTACCTTCTTGGCTTTCTCCCTCACCACTTCTGAGATAACTGCCCATCCGTCCTCGTCGTCCCTGACTCCGAAAGCCTGGCTCACCTCATCCCTAAATTTACTACTGAAGTCTTGCTCCTTCAGCTTCCACCACCTAATCCTTGGTTCAGCTCTCACTTTCCTCCTTGTCTTCACTTTCAGACTCATCTTTCCAACCAACACCCTATGCTGTCTTACTACACTCTCCCTTGGCACTACATTACAATCACTGAATTCTTTCAAATTGCATCTCCTACGTAGGATATAATCTACCTGCGTCCTCCTTCCCCCACTCTTATACGTAATCCTGTGCTCTTCCTTCTTCTACTACCACTAAGTTTTATTGACCATGAATCCTTAATCACAGTTCATTTTATTATATTGAAGTTTTCTGTCGTCATCAAACAGTTCCATTTATTTCCTACCCGACCTGATCTTGTTCAATCCCGTGAAACAAATGGCTAAATATTTTTCACTAGCAGAAGTTTGGACACCACAGTTTTGACTGTCAAAAGTAAAAGGAAACTAAAAAAAACAAAAGTTGGACTCTGCTCTGACCACGTACTGAGGAACAGGTTTGGTCCCCGGTGCTTGGCTTGGCAGGATGTGCAGTGGTGATGTGCTGTGTCAGGGAGTTGGAAAAGATGATGCTTTTTGTCATTCAAACGCCGAACCCACCAAGTATATAGAGATAACGGATAAAGCTTCAGTGATCTCTGAATGAAAGGAGACCTTATATCAGGGTCTGAAACAAAAAGAAACTACACACACACGCACGCACGCACGCACACACACACACACACACACACACACACACACACACACACACACACACACACACACACACACACACACACACACACACACACACACATAAAGCAAGTGCATGTGGTTTACCACCAAATACATGCCCATACATCCATACATATCCACAGGTTGCACAAACACATTAACATACACAAACACATACTCATGACTATGCACATCCACGCATGTGCACCCGCACGAGGGTGCACAGACACACCCTGAAACACACACACACACACACACACACACACACACAGGTAAGAAAGTTACGAATCAAACTGCACCGGATATCATGAAGAGTGGGAGAGGCTGAGCCAGAGGAAACAGCCAAACGTTCCAACTGTAAACAAAATAGCCAGCGGGACAGGATGTGACAACAAGAGTCTCGTTTCATCGTCAGAGAGAACGCCAGCTGCTGACCATCTCCTTTTGTTTATCCCTTGTAATTGCGTCATCAATAATGAGACCGATAACCCTTTAAGAAGTACCTTTGAGTCATCTGAAGACATGTGATTTTTTCTCTCAACTCACGCTCACTATCAAAGCAAAATAAATCTGGTAAACTCTACAGTATGCTTTGAATACACTCAGAGGCACCACCACCTGACAGCATAAGGAGTCACTGAGAAGTATAAAAACATTTCATTAAGACAATAAATTACGACAAATTCATCCGTGACGCCCAGCTTAGCGGCCACACACATGGAAAACCTTAAGGGAAAAAAACACGGCGTAAAGTTACTAATAACCCAGATTATGATGATGATGATGATGATGATGATGATGATGATGAATACACACACACACACACACACACACACACACACACACACACACACACACACACACACACACACACACACACACACACACACACACACACAAACACGCGCGCACACACACACACACACACACACACACACACACACACAAACACACACACACACACACACACACACACACACACACACACACACACACACACACACACACACACACACACACACACACACACACACACACACACACACACACACAAATAAAGCAAGTAGATGTAATTTACCACCAAATACATTCCCGTACATCCATACATATCGACAGGTTGCACAAACACATTAACATACACAAACACATACTAATGAATATGCACATCCACGCATGTGCACCCGCACGAGGGCGCACAGACACACCCTGAAACACACACACACACACACACACACACACACACACACACACACACACACACACACACACACACACACATTTATGGATACAAAGGAACCCATATAATAGCCACAATAATGGTCTTTACATCCCTGTTCCCCAAATCCGGTGCAATAAACGTTTGGTGTTACACAACAATACCAGTGACGCACAACACAGGCGTGACAGTAGGAAAGAGGCGGGAGTTGCCGTAGGAAATTCCACCTGACCAGCACCACCGCACCACACGAAGGCCAAGGTCGGACAAACATCCTGGAAATATGAACGAGACTGAAAATATATCGAGAGGGAAACTGAAGTGTTGTCATGCTTGTAAGTGTGTGTTTATACTGGTGATGATGTTGATACCCGGGGTTTTCCTGTACTGGTGTTCGTCCTGGGATAGACATTATATAGGAGGGTTGGACAGGACAAGGCATCACACTCACTGGACACTGAGGACAGCAAACATGCAGGCCTCCCTTGCTCTCACCGTCTCACCCTTCCTCCTGCTCCTCCTCCTGGGCACGGCTTCCACCCTGCCTCTTGTCCACTCAGAGGGTGACGGAGTACAATTTGTAGCTTTGGATCTCGACCCAAGAGTTCATATTATCCCTGTGATCTTTGAGGTCGATCCATACTCGTCCCTTGAAGATACAACAGTGGATAGCTTGGTGGAAGGAGGACTGGTCAGAAGAAGGAGACAAACCACTGTGTCGGGAGATTTCAACAGGGAGGATCTGGGTCGAGGGTAAGGAGTATATTAAATCTCTTCTCGAACTGATATGTCAAGAATTTACTTTTGACCGCAGTGACTTATAAATTTACCTTATTTGGTGGGCTTCAGTATTTCTCTGTGCAAAAAATTTAATTCAGAGTTCCCTTTTATATTTACTTAGCATATGCAAGGACGGTAGAGTCTTTGCGATAGAGGCGAGAATTTCTAAGGTTTGGCTAAAGTGTGGAAGAATGTATGACTATTTTCACGAAGCAAATAACTGGTAACTCTTGCTTTTCTTGCTTTTTGTTTTTATATCGAAATCGTATACTATACATCCCAGTGTCATGGCAAGCTGAAATGTTGATGATGATGGAGGTGGTGATGACTTTGATAATAATGATGGTGATTATGATGCTGATAGTCGTAATTATGATGACAATGACGATGATGATAATGGTGGTGATGATAATTATGTTGATCTTAATAATGATAACCATAACTATGGTGATGATGATGACCTTGTATTTTGCAGAGCACATCGTGACTCCGGCCACGTCACCTTGACACACAAGAATGACCCGCACACCTTTGCGGGCACCCTCAGAGGAGAGCGAACCAGTATTCCTAAGTAAGTTCAACACTCTCAGGCTCCTATGACTCTCTCACACTGAAAAATAAAATCCTTTCACATCAGCTGGAAAAGCATACTAGAATATTCCCAGTCATCAAAGGGTTAACAGAGACAGTATTAATACATTTTGTTCCCTGTGCATCCTCTCAGCTGAATTTAATTGCTTTGTGTTACCTGGTAGGAATTGTTTCGACCAGGATTCATGAGTTGGGTCAGAGTAGTTTGGCTCGCGCACTGAAGGATGGGACATTGGCCTTAATCCACTGTTTAAGACACGTAGATATATTACAGAAAGGAACAGCAACTTGAGCAAAAATATAATCTATTATATCTCCATTTGACAATTTCTGATCCCGACTGTACACAGAGGTATGGTTTTTTGCTCCACTGACTCTCTGACATTACACCACCTCCGTGAGACATTGAAAATTCCAAGCGCCTAGCACTCTAACATGTCTTCCTTATTGCCTTACACATGTCACCTTCTATTCCTAATCTAGTAGCACATTGTCGTGAAATGACTATAATCGTGCAAGCTTCGCCAAACCCCAATGCCTTCTACCTGAACCCGATTATTTAAGCTACATGTGTAGAAACCCTATCATGTCCATCAAAGCTTCCACCGTCCCAAAGATCCTGATTCTCCTTCAGCGGCCCTTTACCCTTGCAGCACAACGACATCATTAGTGTTTTTTTTTTTCTTGCTGTCACAAGATTTTCTGAACAGAAAACAAAAAATCCTTCCCTGATTCAGGTCCTTCCTAAGTTGAACATATTTGGCTGATGGTAACAAGATCGAATTGAATAAGCCGTCTTTGGGCAGAACAGGTTAACCTAAATTTACCCGTGTCCTGAAATACTTTGGGTGTTAGGTAAGGTGAGTGGAAAGTAAAGATAATCCTTAGCTGAGATCAGAGGCAGGGGCCTGGGAAGGGACACGGAGACAAGAAAACAAGAGTTAACAAAACACCGGTGTTTTCTCCTCTTATTACATGACAAACACAGGAAGCGGGAAGAGACACAAGAGTGACAAAAAGACAAGATTTACTGACATCCCTCTCTTCCCTAACTCGTGTTGTTGTTCTCTCTTATTTCATCACAAACGAGAGAAGGGAAGACAGACAAAGAGACAAAAAGACACGAGTTACTGAAATAACTCTCTCTCTTGCCTACCCCATATTTATCTCACACTCTCATTCCAGGTTGGGCAGCAGCACTACTCTGGGCTTGGGCGGGTCATATTCCTTCAAGCCCAGCGACGATACCAGCTTGTCCGTCTCAGCCTTCCACGACAGGGAACTGGGTGGAAGGTGAGGCTGGGAAGGTGGGGTGGGATGAGGGCTGGAAGACTCGGAGAGAATCGAAGTAAACTGGGATGGAATGGGTTGCTAAGTGGATGGAAATGGGAAGTTAACTGGAAGGAACAGGCGAACTGACTGAATGGGATCTGGAAGTATACTGGATGCCAGCTGGAAGGGGAAAAATGAATGTGAACTGGGAAAGAACTGGAATGGTACTAGAGACGGCACTAAGGAAAAAAAAATATAAAGAACTGAACTAGTAATGTGAAGTGGCGAGGTCTGGGTGGAAGGTGAAGCTTGGAGGAAGGTGTGGTGAGGACTCGTAGAGAAATGAAAGCTGACTGGATAGAAGTTAACAGTGAACTAAAGGCAGTGAAAATCTACTGGACAAAGGTTCTTTTCTTTTACCTTGGGAAATACAGATTTTATTGGCAATATTCCTTGTTGGGAAGTGCTCTAAACTAAAGCCTGTATAAATGGTTCGAGAAAATATGCCTAAATTTTAGCTCCAGTTATCTTGCTAAACAGTTCATTCAACGATAACATTTTCAAGCTGAATAAAGTCGCCTTGTAAGATCCTAAGCACAATAACACAAAGTAATAAAGTGGCCAATTGTTTTAACCAACTGACTTCACGATATCATTATATTGGTTAAAATCATCTGGTGGTTCTCGAAAAAAAAAAAAAAAGATGAAATGCATAATCCTTCTGAATGCGTTAAAACGGGAGCTGTGTGACCTTGCTGTGAAGTGCTGTTAACCTGTCCCAACAGAACCTTGCTGTGAAGTGCTGTTAATCTGTCCCTCCCGTACCTTGCTGCGAAGTGCTGTTACCCTATCCCTCCAGAACCTTGCTGTGAAGTGCTGTTAACCTGTCCCTGCCGTACCTTGCTGTGAAGTGCTGTTAACCTGTCTCTCCCCAACCTTATTGTGAAGTGCTGTTAACCTGTCCTTCCCCTACCTTGCTGTGAAGTGCTGTTAACCTGTCCCTGCCGTACCTTGCTGTGAAGTGCTGTTAACCTGTCCCTGCAGTACCTTGCTGTGGTGTGCTGTTAACCTGTCCCTGCCGTACCTTGCTGTGAAGTGCTGTTAACCTGTCCCTGCAGTACCTTGCTGTGGTGTGCTGTTAACCTGTCTCTGCCGTACCTTGCTGTGAAGTGCTGTTAACCTGTCCCTGCCGTACCTTGCTGTGAAGTGCTGTTAACCTGTCCCTGCAGTACCTTGCTGTGGTGTGCTGTTAACCTGTCCCTGCCGTACCTTGCTGTGAAGTGCTGTTAACCTGTCTCTGCAGTACCTTGCTGTGAAGTGCTGTTAACCTGTCCCTGCCGTACCTTGCTGTGGTGTGCTGTTAACCTGTCCCTGCCGTACCTTGCTGTGAAGTGCTGTTAACCTGTCCCTGCAGTACCTTGCTGTGGTGTGCTGTTAACCTGTCCCTGCCGTACCTTGCTGTGGTGTGCTGTTAACCTGTCCCTGCAGTACCTTGCTGTGAAGTGCTGTTAACCTGTCCCTGCAGTACCTTGCTGTGCAGTGTTGTTAACCTGTCCCTGCAGTACCTTCAGATTCACTCAGAACAGCGGCAGTCTTGGCATCACCCACAACACTGGACGTCACTCCTTCACGGGCGCGGTGGAAGCTGGTCGACTCAACGTACCAGGGTAGGTTTTGTCTATCTGTCTATCTATCAGTCCATTTGTCTCTCTGTCGGTCTGTCTGTCTATCAGTTTTTATTGATGCAAATATTTGTCTGTTTATCTATGTACAGTATCTGCCTATCTATGTACATGTCTGTCTGTCTGTCTGTCTGTCTCTGTCTGTCTGTCTGTCTGTCTCTGTCTCTCTGTCTCTTTCTCTCTCTCTCTCTCTCTCTCTCTCTCTCTCCCCCTACCTCTAACCTCCCCTAGTGCCCTAAACTGCTCACCTATAATTCGCAAGCCCTGTACCCTAAACTGCTCACCGATAATTCCCAAGCCCTGTACCCTAAACTGCTCACCAATAATTCCCAACCCCTGTACCCTAAACTGCTCACCTATAATTCCCAACCCCTGTACCTTAAACTGCTCACCTATAATTCCCAACCCCTGTACCCTAAACTGCTCACCTATAATCACTTTTGCTCCCCTCAGGTTGGGCAGCAGCAATGACTTTCGTGCCAGTGGTAGCTACAATTACAACTTCGACAAGGACACTTCCCTCTCCATTGGCGCCAGTCATTTTCCAGAGGCGGCAGTATGTGAGATAGAACAGGTATTTGTAGTTACACACACACACACCCACACACACACACACACACACACACATGGGTTACCTCCAATTGCACCTCTCTATCGGAGGAGAATCTCAGTCCTGCAATGGGGACGTATTAACTGATACGGGTACGAGCAGACAGATACTAATATTGATAGGATTGGTAGCAGGCATGATAATGTGTTGAGTCTATCATATACATAGACATTTATGTTATTACTCCAGCAGGTTATGGAATTATTAAATAACTATATACAATCCTTCAACTATGAGTAATAAGAAATGAAAAAATACTAATAGTCAGTAATATCTCCTTCCATGACCATCAAGAGGCTTCCTTAACTTCAGTCACAAGTTTTAAGAAGAGAAAGAAGACAATGAACAAGAAGGGGAAGAGGACAACTGTACGGAAATAACAGTTCTGGCCATCTTGTAAGTAGCTGACAGTTAGCTGTGGTTACTATATATGAATGTAGTGATACAAAGCGTTCTGTACTAAAGAGCATTGTATTTTTGTACATTTATAACACGAATATTAAAATCCTCTACAAAAGGGTTTAACTGCACTTTTACTTCCAACCTTCATCTCATCATAATTCCAGCTTGCTTTATTCCTTCCACCAGCAACATCATCATTATTATCATCCCAACATCTAATCCCACTTAGGAATGAACTTAATGTCAGCCATGAGGAAGTCAGAGGGGGGAAGTGATGGAGGAACAGCACCGGAATTGTCTAGGGTGGAACTGGAGGAGAAAGTCTGTGCAAAGAGATCTGCTTTATCAGTAGAAGAAATAGCTACAGAACCATCAGAGTAGAAAAGAGGAGGGAAGGATGATGAGGTAAAGTTGTTAGAAAGGATTTTGGCAAGGTGCCAGAAGGAGCGGGAAGAATTCGAGTTGGAGAGTTGAGAGCATTTAGTACGGATGAAATTATTTTTAGCAGAGCGAAGAACAGACTTAGCACGATTCCGGGCAGAAACGTAAAGATAATGTGATTCAGGGGTGGGTTGGCTCCGGTACCTTTTGTAGGCCCTCTCCTTGTTGCGGACAGCATTAGAACAAGCGTGATTAAACCAAGGCTTTCTTGAGTTAGTCAAAGGATATGAGAAAGGAATGTATGCTTCCATGCCCGAGAGAATAACCTCCATAATGCGCAAGGCACACTCAGATGGCTCCCGGCCATGGAAGCAATAATCATTCCAGGAAAAACCAAAGAAGTACTGCCTGAGGGCCTCCCAATCCGCAGCTCCAAAATGCCACAGACGACTTTTCCCTGGGGGGTCCACAGGCCATACCGGAGTGATAGGACAGGTTAAAGTGATAAGGTTGTGATCGGAGGAGCCCAACGGAGAGAAAAGATGAACAGTGTAAACAGAAGGATTAGTTGTAAGGAAGAGGTCAAGTATGTTGGAGCTCTCTCCAAGGCGGTCTGGGATACGGGTAGGGTGCTGTACAAGCTGCTCTAGGTCATTAAGGATAGAAAAGATGTAGGCTTGCTCACCAGGTGGATCAGTGACAGGAAAGGAGAGCCAAAGGTGGTAGTGAACATTGAAATCTCCTAGAATGGAGACTTCAGAGAAAGGAGAAATGGATAGAATGTGTTCCATCGTAGAAGTAAGATAGTCGAAGAATTTTTGATAGTCAGTAGAAATAGGGGATAAGTAAACAGCACAGATATATTTAGTCAGAGAATGACAGGAAAACCGAAGCCAGAGAGTAGAGAATTCAGAAGAATCGAGTTCAGGAACACGAGAGCAAGATAAGTCGTTGCGTATATATACACAACAGCCACCTTTGGCTTTGAAATGAGTATAGAGAACATGTCCGGGAAAATTCGGACGTATGGCAACCCTATTTATAATGGAACAGGCTCCCTTTCACAATATAAGTATAGAACATGGTTTCATTAAATTCCGTGAGCCTTTGCTATGAAATACGAACGAGTCACTGTTGTTACTATCGTTGCTTTATTTTCACCAAAAAGCACTTGGATATCCCCACAACTTGAGCATTATATCATGGGTGCATGAGATTCCACGACCTTAGTTATGAACTTATGACGCACGAGTGAGTCCCCTTGGTTATCACTCAGAATTAACTCTCCAGCCTGACTACATTAAGCTATCAGTTAGCTGCAGTGGTTTACGAATAATCATCAGGTCAGAATACAAGCGCTATATTCGCTTGTCAATATCTATCTGAACCGCGATCATGGAATGATCTTCATTTGGTTCCCGAGCAACTGTGCAACCAGTAAACTCTCGTTGGTCAGCGAAATACACTTGTGTCACATCAGCTTAAGAAATAAAATGTTTGGACTACTTTTCAATTATACGCCACGGTTTTCAATGGCAACCTGCCACGGTTTGGCATCACTTTGTTGGCAACCCTGGTCGACTCCGGCCACAACTGCATCAAAACGACCCCCAACCCAGTGCACGAATAGGCTGCGTATGGTTATACATCCTTCCACCTCGTTCCTCCCTGCCTCTCATTCTCCCTCGCCTCTAATTCCGGAAAAGTTTGTTAAATATGTGAGTTGTGGTTCTGATAATGTTTACACTCAAGAACAGTTAGTGATACTGACTACTGACAGTAAGGATGAATATCGCGGCAATACGAGGAGCGAGATTGAAATGTATTGCAGAACCAAAGTGTGAGGTCACATAACTATGGAAACCGCGTGCTGGTTCTAAACAGATAGCAGGTGATGCAGTTTATTCCATTGCATCAAAGGCAAAGGGGTTAGTACGCAGTAAAAGTGGTTCACTGCTTGATTCCAGATCGTAATCACCAGCAGTAGAGCCGACAAAACTCATACTTCATATCAGTACGATGCGGCTGTCATTTTAGAGGGGGTAAGAAAGTAAACTGATCTGCTTGATAAAGCCAGAAGACAAAAAAGAAATACGAAAACCTCTACAGTACAGATGAAGAAACATGGCTGAGTGAGCTTGAAGCAGGTCCTAGTAATGTTCAAACTGTCAACCGTGCTTTAGTCTGAAATTATCCTTCGGGTAGATTTTAAATAATCCTAAGAGGGAACTTGGGTCTTACAAAACAGAAGTGGTATACCAAAAATATTATTAAACCAAGAATGCATGATACACAGTGTTATGGGGACGACATCTGTTTAGAGTTGTGATAAATGCACAGATTTTCTGGACAGGGCGTAGATGACATAGAAAATGGACAATTTGTGTTTGAACGAGTAAGATATTGAAATTCATTAAATGTCACCATGTCTCAGGTAGTTTTTTTTGTTTGTTTTAGTACTGTAGAATTGTGTGCAAAAATTTTATACCTTCTAAACTGAAATACAGTACTAATGATAGCTTTGACTTCTTGACTAAAGCAATCATTCATCATAATACAGCCAACATTCAACCTAGCTTAACCACACTAAATCACCCCAGCTGGTTAATCCAGACTACCGCTGGACCTAACCTAACCAAATCAGATTTTGGCCTTGGACTAACACAGAGTGCGAACAAAACACTGACTGTAGCTCTGCCTGTGAACAAAACCCACTTGAACTTACCTATATAGCCTGAAGTAATGGCAAATTAACCTTAAATTGACTTCTGTGTGTGTGTGTGTGTGTGTGTGTGTGTGTGTGTGTGTGACCTAGTGCACATACTGTACTGTAGGGGAAAAAAAAATAACAAAGAGGTTGAAAAGATAATTGTTACTATACAGTGTCTGCTGGATTGATAGTTATTGATAAACTTGTTTATGTCTTAAAAATTTTTCCTTACTAAATTCTGGTGTTCTGCGTCAGTATTTCTTAACTGATGATACAGTACAGTATATTGACCGACTTCAGCTCTGCATGCCAGAAAAAACTGCAAAGTAACATTATTTCTGCCAGCCATGATACACTGAAACTTTTTTCCAGTATAACGAAATGGCATTAAGAAAAGTTTGCAGCCAAATCTAACAAATTCAAGACACCCTAGTTTTGTAGACTTTCCTTGATGCTAGCATGAACTGCCTAACATCATACCACTGGAGTAAGAGAAGCTTTATAATTATAAGACTGTATTTATAGTGTTTTTCGCAATTATGTGTTGATTTCCGTCCTCCGAGAGTCCGAGAGGGAAGAAACAAAAGAGTGTATTGTAATAGCCGCTGTGTTTGTTCTAGAACCAACAGACGTCATCACAGGCACTTGTGGACACTGGATGGCGAGAACTGTCAACAGTGTTTACATTTTTCCTCTACCACTGCTCAGTTTATATATTCATTCCTTCCATTTCTGTACCAGATTGATGTCGTAGCTTGTCTCCTACATATCCACAAACTTATAGTAAGTAGTCAGCGTATTAACGAGTGCTCAAGTAATTAATAAGTTATCAATTTGAGTGTAAAGTGCTCCAGTAATCATAAGTGCCTCTGTGCTGTAAGCAACTGTAAACAATTTGCCCTTACGAAGAATAGTGAAAATTAAATTTCCCCCCCTGGGGGTAGGGGGGTTTCAAGAATACTCCCCCAGTATCCCTGCTTGTCGTACGAGGCGACTAAAAGGGTTGGTGGTGGGTTAGTGCCCCACCCCGTAAAAAGAACTAACTAAAAAAGCAAATAAAGCGCCTCGGACCCGGACGGACCATACTTTGACGACTAAGGAACGGACCAAGGACATTCTGAGGGTAGGAACGTGGAATGTGAGAGGAGTGAATGATGAAGTGAAAGAGAGAGAGATTGTCCAGGTGCTTGAGGATGCAAAAGTGGATATATGTGGATTGACTGAAACTAAATGGAAAGGTGAAAGGATGAGAGAATGGGAATACGGTGTAGGTATATGTGCGGGAGTCAGTGAGAATGAGAGGGCAAGAGAGGGAGTATGTCTGATGATAAGCAAGAAGTGGAAGGAGAATATAAGAGAGTATGGAACAGTGGGTGCAAGGATTGTATGGGTGAGGATGAAAGTAGGTATACAGTACAAGCATGGGCGATTGTATGTGTGTATGCTCCAACAGAGGATCGAGTGGCAAGAGTGAAAGATGAGTTTTGGGCGAGAGTAGAAGCATGTATGGATAAGTTTGAGAGGAGCGAAAGAGTGCTGTTGATTGGAGACATGAATGGCAAAGTTGGGAATGTATGAGTGGATGGAGTGGTTGGTCAGTGGGGTGTGCCAGCTGAAGTAGATGGGAATGGTAGTGCTTTGGTGGACATCTGTGCTGGTAAGGGGTTGGCAATAGCCAACACCTACTTTCGTCATAAGATGATCCACCGGTATACATGGAGAGTAATGAGTAGGATGGATGGTGAACTTGTTGAACGAAAGGCAATGATAGACTACGTGTGTGTGGATGAGCGAATGAGAAGACAAGTGTTGGATGCAAGGGTGTGGAGAGGGTGGGGGAATGGAGTCTCGGACCATCACTTAGTGATGGCCAAGGTAGAGCTGCAAAGAAAGTGGTTGAGGAGACGAAGGGGAAGACCGGAGGAAGCAGCTCCTGTGAGAAGAGTGGAGAAATTGCAAGATAGTGAGAAAAGGACAGAGTATAAGAGCATAGTGGAAGAAAGATTGGGAAGGTATGAGCTAGAGCAGATGGAAGGGGTGGAAGACGTATGTAAGATATTCACGGAAGAGATAAGCGCAGCGTGTGAGGCGGTTTGTGGAGTGAGGAGGAGATGCAAGGGTGTGCAAGGGACAGCATGGTGGAATGATGAGGTGAAACGAGCTGTGGAACAAAAGAAGAAGGCATATGGTGAATGGTTGGCGAGTAGAGGTAGGGGAGAAGATGAGAGAGAGAAGAGAGAGGTATATGTGAGCAGGAGAAGGGAGGTTAAGAGACTGGTGAAGGAGAGTAAGAAGAAAGTGGATGAAGAGTTTGGGAGGAATCTGAGTGTGAAATGGAGGGAGAGTAAGAAATTGTTTTGGAAGGAGGTAAAGAAAGTAAGGCAGTGTGAAAGGGGAAATAGTAGGGGAGTGAAAGATAGGAATAATAGATTGTTGGTGGAGAAGAGAGAGAAATTGAGGAGATGGAAGGAGCACTTTGAGGATTTGTTGAATGTAGAGAGTGAGAGCAGTGTGAGTATAAGTGGTTGGGGAATGGCTGGGAGAAGAAGAGATGAGGGGAGGGAGGAAGAGATCAGTAGGTCGGAAGTAGTGGAAGCGATGAAGAAGATTAAGCTGGGAAAGGCCCCAGGAATTGATGGAGTGTGTGGTGAAATGCTTAGGTATGGGGGTGAGATTGTTGTGGAGTGGATATGGAAGTTGTGTAGATTGGCTTGGGAAGAGGGAAGGGTTCCAGAGGACTGGAAATCAGGTATAATTGTTCCTCTGTACAAAGGAAAAGGGGAGAGAGAAGTATGTGGTAACCACAGGGGTATTTGCCTTCTTAGTGTGACTGGTAAAATATATGGTAGAATACTCATTGATAGGGTTAGGCATATGACAGAGGAGCTAGTTGGAGAAGAACAAGGGGGATTTAGGAAGGGAAAAGGGTGTGTAGATCAGATATTTGTTCTAAGATGTTTAGTGGAGAAGTATCTAGAGAAGGGAAGGAAAGTGTATGCTGCCTTCATGGACTTGGAGAAAGCTTATGACAGAATAGATAGGCAAGGTATGTGGAAGGTATTAAGAATATATGGAGTGGAGGGGAAATTGTTGAGTGCTGTGAAGAGTATGTACGAGGGAGCTAGGGCTACGGTGCGAGGGGATGGTGAGCTGAGTGAGTTCTTTGATCTCAATGTGGGACTGAAACAGGGGTGTGTGATGTCTCCATGGCTGTTTAATATATATATGGATGGGGTTGTAAAGGAGGTGCAAGGTAGGGCAGTGGATGTAGGGGTGGCCCTAATGAATGAGGGTGAGATTTGGAAGCTTCCGGTGTTGCTGGTTGCTGATGATACAGTATTGTTGAGTGAAGATGAATGGGAGTTGCAAGGTTTGGTGAATGAATTTGGGACAGTGTGTAGGAGGAGGAATCTGAAAGTTAATGTAAACAAAAGTAAAGTTATGGTGTTTGAGAGGAATGAAGTCACAGAGTGTGCAGTGAGGTTGGATGGTGAGGATATGGAGAATGTGAGTGCATTCAAGTACTTGGGTAGTGTGATGAGTAAGGATGGAACTTTGGGGGATGAAGTACGTGAAAGGGTACAGCAGGGAAGAAAGGTTGTTGGTACACTGAAAGCAGTGATGAGAAATAGGGAGGTGAGTATGGAAGTTAAGAAGTCACTGCATGATGGTATTGTGATCCCTACCCTGACGTATGGAAGCGAGGCGTGGACCTTGCAAGAGGGGAACAAGTCAAGAGTGAGAGCAGTGGAAATGAGTTACTTGAGAGGAGCATGTGGAGTGACGTTGAGGGACAGGTTGACGAATGAAGAAGTGAAGGAACGTTGTGGGGTAGATGTGGATTTGGTTGAAAAGATTAGGAGAAATACACTGAGGTGGTTTGGACATGTGGAGAGAATGGAGAATGAAAGACTGACTAAGAGGGTGTATGTAGGTGAGGTGGAGGGAGGGAGAGGGAGGGGTAGACCGAGGATGAGGTGGAGGGATGGAGTTGAAAGGTATATGAGGGAGGGGGGGGTGAGCTGGGGGGAGGGTAGTCAAATGGTGGGTGACAGAGTGACTTGGAGGCGTTTTGTCTGCGGCCACCCTTTGCGGGATTAGGGCGTCGGGCTATAGATAGATAGATAGACTGAACATAAAAACGATGAAAAGAGTGAGTGTGGCAGTAACCTTAATCTGCCACGACTGCACTGTTGGACGCTGCCAGACGCCAGCTGTCAAGCACGAACACTCGTGTGCATGTGTACAATACAGTAATTATCTCCACCACCACCACCACCACGACCACCACACTCTGTAGCTTGCAGTTAACTTGAATGGTCGAAATCCACCTTCATTGCACCTAATCGTAAGTACTCTCTGTGTGTTCCTTCTGCATGGAAACTGAAACAAACTGCAGGGGGGGTCCTACTAACAAAGGATGAAATGGAAATGAACATCTGTTATCACTTTTTTTTTTTTCTAATCACAAATGTCCACTTTATTCACTTAACTGGACTTATACATCTGACATGATCTCATTTCCATTTTCATGCTGTTTATTTTTAGAACCAATTCCATATATGTGAACATTTGTCGCACATTGCCTTTTACATACCCAACCATCAGTCCTTTTAAAGTGGTTACCGATATTTATGAATAACTGTTATATACATATTTTGGTTATTTTTCCCACAGTGTTGACGATGTAAATATTTTGGTTATTTTTTCCACAACGTTTATTTTGATAGAGACCATATAAATATAAATATATTTTCAACTGTTTATTTTTATACAGGCGATATAAATAAATTGGGTATTTTTCCCACAATATTTATTTTCATACAGACGATATATATGTTTTGGTTATTTTTCGCACAATGCTTATTTTTAGGCAGATGATATAAGTACTTTGGTTATTTTTCCCGCAGTGTTTATTTTTATACAGACAGTATACGTTTTGGTTATTTTTCCCACTATTGTTATACAAAGGTGATTTACGTAGGTTTTGGGCTGCTCTGATCATCCCTGTGGCGATAATGAAGCGATATAAGGTACTTAGGTGATAAAGAGATAATGAATTGATAAAGACTGTAGCCTGCTGTTATTTGTTACCGGTACTTTACTACTTTTGGTATGTTTCTGCAGCGTCCTAACCTATTTCGTGACTATGACGTAAACTGGGACTGATATAGGAAGTGTGACTGTCGGTACTGAAGTGCCATATGCCGGTCTGTATTCTTGTCGGGTAAGGAGGCTCCATAGCACCTCTTCTTTAACGATTTATTTTCCAAACTAACCATCATTGCCCTCCCTCTTGCTTCTTATATCTTCTGAAAGTCGACAGAGATCGCATGAACAGCAAAGAAGGATATAGTAACGGTGCAGAATTCTAACCGCACGTGAATACTACTGCTCCCTCTCTCGCCGCATTATTAGGTCAATTTTGGAAAATATCGTAAGATTCTCTGACCTTATTTTACTACCGGTACTATTGTATTTGAAGTCTCTTGAAATAAGCTGACTTGAAATAAGCTGACAGAGTTAGCGGACTGATGATTGGGCATTATTACCTCGTCAGTATTCAGCTGTTACCTCCCTTTTCCACACTGCCATAGGCTCCAACAGCAGTAGTTCAGTATAGGACTTAGAGTCAGCTTTTCGGTCTACAACAGCAGAGATCAGCTCAGGCGTTGGAAATAAGCACTGGCTTTTTAAGTTCGGTGTCTGAATTTTCCAAATAATTATATTTAATGCTTGCCAACTACACTTCACTGTTTTCACAAGTACCAGAGCTATACAATCTTCACTAACTGCACTGACACAGAACTAAATGATTACATTTAATGCTTGCCAACTACACTTCACTGTTTTAACAAGTACTGTACCAGAGCTATACAATCTTCACTAACTGCACTGACACAGAACTAAATGATTACATTTAATGCTTGCCAACTACACTTCACTGTTTTAACAAGTACTGTACCAGAGCTATACAATCTTCACTAACTGCACTGACACAGAACTAAATAATTACATTTAATGCTTGCCAACTACACTTCACTGTTTTAACAAGTACCAGAACTATACAATCACTAACTGCACTGACACAGAACTAAAACTGAACTGAGAACTCCTCTAGTCCCTTCCCCATCCTTATATAAGCTTCCTATAGACTAGAATGATTCATTACATTCTCGGAGAAGCAACACTTACCAACTAGGAGACATCCAAAATATCCAGAGTTGTCTCTTACTGAATAACACTCTAAATTCTTTAGCATATAAACAAATAAAATTACATTTTTCAGTAATCACATAAATAAAAATAGTATAGCGAAAATGAGCATAAAGAGCATAAAGTTAATGTATAACTTTCCAAAATAACTTCACTCACAAGAGCAGGGAAACTGGCAACTCTGACATATAACAGAAACTGTGAGAACCACTAGGAACCCTCCAGTACTACCTAACTAGCAAATCCTCCTTTTCAACACTACCCCCTCCCTAGTCCTTATATTGTGCTGACAAAACTGAACAATGTAAACAAACTAATCCAAGTGAAACAAGAAATTATACACAAAATAATCCGTCAACGTATCAGTTCTTCTATGCCACTTCCAATGACGTCTCTGCTCCTTCACACGTCCACTCCTCCTGGAATGACTTCGTCCTTTCCCTGATTCACTTCTTCCCTCAGGGAACTATCACCATCCTCTTGTACTTCGGCTCCTAGGTCCTTCTCAACATCATCAGCTACGGGAGTGAACGATTTTTTGGGGACATCCCAGCTGTACTGTCCTGGCCCATGGTACTGCCACAGACGATTAATGTGTACCACCTTTGGGCGAGACTTCCTGCCTCCCCGAATCCAGTACATTACATCCAACAGGTGGTCCATCACAATGTAGGGCCCATCCCACGGGCTCTGCAGCTTCAGCGACCGTCCCTTCTTCCACTAAAGATTGTACAACCAACCTCTGTCACCATTCATGAAGTCCACCTCACTTGCCTTGGCATCAAACTTGCGCTTCATCACTTCGGCTGAAAACTTTAGAGCTTCTCGCACTTGATGATGTACCTCAGCCAGCCTTTCATGAAGATGCTTTGCAAAGGTGGAGGTGTCTGTAGGCAGCTCTTCACTAGGTTGTCCACCCATTAACAAGTCAATGGGTTAACGTAACTTGTGGCCCAGCGTCAGTTTTGCAGGGGTGTACCTGGTAGACTCATGAGATACAGACCGATATGCCATCAGCAACTCAGGTAATTTCTGATCCCATTCCGTTTGTCATTCTACTACACAGTACTTGGCCAATTCTTAACCCAGGGTCCAATTGAATTTCTCCACCATCCCATCTGACTCTGGCCTAAGTGTGGTTGGGCTGGTCTTCTTGATCCCCAGTAACTTGCAGCACTTATGGATCACAGCAGACTAGAAGCTTCACCCTGGTCTGAATGTAGTTCTTGTGGCATCCCAAAACAATAGAAAAACTGGTCAACCAACACATGAGCAACAGTCGCAGCCTCTTCATCAGGGATGACATAGGCTTCTGGTCACTTTATGAAGTAGTCTATGATGACACATATATACTGGTTTCCTCTTTCAGTATCTGGCAGAGGTCCAGCAATGTCCACTGCGACTTTTCATCGGTGCACCCACTTGGTATGGCAGGAGAGGGGTGCAACCACGTTTATTGGATCTCTTCTTGGTACAGCATACATCACAGGCCTGTCACCACTCTTCAGCATCTTGATGCAAGCCGATCTAGTAGAACCTCTGTCTCAGTCAAGTTAGAGTTTTCTTCACTTCCAGGTGCCCACCAGTGATCTGGTCATGGACTCATCCAAGATCTCGGACCTCATTTTCTTTGGAACAGCCAGTTGCCAGTACTTGTTGAGGCCATCAGATGTCTCCCACTGATGCTCCAGTAGTCAGTTGTTCAAATGAAGAAGGTTCCGTTGACTCCAGTAGCTTTTAGTTGCAGGGTTGAACTTGGAAATCCCTTCCCAAGATGGTCACACTGTACTCCGCTGTAGCTACTCTAGCACTGGTTGTAAATCTACATCCTCCATCTGCGTCCTTTTTAGATCTTCTTCATTTGATGCTGGCCCTGTCACTGCAGTACAGCTGCATTTCTTGCTATGATCCTCATTCATACTACACTGCTTGCAATCTGGGTCACAAGGCCAACAGCTCAGGCTGTCAGCATTGCCATGTACCCGTCCAGGATGGTGCTGCACCTCACAGTTGGGCTGGTCTAGCTTCCCAAGCCAGCATGCTAGTTGACCTTCCAGATTTTGTAATGTCTTTCAGCCACTTCAGTGCTGCATGGTCTGCCTTGATGGAGAAGTAGGACCCATACAAGTAGAGATGGAAGAAATCAAGGCTCTTCATCACTGCCAAAGCTTTTTACGGGTCACACAATAGTCCCGCTTGGGTGGGCTGAGCTTTTTGCTGTAATACGCCACCACATACTCTTTGTCATCCTTCTTCTGTGACAGGACCTCACCAATACCTTGGTCACTAAGATCACATTCCAGGATGAATGACTGACTCTGATCAGGATACGGCAACACTGGAGAGCTTGCCAATGCATGCTTGAGTTCATCAAAGGCCTTCTGAGTCACTGCAGTCCATGTAAACTTCTGCTTCTTTCGTAACAACTTATGCAGACATGCACCCATCATTGCAAAGTCCTTGACATAACACCAGTAGTAAGTACACAAACCCAGGAAACTCCGTAGCTTCTTCACACAAGTTGGAACCTGCATGCTTTTCATAGCTGCCACCTTCTCCAGATCAAGATGGATGCTGCCCTCGACTACTTTGTGTCCCATTTACTTCATTTCCTTCTGGAACAAGTAGCACTTCTTAGAGTTCAGCTTGAGACGTGCTGCTCAGATCCTGTTGACACTTCTGACAGCCCCTCTAATTCCTGGTCAAAAGTCTGTCCACACACAGTCCCATTATCAAGACTGATGACAGTTGTCTGCCATAGCAGACTTCCAGTATTCTGTCCATGAGGCTCTCAAAAGTAGCTGGGGCAATAGACAAGCCAGATGGCATCATTCTGAATAGCCATAAACTACACCCATATGAAAAGGCTGTTATCTCCTTGTCATTTTCTATAACCTGGACCTGGTGATATCCTGCTTTCATGTCTACGGTGGAGAACCCCTTGGCATCTGACAGAGCATCCAATGTGTCATCATTTCTTGACAAGAGGTATGCATCCTTCACTGTCACTTCATTTAGGGCTCAATAATCCACACAGCATCTCAATGAGCCATCCTTCTTCCTTACCAAAACAACTACTGACGTCCAAGGACTGCTGGACTTTTCTATCACTCCTTTACTGAAGATTCTCCATCACCCTCTACATTTCTTGCCATTGAGCTGGTGCCATCCTCCATGCAGGCTGTTTAATCAGGCGCTGAACTCCGATGTTGATACAATGCTCCATCAAATCTGTGCATCCCATGTCTAGGTCTCAGGTGAATTAGACATCAGCAAACTTTACTTGCAGAGCCCTAAGTTGCAGCACTTGTGAGGCTTCCAGACACTGGCAACTCCTTGAAATCAGGTCGTGTAAGTGGTCTGGCATATTTCCTTCTTCTTTGACCACACTCCTTTTACAGGCCTTCCACTGATGCCACTCAGGGTCCACTGCCTAGCACAGTTCCACTCTTTCTCCCTCGTTGATCTCTGTCTCATGGGAGAAATTGGCCATCACAACTGGCACTTCACCTGCACCTGTTTCCACCAAATCCTCCCCACCATCACTCCAGCCTTCGTTTTGCATCGTCCATCAGGCTGCACCACCCCTAGACAGCTGACAAAAGAGCCACTCACCTTACACTGGAGCAACAGTTCTGATCTTGGTGTATCATTGTAGTGGGCAGTGGCCTCACCTCGCCACCAGAACTGGTGTGTTTCACTGCCATGACGGGAACCGACTTTCCTCAGACCCTGAGCTTCGTGGAGCAGACGTATGGCTCACATCCCATTGACATCAGATAGCCCAGACCAGGAAGGCAAGGACCCTCCATGTTGGCCATGAAGACTACAAGCATCACCCCTTGCCCTGCCAAGTCAGTCCAGACATTCAAGGGTCCCCTCAGTTCAGTGTGGTGACCAGATCGCCACACAATTGTTCTGATGACTCAGGCAGATACCAATGACGTAACACATCAGGCCTCACAAAAGCCTGTTCTGAGGCTTAATCAATCACCAGGGAACACCTCTCACTGTATATTCTTCCGTCTGCTTGCATTCACTGTGTATTCTTCTGTCTGCTTGCACTCACTGTATATTCTTCCATCTGCATGCACAGTGGCAATCAAAGTTCTCTTCCATTTTGTTGGTGGTGGGGCTACTTGGGTAAAACCGGCTGGTTGTTGCCCCTTAACACAAGCCTGTACTAATTTTCCACTTTTTTCTTGTCCTCTGCAGCCTGCTTCTTATCCTCCTTTTTCTTTTTTGTAAAATCAAAACTGAAGTGTCCCACCTCATCACATGGCCAATGCTCTTATGCACTACATCCTGCCTACAAACTGGATGTACTGGACCTGACGTAGGATTCAAATTCCAGAGGCCTGGCTAGTGCTTCTTGCACTTTCAACTCCACACTATCAAAGGCATCAATGACCTAATCCCTCACAAGAACAGCCAGCACGTTAGATGCTGTTTCAGGGTATGCCTTGTGTGCCATACTCTCCAGGTCATGAGCAAGCTGCTAAAGGTATTCGCCTTGAGCCCATAAATGGTTCCAGAATCTCCCTCTGTAAACCTCAGTCTAGTACATGGTCCTGTATCTGCTCTAGCACTTCTACTAAGGACTGATAAATGTTCCTCTCCTCCAGTGACAGCTGACCAAGAATCTCCATGGCAGCAGCCTTGAGGATAATAGCAAGCTGCATTGCCCTCTTCCTATCATCCCAACCATTCTGATCTTTAAGTAACTCAACTTGCACACGGAAGCTTCCAAAGATACTTTACCATCAAATTCCTGAGGTTTCTTTTTAACAGGACCCTCATTATAGCCATGCACTTCTCTGGTTTAAGGGCTAAAAACTGGGGCATTATAATTAAGTGATGGACTCAAAACTTCTACATTCTAATCTCTCAGTCCCATAATGCTACCCTCAGATGCTTGTGATTCATCAAGATCACCACACACTGTCCACATTTTACATATGCTCCCTGTACATTAACCTGAGGCTCAAAAGTGCAAGATTTCTCTACAGTCTCAATAATTCTCCCACTAATTATCATCTGGTCGTCAATATGCTGTTTGCACTCCATCTCGTTATTGCTCACCTCACACACTTCTGCTGCTGTAGTTCAGCGTATACTTTTTCCTTCAACTGTTGCTGTTCTTCCTTTAGTTCCTCCTTGAATGTGTCTATGTGTTCCTGCATGATCAGTTGTAACTCCTGTTGTTCCTACAATGCCTCTTCAAGTCGTTCATGTCGTTCTTTCCGTTCTTCACTTTGTGCTTGCAGTAACTTCATAATTGCAGCCAGGGACAGCACCTCCTGCCTGGTTTACCTTCTTGTCTGTAGACCTTCTGGCTCTATTTCAAAGATATGCCTCACTACAGCACTTTTCTATCCCAACTCCTGACACAACTTGTTACGTCTTCATCCCACACTGCCACAGGCTCCAACATCAGTACTTCATTACAGGTAGGACATCGCCCAGTGAATTGTCCCTCGAAGGTTCAGCCTTTCAATGTACACAAGATCATCTCAGGCGTCGTAATCGTTGTTTTCCAAGTAATTACACTGCTTAACTAATTTCACAGGCGCCAGAGCTACACCAACTTTAACAACCATCCAAATAAAACATTATAGGGAGAGAAAAAAATAAAAATTAATGCATAACTTTACAAAATACCTCCATTCACAACAGCAGGCCACCTGGCACCTCTAACAGCCGAAAATGCACACTATCCGGAATTTTCCACTACCACCTAGCTAGCACTCCTGCTTCTCAACACCTGTATATTATATATATCTTTTTCCTTTTTTATGCAAGGAAGAAGGAACCAAAGGCCAAAAGCCTGTGAGATTGTTTCCTCCACACACACACAAAAAAAAGATAGCCATGATAAGATGGTTTGCACCAGTTGCCTACAAGATTTTACCAAGAAGTGCAGGATAAATTGCAAAGGAAGAGGCGTTACGGATCTCCCAAGCCACTAAAAATAAATACAATATCCCCTCTGCAATCACTCACGTACCACCATAGTGTCATGGGAAGAGAAGGTAGCTGCGTAGACTGTTATAATCGTCACTCCCTACTCACACATTCACGCCCTCACGACAGACAGCGTTAGCAGTGTCTATCCTGCATCATCTATTCCCATCTTACAATCTCTCACGCCCACACCACAGGCATCAGTGTCCATCCTGCTTCATCTATTCACTCCCTACTCACACACTCACGCTCAAGCCCACACCATCCTGCATCTTCTCTTCATTCCCTACTCACGCTAACACACGCCCACACCAGCATACACAGCCGTCCTCTCAAAGCACAAGGTACCACAAGATATATTTCAAGTGCAGCGCTATTCCCCGTAATATAGCCTATCCCACACACACTCTTATTTACTTTTACAGTGCTAAAAAATGGCTGAGAACAGAGACTCCTGTCCCGTGATGACCTTCCCCTTGGCCCCGAAGATCCAGCAGGAACTACAGACGAAATTCGGATCCTTTGATAAAGGACTGTTGGAGGTTGGACCAGGGCGGTACCTTCTGCCACCGCACTGCAGATTGTACCTTGATAAATATGCCCAGTTCAGGTGAGTAGATTTGAAAGAGAGAGAGAGAGAGAGAGAGAGAGAGAGAGAGAGAGAGAGAGAGAGAGAGAGAGAGAGAGAGAGAGAGAGAGACGTGGGGGAGAGAAGTGAGTCGATGATCTTTACACACACATACAAGGAGAGAGAGAGAGAGGGAGGAGGGGGGGGGCAGGGAACGGTGTAAGGCTATGAATTTCGTTAAAGCAGACTTACTGGTCAACCATAAGACCCGCCGATATGTCATAAAAACACCCCTGCTAAAACCAATACACCAAGTCCTGTATGCAACAGGACTACCATGTATTCAGTATAGACGGTGATTCTACCGTGTATTCAGTATAGACGGTGGCCCTACCATGTATTTAGTATATACGGTGGGCGTTAGCGCCGAAGTGGTGACATGTGGAGGTGTATGATACGTTGAAGGACTGCAGGGCCTCACGAAGAGGGCGCTTAAAAAGAAAGAGAGAAGGAAAAAAAAAACTACTTCATGTACCTCACCGGAAGCAGTATTATCCAGACTGAATCTTCCTCATCATTGATCCTGCCATCTTCCCCACTCCACCTTCAGTTCATCCCCAGTCCACATCCACCACCCGTTACCCCCCTCCCCTACCCTCATTCACCGTGAAGTGTAGGTTGTTGAGCAGATCCATTAACCGCAAGCAAGCAACCACTCTCCACTCAGTTAACAGGGGCACCATAGAAGGCAGCACATCACCCCATTATTTGATTATATGGTTGTCACCCAGAAGTGTAAGTGGTTTCCTGGGTTAAAGGAAACCATTTGGCTTGTCACCTGAAGTTGAAAGAGTAGCAATAAAATTGACAGGAAGGATGGGAGAAATAGGAAGAGAGGAGAGTAGACACAGAAAATGAATGATAAAGGTGAAGGAGGATGTAAGCAGCACTACATTAGGTGAGTGGATGATGGTCGCCACCACCTACCTACCACCGTGATGTGTAAGTAAATAAGACATACTGTATTTCTGACGATGGAGAAGAATCGGGGATCTTAAGAGTATATGATTAGTGATGACTTACTTTACTCTTTACAGTAAATATGCAGTTGAGTTTTAACGTGGTTCTTCCAATGTCGGAGCTTTCTCTCTCTCTCTCTCTCTTCTTCTTCTTCTTCTTCTTCTTCTTTATTCTTTGCATCCCATGTCTGGAAGGTCCAAAACAGAAAAAAAAAAAATCATAATGTAAGACGTAAGCCTAAAGATATTCCACCAAGATTTTGCGTTATATAAAAGTCCCCCACAATGACTGGGTACATTATTGGAAGAGGGCTGTGCTACACTCTCGGAGTCTAGCTGTGCTCTGTCTCTCCTAATTTCGTGGGGAGGGAGGTAAGTGAGCTTCAGTTTACCATTACGTTACGCTGGGTTAAGGAATTCTGGGATTTGTACGCGTAAAACAGTCTTCTCATCGTTCTCTTCCTTTGTTGCAAATTTGTCGATAGGAAACTTTCAGCGCCACTCACCTCATCCTTTTTTTATATTTTTTTTTTTTTTTTTATGAAACGATTTTTTTCCCCTACGATTTTCATTTTTCTTGTCCAGGTTTCGGCCAGATGACGTAGTGGTGATGGGGTTTCCCCGCAGCGGCACGACCTGGACGCAGGAGATGGTGTGGTGTATGACGCACGACCTTGACTTCACCACAGCCATTAACACGCCACTCAGAGAGCGATCCCCCTTCCTTGAGTAGGCACCAACATCACTTGATTCTGCTTCACTGGTAGTAGCGGTAGTGGTAATAGTAGTAGTGGTAGTAGTAGTGGTGATGGTGGTGGTAGTAATACAGTAGTTGGAATAGTAGTAGTACTTGTGGTGGTGGTGGTGGTAGTAGTAGTAGCAATAGTGGTGGTAGTAGTAGTAGTAGTAGTGGTGGTGGTGGTGGTAGTAGTAGCAGTAGTAACAGTAGTGGTGGTGGTACTGTGTAGCAGCAGCAATACTAGTAGTAGTAGTAACAGTAGTAATTGTTGTGGTAGTGGTGGTGGTGGTTGTAGTGGTGGTGGTGTGTAGTAGTAGTAGTAGTAGTAGTATAAGTAGCAGTAGCAGTAGTGGTGGTGTGTAGTAGTAGTTGTGGTAATCCAGGTTCATTTGAATGTAAACTACCTTGATGGGTATTGTTTTCACACGGCTTGTTTGTTAACAACTTTACACGAGAAATACTAGTGTAATTTGTACTAAAATTTCAGGGATGATGGGCTATGACCTGATGACCTGATTGAATTTTGCGCCAAATTGGGCCAAGGCCCAGGCTGCAGGCCCCAAAATGTAGAACAAATATAAATAGTTTTTGTTCATAACTCTTTTCAAATTCGTCATATCGACATGAAACCAAACCCTATAGGTGCATCTTTCAAGTCTTGATCCTATAACATGCCTCATTACGTCAGGGGGGTCACCCTTACTTAGCGGTATGAGGGGCAATGTCAGGTGGTTCAGGCCTAAAATGTCAAATGGGCACAAAATCGCCAATTTTCGCCTGATTAACTCCAAATTCTATGTGAGACACCTTTGACTAGATATTCTGTTGTGTTTCTACGTCAGCAGTAAAATGACTGCCAGGGACGGGTTTGCTGTACCTTGACACCGCTTCTTGTTTGTCTGTACTCTTATGTCTTTTGATTTTCCATTGATTCTAGCCATATTCTCATTGATCAAGACTACGTAACGCCTCTCCCTTAGCGATTTGTTTTGCCTATCACCCAACACGTCACCTTCATAGTAATGGAAGAGGTGTTGCTAAGTCTCCTGCGTCCTCCATTGAGTATGTATAGTGAGGGACGCCTTCTCGCGGTGGCACTGAAATGGACAGGCCACTCCTCTGCCTGGTTATACAGATGTCCCTGGATCCCTCCCTATCCTCGAAAGGAGAATGGTGAACGGAAAGAGGAGGACTGCTATTACCACCACTACTAAATACCACCACCACCACTACCACCACCATCACCACCACCACCACCACCACTACCACCACCACCACCACCACCACCACCACCACCACCACCACTACTACTACTACTACTACTACTACTACTACTACTACTACTACTACTACTACTACTACTGCTACTACTACTACTACTACTACTACTACTACTACTGCTACTACTACTACTACTACTACTACTACTACTACTACCACCACCACCACCACCACTACTACTACTACTACTACTACTACTATTATTACTACTACTACTACTACTACTACTACTACTACCACCACCACCACCACCACCACCACCATTACTACTACTACTACTACTACCACCACCACCACCACCACCATTACTACTACTACTACTACTACTGCTGTTACTACTACACGGTTTGGCATGGATTTAGGAACTAGAGTGGTCACATACAGCCTTCATCAACTCTTTTACTGGAAAATAAGACAATACTACGGCTCTACATCCTTTTCCACAACCTGGCCTAAAATTGCCGTCTTTCCATCGTGAATGCCGAGCTGTAGCAGTGGGTTAATACTAGACTAGGATGCTGATCACGAAGAAGTGCCGTGTAAAAGTAGCAGAGACGTAGAATTGGCCTTTTCTGCCTCTGAACTACGAGAAGTAAGCTGCGTATGGACGGAAATTTGTGCCAAGTTAAAATGAAGGGAGTGTAGGTGGAGATTTTGAACCTTTTTCAGTTTATATCTCATAATTCACTGGTAGAACAATATAATGCCACGGTGCGGCATCCTTTCCACGGCACTTCTTCGTGACTAGCACCATATTCTAGTGTTCATCTCCTGTTGCAACTCCACATTCTAGTTAGAAGGGGCATTTATATGCCAAGTTAGAGTAAACAGAGTATAGTTAGTATGATCTAACTATGTAGTTTCGCCTATATTTGCCATCTTCCCATCTTGACTGCTGGGGTATAAGAGATTAACATTACGATATGGTGTTTGTCACGAAGAAGTGCTGTGTAAAGGATGTACAGCCACAGTATTGTTATTGTTTGTCACTGAGCTATTATTATCACTAGAATATGGCGCTAGTCATGAAGAAGTGGTGTGTAAAGGATGGAGAGAGAGAGAGAGAGAGAGAGAGAGAGAGAGAGAGAGAGAGAGAGAGAGAGAGAGAGAGAGAGAGAGAGAGAGAGAGAGAGAGAGAGAGAGTTTCCTGATAGGAGAGTATAATTACTTTGTCCAGTGCTACCCCTGTTCAGTACTCTTACAGGCGATAGATGGACAGACAAACAGATTGATAGATTAACAGGGGATAGATAGACAGAGACATATAGATCGATAGATAGAGGAAAGATTGATGGATGGAGACCTATGGGCAGGTAGAAAGATGACTAAAGAGAGAGGGACAAGCAGACAGACAGGTAGATAGATAGACAGACTGATAGATAGGTGGACAGATGGCCAGATAGATGATTAGATAAAGAGAGAGGGAGAATCAGTCAGTCAGACAGACAGACAGACAGACAGGTAAATTATTAGATAGAGAGGGACAAGGAGACAGAGAGTCAGGTAGATAGATAGACATATGAATAGATAATGAGAGTGGAACAAACAGCAGAGAGAGAGAGAGAGAGAGAGACTGACAACCATCCTTTTTTTCAGAGGTGACTCATTTTTCCGTCCAGGTTTTCCCCTGCCCGGTTTTCTGGCTGTCAATATTTTCAAGCAACATCCAGACGAGGACTCGAGCACCACTGGGGCATTTTTGGCCCGTGCTGAGTCCGTCCCTTCTCCTAGAGTAATCAAAACTCATATGCCCTCCTCACTTCTCCCGCCATCCATTCTTGAAAGCTGTAAGGTGAGTGATGTTCACTCTCTCTCTCTCTCTCTCTCTCTCTCTCTCTCTCTCACACACACACACACACACACACACGCACACGCACACGCACGCACGCGCGCGCGCGCGCGGCATAAACTTCATTAAGCTTTGCTATATAAATGGTGACGCTTCACGTTTTCATCAGTATTATTTTTCTTTGCATTTTTTTTTTTCGATCTTGATATTAACATGAAGGTACCCTAGGTTAACCCAAGTCCTTATGCCAAATATAAATGACTTTGACCTATTTTGTAAGGTGATATATTCAGGTTTATTAAAAAAAATGCACATTTTAAATTGAAATATCGCAGAAAGTAATTGAGATACGGATAATTGGGTGAAAATCCAATGAAAAAAATGCTTGCTGTATAACTTTGGCTTAATATTTTGCCATTTAGCCTAGGAGAAAGTACAGAATTCAAATCTGCTCATTTTTTTTTTTTTCAATACATTCTAGAGAAAACCACAAAAGTTTTAAAGATATACATTTCTGGATATATAGCTCTGGTCCCCCTTATGATCTGAATGGAATATAGTTACAGTTTAGCATGAAGTTAGCCAGGTATTGAGACAAACGTAAAATTTACATCAGAGTTTTTCGACACCTTTGTCTCAGGTCCCTTGTTGATTTACACAAGAAGATACCTTATGGTCTTCAGATCTTGTTTATATTAAACATACTTCTATACCATTGAGAGGACAAAACCACAAAGCCAGCCAGAAGACAGGGCTTGTGTGCTGGGCACTGCCCAGGCCCTGTCTTCCCCTTTACTGTGTTTAAAGTCAGCCCACACCCCACTGACCGGGCTAATGTATGGCCCGGCCTGCACTATAGGTGCAGGAAATCTTTAAACGAACGAACGAACGAACCACTGAGAGTTACAGCGAAGCTTCCATGTTATGGCTACACAATAAAGTTAGCTAATTAGTTTTAATCTAATTTGGTCTCTCTCTCTCTCGCTGTCTGTCTGAAACTGTTAGGTACCAGACCCCACACCGGAGGGGGCGGGGGACGGGTATTGCATTAACTCGGTTTCTCTGTTTATCTCTCAACTTTTTGCGGAAGCTACTGGTGCAGTTTTAACTAAAATTGAAGGGATGAAGGGCTATGACATGATCACCTGATTAAAGTTTCGGCCAAGGCCCAGACTATGGGCCTCTAAAGTGTAAAAAAAAAAAAAAAGAGAAAAAAATGTTTTTTCTCCATAACTCTTTCAAAATCGTCATACCGACATGAAATTAAAACCTATAGGTGTGTCTTTCAAATCTGCATCGTATAACATGCCTCATTACATCAGGGGGGTCACCCCTCAGCTAGTGGTATGGAGGTCAGGTGGATTTGACCTAAAATTGCATATGGGCATAAAATCGTTAATTTTCACCTGATTTACTTCATATTTGATATGTGACATATTTGACTAGATATTCAGTTGTGTTTATACGTCAACACTAAAATGACTCACAGGGAAGGATTTGCTACTTCTTGTCGCCGCTTCTTGTTTTGATTTGTTTTGTTTCTACCGTAGTCCACAAATACGAACTTTAGCCGTTTAAATCATCTTTTGAAATAAGAATGGTGCAGATGATAATGAAGATGAAGATGATGATGATGATGGTTTACATTTTCATTCGTAGGTGATATATGTGGCTAGACATCCGGGTGACGTGTGTGTGTCTTACTACCACCTTCAACGACTCTTGAAGTCAGTGAATTTCAAGGGCGACCTGGAAGAGTTCCTGGATCTGTGGTGCCGAGATTTAGGTAAGGAGAGAGAGAGAGAGAGAGAGAGAGAGAGAGAACGAAGAATGGGACATTGCAGAAATTTAATAAACTGTTGATTTTAGTGCCGTTGATAGGAATAAAGTGCATCAATTGTTCTTCTTTTTCCTCTCCTTCTCCTGCATCTCCTTCTTCTCCGATGCCTTCATCTTCTTTTCCCTCTCTTCTCCTTTTCTCTCTCTCTTTGTTTTTTTGTTATCTTTTCTTCTTCACAGTTCTGCGAGGGCCATACTGGAGTCACTTAAGCGAGGCATGGGCAAAACGCACCCACCCTAACCTCCTCTGGCTATACTACGAAGACATGAAGAAGGATCTGCTGAGGGAACTTCAGCGCCTGGACCACTTCCTTGCCACAGGCCTGACGGAAGACGAGCTGCTGCAGGTGGCCCAGCATTCCAGCTTTGCCAACATGAAGGCCAGACCTGCCACTAACCTCAGTCTCATCCCGGAATCGCCTGGACTGATGCCGGGAGAGGCTGAGTTTGTGAGGAAGGGTGAGTTTAATTAGCTTCGTCGTTATTGTCTTCATAATCTTAATCATCCTCTTCTTATTTATTATCGTCATTGTCATCATCATCATTGTCATCATAATAATTATTATTACTTATTGTCTTCAGTACCATCATCATCATAATCATCATCATCCATTGTCATTGTCACCTTTGGCAACATTGTCATTATTATTGCCATCATTACCATCATCATTATCGTCTGTTGTCGTCGTCATCCGTCATCATCGTCACTGTCATCATCATCATCATCATCCCTGTCTTCGTCTTAGTGTTCATCATCATTGTCGTTACATCAGCATCATCATCATCATCATCACGATCATGATCATCATCCCTGTCTTCGTCTTAGTGTTCATCATCATTGTCGTTACATCAACATCATCATCATCATCCCTGTCTTCGTCTTAGTGTTCATCATCATTGTCTTTACATCATCATCATCATCATCATCATCCCTGTTTTCGTCTTAGTGTTCATCATCATTGACGCTAAGGGCCGTTTTCACAGTCGTCCCCAGTGCAGTCCCCAGTGGCCTACTCGCCTCCGAACACACGTTTTCGTTTTCACAGTCGCCCCCAACCAGCCTTCCGAGGCCTCTGTTGGGGACGGCATTCGGGACGGCCCGAACAAATTACTGGAACATTCTTGGGGTACTTGCAGCCTCCCCAACAGACGGTCCCGAAAGTAAAAAAGTAAAAGAATAATCACATGTAACATATTTTCATTATTATTTCAATATTATATACCCAATGTAATATTTCTGGGGTAAAAAACACACCCGGTACTGAAAAAAAATATATGTTTGTGTATTTTTATGAGATTTTCTACTATGTATCCGAATACTAGCCTTTCGCAGACGGGTGGAGGCTCCACAATAAACGGACCCGAAAGAAATACGAGAATGGTTGTCTAATGCATATTTTCTTGAAAATTCTAATATCTGTTGCCCGACGTAAAAGTTGATATAGCTAACACCCCGTTTAGAAAAGAAAATTTTCATGTATTAATAGTATATCCGTTAATAAACCACACCATCACTCATTGGACGTTATACATGTTACTTCATGGTTATTTTTACTTAAGCCTTTTTTTTACAGTACTTAACATTCATCAGCATTCAGCTTAATTCCGATTTCAAGTAGGAGTGTGGTGAGGTTGCCGTTAGTTAGCTCTTCAATCCGATGACGTTTCCTGTTTGTTATTTTTGCTGCATTCTTGCGAATATCTTCACTCCTGAATATATTAGTAAGAATTGTGTGAAGTGGATGTTCCAGCCATGTTATTTATCACATTCATTACATTCCAATTTCTAAATATTCTCTACATATGGAAAGTGTTTTCGCCATCCAGAGCTACCAACCCTACCGCATCAACACAGGCAGACGTCCCCATGTTAGTAAGGTCCCGAAAGCCATTCGGAGCGACTGTGAAATCCAAAGGTGCTTTTGGTTCGGGCCCGACACACGTTCGGGCCCAGAAGGTTAGGGACGACTGTGAAAATGGCCCTACATCATCATCATCATCATCCCTGTCATCGCCTTTGTGTTCATCATCATCGTCGTTACTTCATCATCATCGTCATCCCTGTCTTTGTCTTAGTGTTTGTCATCATTGTCTTTACATCATCATCATCATCATCATCCCTGTCATCGTCTTTGTGTTCATCATCATTGACGCTACATCATCATCATCATCCCTGTCATCGCCTTTGTGTTCATCATCATCGTCGTTACATCATCATCATCGTCATCCCTGTTTTTGTCTTAGTGTTTGTCATCATTGTCTTTACATCATCATCATCATCATCATCATCATCCCTGTCATCGTCTTTGTGTTCATCATCATCATCGTTACATCATCATCATCAACAACATCATCATCATCATCATCATCGTCATCATCATCATCACTGTCTTCGTCTTGGTGTTCAGCATCTTTGTCGTTACATCATCATCATCATCATCATCATCATCACCATCGTCATCATCATCCCTGTCTCTGTCGTAGTGTTCATCATCATCATCATCATCCCTGTCTCTATCGTAGTGTTCATCATCATCATCATCATCCCTGTCTCTGTCGTAGTGTTCATCATCATCATCATCATCCCTGTCTCTGTCGTAGTGTTCATCATCATCATCGTTACAACATCATCGTCATCATCATCATCATCATCATCATCATCACTGTCTTTGTCGTAGTGCTCATCATCATCATCGTCATCATCATCATCATCATCATCATCATCATCATCATCATCACCATCGTCATCATCGTCATCCCTGTCTCTGTCGTAGTGTTCATCATCATCATCGTTACATCATCATCGTCATCATCATCATCATCATCGTCATCCCTGTCTGTCGTAGTGCTCATCATCATCATCGTCATCATCATCATCATCATCATCGTCTTCCCTGCCTTCGTCGTAGTGTTCATTATCATTGTCGTTGCATCATCATCATTGTCACGGGGGAATGTGAAATTAAGAATTAAGAATGCTGGATGTTACCTGAAAAGAGACAAGAAATTAACTTGTGAAAATCTAGCAGTAAGTTTTATTCTACGCCAGCTTACTTCGCCGATTCTCTAAAGACAAGAATGTATAAACTTTCTCAAACACAGCAGAGACTAATTACTCACTAGTGCTGTTTGTAGTACTGTTAGCCTCTCGAGAAAGTGACTCCACCCCTGACAATCAGTAACTAACGCTAATAATAATAAACAGGTTCTTGCCGGTGCTTAACTCCTGGCTGGCACAACGGATTTAAGTTTGATACAAAGGAACTGGCCTAAGTACCAGTTATGAATATTGTAAAGAGTTTGTGCAAGCTAGGAGCAGCAACTAAAATAAGCTCAATGTGGAGAAATAAAACACGAGTCTAATTACATTAAGCTCAAAGAAAAGAACTGTAAATTTATTGATTACAATGAAATAAATTTACGTTATATGAGTCTCAAAAATGAATTCAAAACAACAAGGAAAATACACTCACTCACTCATTCAGAAGCTAGTTAAACTTAAGCCTAGAAAAACGAACAGAAATACTGGTCAGTGAAGGGGAGCTGAAACGAAAGTCTGGACGCCTGTGATGAACATCAACACACTGCTATTCGCTGTAAGCCCACTTTGCCAATTCACCGTCTAGGTGGAGATTCAGGAACCCGATGTACAACAGAGGAGCTGTTCTGTGCTGGGGACAAACAGTTCTATCCTCGAGGCGAATCAAAATTGACAAAATTCAAACGGGGAAAAGGGGTAGGGGCTGGCTGTGTTTGCTGGATGTTGGCGTGGTGTAACTCAACGGTCAACGGAAAGAAGGCGAACAATATAGGCTCATAATAAATCACTCAGCGGAAGCACTAATGTCATGGGTAAGAATGGTCAGTTGTGAAACAGTGACAAATGTTCTGAAAACCATCCCGATCGAAATGAATACATGGACGGTTGAACTGAGTGATGCCCAGTGGGAATTCCACTAGAGTTCGTGGTTTTCTCACTAAAGTACAATGTTACGAATTTGTATGAATACACTCGCGCAAATTCATGACATTACACCCCATCAAAATCAAATATCTCTTCAGAAAAATTTTACGATATACATACATATAAATCCTAACTCAGTCACACAAGATTCACACTGTGGTGTGTGTACTATCCTGCTACAGGAGAAAAGAGGTGGCAGCATGCGGCAGAGATGATTAGCTGATCTGCACGACAAAATTGCTACACCCGCCAGCTGCACCTGCGAAAGCAATCAAGGTGGAACATCAAAAGCGTCAGTGCGAGAAACAGTTTTTATTAAATTGCATTTTCTCTCTCTGCCTTGCAGTCAGTACATATGCTACAAAGAGTACACCCTAGCCGAAAATTTTATGTGACAGCCAAGCTTTGTACATTCGAGGTAGCCATTATTTTCGTATTGCATACATTATTAACCAGGAAACGTGGTCCCAGGATAGAATCTCAAAGGACCTTAATAGTTTACTGGTTAAACCTTAAACCTACATTATTATTAACCAGGAAACTTGGTCCCAGGACAGCATCTCAAAGGACCCTTATAGTTTACTGGTTAAATCCTAAACCTACATTATTATTAACCTGAAACGTGGTCCCAGGACAGAATCTCAAAGGACCCTTATAGTTTACTGGTTAAACCCTAAACCTATATTATTATTAACTAGGAAACGTGGTCCCAGGACAAAATCTCAAAGGACCCTTCCACTGTGCCAACAACTTGTTCTGGGCAGTGGGGAGTAACACCAAACACTTATTGCCTGGACTGAACTTCCAAAGCTTTGCCTTCTTATCATAATAAGCTTTTTGAACTTCGTGCGCCTTGATCAGTTCTTCCTTAGCTAACTCGCACATCGACTGGAGGCGGTCAGCTAGATCAAGGATTTAGGTGTAGGTGGTCTTGACTTCAGGGTCGGGTTCTTCAAAATCCCATAACTCGTGAAGGACTTGAAGTGGTCCATGGACCGACCTTCCATACACCAGTTCAAAAGGTGAGAACTTCAATGAATGCTGTGGGGCTTCTCGATATGCAAATAGAAGAGGAGCAATGAACCGCCGCCATTCCTTTGGCTGTTCGGCGGCCATGCGCTTTAACATCTTCTTGAGAGTCCCACTGAACCTCTCACACAACCCGTTACACATGGGATGATAAGGTGTAGTTCGCAGGCCTCGGATGGATAACAACCCGAATGCTTTGTTCATCATTGCAGTGGTGAACTGCAAACCCCGGTCGCTAAAGACCTCCTTGGAGATTCCTACGCGACAGAACACTTCAATCAATACCTCAGCAACAGTGACGGCCTCTATATTCTTAAGGGCCACGGCTTCAGGCCACCGTGTGCCGAAATCAGCAATAGTGAGGATATACGTTGATCCATCACTTGCCCTAGGAGAGATTGGCCCAACAATGTCAACTGCTGCTCTCTCGAACGGTTCAGAGATTATAGGCATTACTTTCAGTGGCGCAGGATGGACACGTCCCCGGTCAGTGATACGCTGACACACACATCACAGGAACGCACAAGCCTTGTTATTTCCTGTCCCATTCCTGGCCAGAAAAAGTCAGCATGGATGTGGTCAGAGGTTTTCTTTTGGCCCATGTGACCTCCCATCACTGAACAATGATCTAATTTGAACACTGCTCGGCGATACTTCGCGAGAACGATGAACTGTAGTCGAACCTCACTCTGGGGTGTTTGTGACTCACGGTATAGCCATCCTCGCTTACGAAGGAACCTGGCTTGACCTCCCCGTGAATACTTAATCACTTTACCCTCCAGCTTCTTCTGCACTGAGGCAAGTGTCGGGTCAGACTGTTGTTCTTGGACAACATCTTGACTACGAATCAGATCTTGTGGCATTGCGAGGGTCAACGGAGTGACACGATTCGGAGCCTTGGCCATGGCTCGTGTTACTGCAACAGCCGAAGTCTGAGTAGGAACATCTACGGCACATCTGTTTTTGACGCCTGGTAAGTTGCCGATGATGAGGTCAAACAAAGGTTCTGGCATGACAACAGCAGCTGTCAAGCCAGTGTAGAAAGGAGATGCCACCTGGATACGTGCCTCAGGGAACAATCTCACTGATCCATCAATAAGTCTAACTTGGATCTGCTTACCTGTGTACTCGTCGGGCCGAACTAAACTTTGCTTGACGGAGCAACCTGAGGAACCATTATCTCTCAGAACATTTACAAAAACACCTCCCACAAACCCTGGCTGAGCAAGAAAGGCAGTGTTACTGGTGGAAGGGTCTGAGGAGGTAGCAGCCAGTCATAGATGAGATTGCGGAATGAACGATGCAGCAAATGTGGCGCCCTGAGAACTAGATGCCTGAGGGGTCGTGCTCACCATCTGAGGAGTTGGAGCATTGACCACCTGAGATGGAGAGTTCACTGTCGCTGGGGGACTACAGTCGTTCTATTTTATCAAGGCAGTTTGGGTCGGGCTCTCTGGGACCTCACTCTGTTAGCTCTGTTGCCACATCGTCGCCACACACGTGCACTCTCTCTCTCTCTCTCTCTCTCTCTCTCATGTTATATATTAGCTACTACTAATTGTATTTTCTTAATTTTTTCTCTTGTTTTCGACTTTTTTTCCACACCACCCCTGAGGTAAAAGTCTATAGGTGCGTTTTTTTTTCTTTTTTTTTTTAATAGCTTCCATGGCGGGAGACTGACCGAGTATGACCCACTCACGCAGGGGCTGTCCCTCGTGTCACCACCTGACAATGTCTCAAAGGCAACGCTGACAAGTCTTATGAGATTTATACTATACTACAGCTTTTTTATTGAATTACATCTAAACAGAGTGTTTAAAATTCATTTATAAGTAGTTACTAGCTTAAAATAGGAGAGTGTGTGAGAGAGAGAGAGGTGAACACAAATAATTACACGTGTGTCGGCGGCGATGTGACAACAGAGCTAACAGTGTGAGGTCCCAGAGAGCCCGACCCAAACTGCCTTGATAAAATAGAACGACTATAGTGAACTGTGGAGAAGTACCTTTGCTGGTGGGGTTGGCACCACTGTGCACTTGTTGTGGAATGAAGGCTGCATTTGCATCCTGCCTCCAATACACTAAAGTCGATTGTCCTGACTGAGGGTTACGTGGTTTCTCCTTGCTCTGCTGCTGCTTGAAATACAGGTACTGCTGCTGGATAGGGTTCTGCTTGTCGTACCGCTTCCACTCAGGTTTCTGGGTATTTTGCCCCTGGTCCTTCTTCTGCTGTTTGTTTGGACCTTGGCCATTATTCTGAGAACGGCCTTGTTGCTGGGGTTCGGTCTGAGATGGTTTCCCAGATTTGTCAGCTTTCCTGTTCCAGGTGTGTTGCTTACGAGTTTAATACCCGTACACAGTGAAGAATGCATCAGCCTTCTCTACCATTTGGCTGGCATTCCTTACTTGGCAGATCTTAAGCTGAGCCATAAGCTCAGCAGGCCACGACTTTTCTAGCTGCGTGGCAGCATAAGGTCAATTATCCCCTCTTGCGTGGGAGGAGTTTCATCTTTCTCCATCCACTCATCTAAGTAAGCAGTAAACCGATCAAGAAACTGAAAAGCAGTCTCCTTTTCTTGTAGACGCGCCCTCATAAACTGACTCCTGGTGTTGTCAACTGTGAGACCATACGCGTTGACGAGTGCGGCCTTCATCATTTTATACATAAGATTGTCTCCATGAATTCTATGGAGAATATTGAGGGCAGGGACCTCAAAAAAGCTAAGAAACTGGAGCAGCTTAGCTACCTCATCCAGCTGGTACAGCTGAGCCATGCCTTCGAAATGAGCTATGAATGGCTCGATTCGCTCACCTTCCTTGTATGGAGGAAGCTTGATGTGTGGGGTCGCCAGAACATGTGTAAGAAGAGCGCTCATGGAGCTTGGGTTAGCGCACCAGATGTGTCTGAAGCCAAGGAGTCTCGCTTGAGCTTCAGCATCTCAAGTTCATGTTTCTCACATGCCTCGCGTTCGGCACGTTTGTGTTCTCGTTCTCTCTCTCGTTGTTCTCGCTCATATCGCATTGTTCTCGTTCGTATTCGCCTTCTCTCTCGCATTGTTCACATTGTTTTTGCTTGTGTTCATGTTCTCTCATGCGTTGTTCTCGCTCGTGTTTGTGCTGAATTCGACGCTTTTCACGGGCATCATTCTTACGTTGTTGCTCGTAACTAAACTGTGAGAGCACATACTCTTTTATTTGTTGGGGGTCAGTAAGCCCCATATCTATGGCTTCCTGTACATATATTTCAGTAGCCATAATGCTAACTCAACTAAGGCTGAGTAGACTAAAGACTGAGTATTGACTGCTATTTTCCAGAGAAATGCCAATAATCATAAGTAAAGAATATAGACACAGGTTGGTGGTGACCAGTTTTATGAAGTTAAACTGGTAAAGAAAGAAAATTAAAAAAAATGCAACTGACTGGGAAAACTATTATGTAAAATTAATAGAAATGAATCAATAACCACCAGTAAGAAAGTACCTATAGACTTTGATGATAAATACCTAGGTGTGAGTGAGTGAGTATTATCTCGTTAATAACTTAAGAGCTAGGAGTTAATATCCTGGAATGAGGTCACCAGATGTCACGGGGGGATGTGAAAATTAAAAATCAATAATGCTGGATGTTACTTGAAAATAGAGACAAGGAATTAACTTGTGAAAATCTAGCAGTAAGTTTTACTTTATGCCAGCTTCCTTCGCCGATTCTCTAAAGACGAGAATTTATAAACTTTCTCAACAGTACACAGCAGAGACTAATTACTCACGAGTGCTGTTTGTAGTACTGTTAGCCTCTCAAGAAAGTGACTCCACCCCTGACAATCAGTAACTAATGCTAATAATAATAAACAGGTTCTTGCCGGTGCTTAACTCCTGGCTGGCACAAAGGATTTAAGTTTGATACAAAGGAACTGGCCTAAGTACCAGTTATGAATATTTTAAAGAGTTTGTGCAAGCTAGGAGCAGCAACTAAAATAAGCTTAATGTGGAGAAATAAAACACGAGTCTAATTACATATAGCTCAAAGAAAAGAACTGTAAATTTATTGATTACAATGAATTAAATTTACATCATATGAGTCTCAAAAATGAATTCAAAATAACTAGGAGAATACACTCACTCGCTCATTCAAAAGCTAATTAAACTTAAGCCTAGAAAAACGAAAAGAACTACTGGTCAGTGAAGGGGAGCCGAAACGAAAGTCTGGACGCCTGTGCTGACCATCAAAATGCTGCTATTCGCTGTAAGCCCACTTTGCCAATTCACCGTCTAGGTGGAGATTCAGGAACCCGCTGTACAATGGATGCGCTGCTCTACGGTGGGCACAAACGGTCCTATCCTCGAGGCGACTCAAAGCTGACTAATTCAAATGGGGAAAAGGGGTAGGGGCTGACCGTGTTTGCCGGTTGTTGGCGTGGCCTAACTGAACGGTCAATGGAAAGAGGGCGAACAATATAGGCTCACAATAAATCACTCAGTGAAAGCACTAATGTCGTGGGTATGAATGGTCAGTTGTAAAACAGTGACAAATGTTCTGCAAACCATCATGATCGAAGTGAATACATGGACGGTTGAACTGGGTGATGCCCAGTGGGAATTCCACTAGAGTTCGTGGTTTTCTCACTAAAGTACAATGTCACGAATTTGTATGAATACACTCGCGCAAATTCATGACATTACACCCCATCAAAATCAAATATCTCTTCAGAAAAATTTTACGATATACATACATATAAATCCTAACTCAGTCACACAAGATTCACATTGTGGTGTGTGTACTATCCTGCTACAGGAGAAAAGAGGTGGCCGCATGCGACAGAGATGATTAGCTGATCTGCATGACAAAATTGCTACACCCGCCAGCTGCACCTGCGAAAGCAATCAAGGTGGAGCATCAAAAGCTTCAGTGCGAGAAACAGTTTTTATTAAATTGCATTTTCTCTCTCTGCCTTGCAGTCAGTACATATGCTACAAAGAGTACACCCTAGCCGAAAATTTTATGTGACAGCCGAGCTTTGTACATTCGAGGTAGCCATTATTTTCGTATTGGATACATTATTAACCAGGAAACGTGGTCCCAGGATAGAATCTCAAAGGACCCTAATAGTTTACTGGTTAAACCTTAAACCTACATTATTATTAACCAGGAAACTTGGTCCCAGGACAACATCTCAAAGGACCCTTATAGTTTACTGGTTAAATCCTAAACCTACATTATTATTAACCTGAAATGTGGTACCAGGACAGAATCTCAAAGGACCCTTATAGTTTACTGGTTAACCCACCCCGTCCCGTCGACGTATGGGTACGTTGCAACGATTTGCATTTGCCAGTCCCGGCGACGTACCAGTACGTCGTGCAATTGCCAGGTCCCTAATTTGCACAATTTTCAATTATCGCGCTTGAATTTTCGTATGTATACACGGGACACCTTCCTCTATTCCTCTACAAGATGCCAAGCAGGGACAATGCCTTACACCACATAACCTCCCCCCTCCCCCCCTCACCCCATTGTCTTGGCAAAGGACCTGTTACCAGTGACCTGGCTAATAAAGATATTCAGGACCAGAGTGATTCCCCAATCGATGACAATGTGGAGGACAATGTTTACATAGCATTAGAAGAAGAAACAGCCAGAAATAATGATTAGGTAATGTGGCAAAAAAAGGTCTGGTATAGTGATTAGTTAGTGAGTGAAACAATGCTTATAATGCATTTATTATTGCTTGAAAACCAATATACTCTCATACTACATATACATTCGTACCAAGTAAATAAATAAATACCGTTTATGAGTGGATAAAATAGTTACCCTCCCATAGAATTCGTTTTCTTTGGTGCCAGCATGTTAGAAAACCCAGTCAGGTAAGGAGGAACTCCTACCTAGATTGGGTATTTAAAACCTCAGGTGAGCGATTTCTCTATGAATTTTCGATGTTTCTCACCAAAAGCGAAGGTGTTAGCCAAAAAAAAAAAAATCGAAAATACCTCGGGACTGGGGGATGTCGGAGGTGCGGAAAACCTCGGGACATGACGGGTTAAACCCTAAACCTTTTTTATTATTAACCAGGAAACGTGGTCCCAGGACAAAATCTCAAAGGACCCTTCCACTGTGCCAACAACTTGTTCTGGGCAGTGGGGAGTAACACCAAACACTTATTGCCTGGACTGAACTTCCAAAGCTTTGCCTTCTTATCATAATAAGCTTTCTGAACTTCGTGCGCCTTGATCAGTTCTTCCTTAGCTAACTCGCACATCGACTGGAGGCGGTCAGCTAGATCAAGGATGTAGGTGTAGGTGGTCTTGACTTCAGGGTCGGGTTCTTCAAAATCCCATAACTCGTGAAGGACTTGAAGTGGTCCATGGACCGACCTTCCATACACCAGTTCAAAAGGTGAGAACTTCAAGGAATGCTGTGGGGCTTCTCGATATGCAAATAGAAGAGGAGCAATGAACCGCCGCCATTCCTTTGGCTGTTCGGCCGCCATGCGCTTTAACATCTTCTTGAGAGTCCCACTGAACCTCTCACACAACCCGTTACACATGGGATGATAAGGCGTAGTTCGCAGGCCTCGGATGGATGACAACCCAAATGCTTTGTTCATCATTGCAGTGGTGAACTGCAAACCCTGTTCGCTAAAGACCTCCTTGGAGATACCTACGCGACAGAACACTTCAATCAATACCTCAGCAACAGTGACAGCCTCTATATTCTTAAGGGCCATGGCTTCAGGCCACCGTGTGCCGAAATCAGCAATAGTGAGGATATACGTTGATCCATCACTTGCCCTAGGAGAGATTGGCCCAACAATGTCAACTGCTACTCTCTCGAATGGTTCAGAGATTATAGGCATTACTTTCAGTGGCGCTGGATGGACACGTCCCCGGTCAGTGGTACGCTGACACACACATCACAGGAACGCACAAGCCTTGTTATTTCCTGTCCCATTCCTGGCCAGAAAAAGTCAGCATGGATGTGGTCAGAGGTTTTCTTTTGGCCCATGTGACCTCCCATCACTGAACAATGACCTAATTTGAACACTGCTCTGCGATACTTCGCGAGAACGATGAACTGCAGTCGAACATCGCCCTGGGGTGTTTGTGACTCACGGTATAGCCATCCTCGCTTACGAAGGAACCTGGCTTGACCTCCCCGTGAATACTTAATCACTTTACCCTCCAGCTTCTTCTGCACTGAGGCAAGTGTCGGGTCAGACTGTTGTTCTTGGACAACATCTTGACTACGAATCAGATCTTGTGGCATTGCGAGGGTCAACGGAGTGACACGATTCGGAGCCTTGGCCATGGCTCGCGTTACTGCAACAGCCGAAGTCTGAGTAGGAACATCTACGGCACATCTGTTTTTGACGCCTGGTATGTTGCCGATGATGAGGTCAAACAAAGGTTCTGGCATGACAACAGCAGCTGTCAAGCCAGTGTAGAAAGGAGATGCCACCTGGATACGTGCCTCAGGGAACAATCTCACTGATCCATCAATAAGTCTAACTTGGATCTGCTTACCTGTGTACTCGTTGGGCCGAACTAAACTTTGCTTGACGGAGCAACCTGAGGAACCATTATCTCTCAGAACATTTACGAAAACACCTCCCACAAACCCTGGCTGAGCAAGAAAGGCAGTGTTACTGGTGGAAGGGTCTGAGGAGGTAGCAGCCAGTCATAGATGAGATTGCGGAATGAACGATGCAGCAAATGTGGCGCCCTGAGAACTAGATGCCTGAGGGGTCATGCTCACCATCTGAGGAGTTGGAGCATTGACCACCTGAGATGGAGAGTTCACTGTCGCTGGGGGACTAGTGAACTGTGGAGAAGTACCTTTGCTGGTGGGGTTGGCACCACTGTGCACTTGTTGTGGAATGAAGGCTGCATTTGCATCCTGCCTCCAATACACTAAAGTCGATTGTCCTGACTGAGGGTTACGTGGTTTCTCCTTGCTCTGCTGCTGCTTGAAATACAGGTACTGCTGCTGGTTAGGGTTCTGCTTGTCGTACCGCTTCCACTCAGGTTTCTGGGTATTTTGCCCCTGGTCCTTCTTCTGCTGTTTGTTTGGACCTTGGCCATTATTCTGAGAACGGCCTTGTTGCTGGGGTTCGGTCTGAGACGGTTTCCCAGATTTTCAGCTTTCCTGTTCCAGGTGTGTTGCTTACGAGTTTAATACCCGTACACAGTGAAGAATGCATCAGCCTTCTCTACCATTTGGCTGGCATTCCTTACTTGACAGATCTTAAGCTGAGCCATGAGCTCAGCAGGCCACGACTTTTCTAGCTGCGTGGCAGCATAAGGTCAATTATCCCCTCTTGCGTGGGAGGAGTTTCATCTTTCTCCATCCACTCATCTAAGTAAGCAGTAAACCGATCAAGAAACTGAAAAGCAGTCTCCTTCTTCTTGTAGACGCTCCGTCATAAACTGACTCCTGGTGTCGTCAACTGTGAGACCATATGCGTTGACGAGTGCGGCCTTCATCATTTTATACATAAGATTGTCTCCACGAATTCTATGGAGAATATTGAGGGCAGGGCCCTCAAACAAGCTAAGAAACTGGAGCAGCTTAGCTACCTCATCCAGCTAGTACAGCTGAGCCATGCCTTCGAAATGAGCTATGAATGGCTCGATTCGCTCGCCTTCCTTGTATAGAGGAAGCTTGATGTATGGGGTCACCAGACCATGTGTAAGAAGAGCGCTCATGGAGCTTGGGTTAGCGCACCAGATGTGTCTGAAGCCAAGGAGTCTCGCTTGAGCTTCAGCATCTCAAGTTCATGTTTCTCACATGCCTCGCGTTCGGCACGTTTGTGTTCTCGTTCTCTCTCTCGTTGTTCTCGCTCATATTGCATTGTTCTCGTTCGTATTCACCTTCTCTCTCGCATTGTTCGCATTGTTTTTGCTTGTGTTCATGTTCTCTCTTGCGTTGTTCTCGCTCGTGTTCGTGCTGAATTCGACGCTTTTCACGGGCATCATTCTCACGTTGTTGCTCGTAACTAAACCGTGAGAGCACATACTCTTTTATTTGTTGGGGGTCAGTAAGCCCCATATCTATGGCTTCCTGTACATATATATTAGTAGCCATAATGCTAACTCAACGAAGGCTGAGTAGACTAAAGACTGAGTACTGGCTGCTATTTTCCAGAGAAATGCCAATAATCATAAGTAAAGAATATAGGCACAGGTTTGTGGTGACCAGTTTTATCAAGTTAAACTGGTAAAGAAAGAAAATTAAAAAAAATGCTACTGACTGGGAAAACTATTATGTAAAATTAATAGAAATGAATCAATAACCACCAGTAAGAAAGTACCTATAGACTTTAATGATAAATACCTAGGTGTGAGTGAGTGAGTATTATCTCGTTACTAACTTAAGAGCTAGGAGTTAATATCCTGGAATGAGGTCACCAGATGTCACGGGGGGATGTGAAAATTAAAAATCAATAATGCTGGATGTTACTTGAAAATAGAGACAAGGAATTAACTTGTGAAAATCTAGCAGTAAGTTTTACTTTATGCCAGCTTCCGTCGCCGATTCTCTAAAGACGAGAATTTATTAACTTTCTCAACAGTACACAGCAGACTAATTACTCACGAGTGCTGTTTGTAGTTTTTTTAGGACTACAGGCCACCTCTCTACCGATTGAGCCACCCCTGACAATCAGTAACTAATGCTAATAATAATAAACAGGTTCTTGCTGGTGCTTAACTCCTGGCTGGCACAACGGATTTAAGTTTGATACAAAGGAACTGGCCTAAGTACCAGTTATGAATATTGTAAAGAGTTTGTGCAAGCTAGGAGCAGCAACTAAAATAAGCTTAATGTGGAGAAATAAAACACGAGTCTAATTACATATAGCTCAAAGAAAAGAACTGTAAATTTATTGATTACAATGAATTAAATTTACATCATATGAGTCTCAAAAATTAATTCAAAATAACTAGGAGAATACACTCACTCGCTCATTCAAAAGCTAATTAAACTTAAGCCTAGAAAAATGAAAAGAACTACTGGTCAGTGAAGGGGAGCCGAAACGAAAGTCTGGACGCCTGTGCTGACCATCAAAATGCTGCTATCCGCTGTAAGCCCACTTTGCCAATTCACCGTCTAGGTGGAGATTCAGGAACCCGCTGTACAATGGATGCGCTGCTCTACGGTGGGCACAAACGGTCCTATCCTCGAGGCGACTCAAAGCTGACTAATTCAAATGGGGAAAAGGGGTAGGGGCTGACCGTGTTTGCCGGATGTAGGCGTGGCCTAACTCAACGGTCAATGGAAAGAGGGCGAACAATATAGGCTCACAATAAATCACTCAGTGAAAGCACTAATGTCGTGGGTATGAATGGTCAGTTGTAAAACAGTGACAAATGTTCTGCAAACAATCCTGATCGAAGTGAATACATGGACGGTTGAACTGGGTGATGCCCAGTGGGAATTCCACTAGAGTTCGTGGTTTTCTCACTAAAGTACAATGTCACGAATTTGTATGAATACACTCGCGCAAATTCGTGACAGTCATCATCATCATCATCATCATCATCATCATCATCATCATCATCCCTGTCTTCGTCGTAGTGTTCATCATAATTGTCGTTACATCATCATCATCCCTGTCGTCGTCGTAGTGTTCATCATCATTATCGTTCCATCATCATCATCATCATCATCATCATCGTCATCATCATCATCATCATCATCATCATCATCATCATCATCATCCCTGTCTTCGTCATAGTGTTCATCATCATTGTCGTTACATCATCATCGTCATCATCATCATCATCATCATCATCATCATCATCATCATCATCATCCATGTCTTCGTCTTAGTGTTCATCATCATTGTCGTTACATCATCATCATCATCATCATCATTATCCCTGTCTTCGTCGTAGTGTTCATCATCATTGTCGTTACATCATCATCGTCATCATCATCATCATCATCATCATCATCATCATCATCATCATCGTCATCATCATCATCATCATCATCATCATCATCATCATCATCATCATCATCATCATCATCATCATCCATGTCTTCGTCGTAGTGTTCATCATCATTGTCGTTACATCATCATCGTCATCATCATCATCATCATCATCATCATCATCATCATCATCCCTGTCTTCGTCGTAGTGTTCATCATCATTGTCGTTACATCATCATCGTCATCATCATCATCATCATCATCGTCATCATCATCATCATCATCATCATCATCATCATCATCATCATCATCATCATCATCATCCATGTCTTCGTCGTAGTGTTCATCATCATTGTCTTTACATCATCATCATCAACATCATCATCATCATCATCATCCATGTCTTCGTCGTAGTGTTCATCATCATTGTCGTTACATCATCATCGTCATCGTCATCATCATCGTCATCATCATCATCATCATCATCATCATCATTATCCCTGTCTTCGTCGTAGTGTTCATCATCATTGTCGTTATATCATCATCGTCATCATCATCATCATCATCATCGTCATCATCATCATCATCATCATCATCATCACCATCATCATCATCATCATCCATGTCTTCGTCGTAGTGTTCATCATCATTGTCTTTACATCATCATCATCAACATCATCATCATCATTATCCCTGTCTTCGTCGTAGTGTTCATCATCATTGTCGTTACATCATCATCGTCATCGTCATCATCATCGTCATCATCATCATCATCATCATCATCATCATCATCATCATCATCATTATCCCTGTCTTCGTCGTAGTGTTCATCATCATTGTCGTTACATCATCATCCTCGTCATCATCATCATCATCATCATCATCATCATCCCTGTCTTCGTCGTAGTGTTCATCATCATTGTCGTTACATCATCATCGTCATCATCATCATCATCATCATCATCATCATCATCATCATCATCATCCCTGTCTTCGTCGTAGTGTTCATCATCATTGTCGTTACATCATCATCATCATCATCATCATCATCCCTGTCTTCGTCGTAGTGTTCATCATCATTGTCGTTACATCATCATCATCTTCACTCACCTCATTAAGGGATGCAAGCCAGTGAGACAAAGTAGGTTAAGCATGTCAGGTTTGAATGACCAGTTTACATTATGCTAAGCTGGGCATACAACGATACACAAGATGGATGGTATATTGCACCCTTGTATCGTGTGGTCCTGGCTCAGTCTGCTGGTATGGGGAAAGCAGAGATTTAGGTTTCATCATGAAACTACTAATCCACCATGCAGTCAGTGAAAGCATAAAAGTGGAGAGTATTAAGGATGTAAAGATTTATGGAAAGTAGTACAAATGTAGAAAAGAGGGAGAGGGAGTGGGAGACGGAGGATGAGATGGAGGGATGGAGTGGAGAGGTATATAAGACAGGGGGATGTGAGCTGGGGAGAGGCCTGCGAAATGGCACGAGACAGGGTGACATGGAGGCTATTTGTTTGTGGGCACCCGTTACGGGATTAAGACGTCTGGCTATACGCAGATAAACGGTAAAGATTTATGGGAAGTAGAAACTGTTATCGCTGACTGAGCCGTCCCTGCAACGCATGAATCTATATTGTTACTGGGTAAGGAAGCTCCCTAACACCTCTTCTTTAGTGATTTATTTTGAGATATGGCTGGTTAATATCCTTCTGCACGTTATTTTTGCAGAGTATAGTGATGTTAGAAGTAGTTATGTAACACTGAACAGTACAGTAAGGCATACTAAACAAACCGCTTAGGAAAAGGTGTCAGGGACCTTCCTTAACTGACAAGAACACGGGCCATGGTGTAATATATGGACCACCCTTAGCTTGAAATAGGTAGATATAAGCTGGGTGAGATTAAGGTGAGCCCACAGATAAAGGTGAAGTAGCATGTTTTACCTGACAGATCCATAACCCTTTGCAGCTCGGTTGATGGCCAAGTGAAGTCAGATTGGGTCAATTTAACTATTAATGAAGGAGACCCATGTCCACTTCATTGCTGTATTTCACATAAATTCACGCAACTGCGACTTAGTTTTCAAGTTGAAGGTGTGACCCAGTTCCATCAGGTGAATTTACACTGAGTATTGTATGTTCTCAGTGGCAGCGTTCTCAGTGTTGATCCTGTGTTCTTCTCTCCCTACAGGTGCAACTGGGGACTGGGTCAATCGCTTCACTTCCCAAATGAAGGCCAAGTTCCAGGTACCATACTCAATTTTTTTTTTTTTTTTAGCATGATTTGAGTATGAGATTGTTACTTTATGCTTTTATTTCCACTCCTGACACTTTATGGCCAATCTTGAGTTAGTATTATGATGAAAAATTTATACTAAAGACAATGATCTGTGATATTATTGAACCACTGCAACTGAGATTTGTTTATTGCAATAATTGACTAGGATCTTTATTCTTCTTCAGGCTTGGGTGGAGACAGGGAGTAAGGGAGTCAGGGAGGTGCCACCTAGGTACACCCAGGGATAAAAGTTCACTTAACTTTACACCTGTTCTGCTTCCCACTCTCCTCTGTTGGCTGATGTTCAAATGGTGAGAAGCCTGGTTTGTTTCTCATCCCATTAATAATGCCCTCTGATCTAAACTATTAGCTGTGGAGGGCTGGGTGATGTCCTGCTCTAAGTGAAGATAAGTGAACTCATTCAGCTCAGTTTAAGGACACATCCGATGCATGGATGTCCGGAGGGGTGGGTGGGTTGTAGTATGGTGTTGTGATCGAGGTGTTGTATTGCCCTGCACATGAATACAGTAGGTAGGTGTTGTTTCATTGTTAGTGTTGGAATATCTGGAGGTGGGATATTGTTGTAGAGGGTTTGATAACGTTTGTGTGGTGAGTGTTTTATGTGCCTAGGTGTGTTGTGTGTTTCTTTCATATAAGGGCAAGGGTATTGTGTATTGGAGACTGCTGCTGCAGAGAATTGTGTGCCCCTCATATCGAGGTAGTTCTGACAGGGAGGATTTTTGTTTCAGATTGCAAATTAGCTGTCGGTGTGATTTTGGTGGAACCAGTGGTGATGCATAAAGCATTATTCTGTATGATCTGCAATATGTTGTAGCGAACATTTGATAGGATGGGAGCCCATGCCGGGGAGGCATATGACATTACTCATCTAATGTTTGTTGGGTAAGGAGAGTGTTTCTTTTTGTTCAACAGAGTGTGGCCTTATAGTTGGCCTTAGTGAACTGAATCTGAGGATGCACCGCCTCTTGATGTACATGGCCCTTGAAGGTGAGTCCAATGTTATATGTCACTCCAAGGGTCTTAACAGAGGGTGTGTGTGGCACATGTACATTGTTAAGTGTGATGTGGGGGGAGTACCTGTGGTCATGTTTACTGCTGATGATGAGTGTGGTGCTGGAGTTCACTGGGGCAATCTTCAGCCTGTTGTCCACACAAGTCAGCAGTGTGCTGAGTAAGTCCTGTTGCGGTGTGCAGTCTGTGTTTGCATCGAAGTGTGTGGTTATTTTGGTGATGTCATCTGCATAATGAGGCAATGTTTATAAGTGGCTGGGGTGTGGGAATATGCGTGTATAGGTCGAAGAGTATGGGTGAGACAAGAAGGCCCTGTGGAGCTACGTTAGGGAAATTTCTTGTTCATGATGACTTGCCGTGGAATATAACATTTGCTTATCTACCAGATAAATAGTTGGCAAGCCAACAGTTAGTGTTGTTTTCCATATTCATTTTCATTATCTTGGTGATTACTTTGCATTGCGGGATGGCATCTACAGCTTTACTTATCTGTTGTGAGAAGAGTGCTCTGACCTGGTGTCGTGGAGTTCATGCCATTCGATGCTCGTTGCATGATATTAGCCAGTAAGGTGCTTGTAGAATACATTGCTTTGAATCCGTGCAAGGGGGACATGGGGAATGACTTTATTGAGAATGAGAAATTCACCTATTTTGGATGGTGTGCTAAGAAGTGTTACGAGTCTGTACAAAGAAGGGAGTGTCGGGTCATTGTTTGGTTTAGGTACAGTGGTGACTGTTCCATGTTTCCAAATACTGGGAATGCTGCAGTGTGATTATGAGTAGTTGCTGATGTTTGTCAGGGTCTGGATGCCTTGTGGTCCTTAATGTTTTAGGTGCAGGTTACTGATACCATCTGGCCCTGTGCTTGTAGGGTTCTTTTTGTTGATATTAAGTGTCTCTTCCGGAGCGAAGGAGGTTGCACTGTGATCGAGAGAAAAGGATGGCCTATGTTGAGAGGTTTGTTTTCAGACCCTGTGCGTGTTGTGAGTTATGTTTTGTAGTGATTTATAAGAATATTTGCTTGTTCATTGTAGGCTGTGATGCGTTGGGTGTTGGAGGTGATGGTAGCGTGGGTCTTGGAAGTGCATGTTTGTGATTTAGTGATACTGTTAAATATTTTGTAGAGTCTAGAGGTGTCTGTGAAGTGACAAAGTGTTGTTACAAAGGCTTTCCAGTTTTCCATTTTCTTTGTACAAAAATGTTGTTGATCACTTTGTTTAATTCTTGGAGCCTTGTGATGGTGTGTTGTGTGTGTGGAACAGGTGAGGTGTGTTTAAATCTGTTGCATTGCCTTATGAGGCAGACAATCTTTGGTGAAAAGTTTGGGTTTTAATGTATTCTGTTGCCTCGTGGGTTGTGGTGTTCGTGTGTGTTGAGTATGATGTTGTGGATTAGTAAAGATGCAATTGGAGCTGCATGTTTCTCAGCCGTTAGATGATTTTCCCTGACAGTGTGTATCAGGGAGCAATATGATGGACATTCCCTAACTGTGAAGTAGATGCAGTGGAATAGCTGAGAGGTATGGTATGTTTCTCTGCTCGTAGACAATTTTCTGTGGTACTGTACTGTACATCAGGGAGGAAAGTGATGTACTGTACATGCTGTAAGTGTGAAGTACTCGTAGATGCACTGGAATAGCTGAGAGAGACTTAGTATGTTTCTCTGCCCATAGATGATCCTCTTTGGTGTGAAATGTCAGGAAGAAAATGACACTTATTTGATCATGAACTAGACGCAGTGGAACAGTAGGCTAACTTGATGGTGGAGTTGTTGTTTCATGAGTTCAAACCTTCCTATATAAAGGATATATTAACTCTTGCTATACTATATATGTGGCAATATTTTCTTAGCACTTTGAAGACTAATTATTTATTTCTGTATACTTGTAGTTTATTCTGCTACTATCACTATTTTTTGTTAATATTACTCTGATCGAAATCTTTATGAATTTTACAAAATAAAGTTTTTGTTAGCGTTTATGAATATTCTGTATTATATGACCCTTAACTCTTGTACAACATTTTGTTCAAATGATACCAGAACTCTGAGCTGACTCTGTCTTATAAATATGGCCTTTGACCTTTCCCTGTGACCTTGACCTTTGATTGTGCTCATAATCACACCCTGTTATTCGTGTCTTATCCACAACCTTTCACAAGTGGTGTAAACTGGATGAAAGTTTTAAGTTGATCTTGCCCGAGGATCTAGAAATTTGACATATAGTTCTAAAAAAGAAAATGTTTCACTCCATGCCCCACCCTCAACCATTCAGCCAAGCTATAGTAAAAGCAGACTACAACTGTTTGAGTTATTTTGTTAACCATTACATATCCAAATCAAAAATTTAACCTTGACCTGTGACCTTGATCTTTCAATGAGTGTTCTCAAAACTGAATCACCCAATTCCTGCCATACCCTCAGCTCTTCCTCCAAGTTTTGTCATAACTGGATAAAAACTGTTGACGTTGATTTTGCTGAATCAACGTTTGACCCAGCCCCGTGACCTGCATCTTTGACCCATTGTTCTTGAAAGACAAGAACATTCCTCTTGTTCTGTCCTTCAACCGTTCCCCCAATTCTGACTGAAAGCAGATTACAACTTTTTAAACTATTTTTTTAAACACACACACACACACACACACACACACACACACACACACACACACACACACACACACACACACACACACACACACACACACATCAAAACAAAACATCCGTTCTCGTTTCGCGAGTCCTGGGTACAAAAACGTGATTTGGGTTGAGAGGGGTAGGGGGGATGGGTTTGGGTTGTGGTGGGTGTTGGAGCAAGGAAGATGTAATACTTACCTGTTAACAAAGGTGGTGCAGGTTGCCTTCAGTGGATCTGTCTATCCCATTCTCTTCTCTCTCTCCGAGTATGCCTGGGAAGTCCAGTCCAGCTGTTGTAAACAACAATAACAGCAATAAAGCCGTTCAGTCTCTCTCCCAGTATTGTGTTTTCCCACCCACCTCCCTCGGGAGTCGCCGCCCCCAAAACCGAGTCAGCAGATTTTCGCTTTGTACAAATATTACTTCACTTTTATTTATCCATTGTGCTACTACAGCATCGCTATATTTATTCCTACACATATTGCAGAAAAATATCAGAAAAAATATATTTCATCCCTTTATAAATAATATATTGTAAAGAAAGATGTAATTGTTCTTGATTTGTCTGGAGATAATTAAAGCTGATTTAAATGTATGTAAACGAAGACTTTTATTCCCAATTTTCACCTTGGATTAAATGATGCCAAAAAAATAGTTGTAATATTTCTTAATCTGAACGATGAGATAATAATTAAACAACTATCTAAAAAAAAAAAAAAAAACGAAACAAGTGCCGAACTGCTACATCTTGCTTGTTCAAATGATACCAGAATGTCTTTTGTTCCTCTGCTTTCCTCATACCTCAGTGACAGAAAAATCAAATTAAAGGTAGATGATGTACATTCCACTCAAATAATGCCGGCATGCCACAAGGATCAGTTCTGGCGCCAACCCTGTTCTCGGTTCATACTAATGATCTCTTATTTGTCACCCAGAATCCCATCCATTCATATGCAGATGACTCAACACTTCATAGTTCATTCACACTCACCCATTTACAGTGTCAAATATCTCTAACTCTCAACTCAGTACATCCATCTCCATAAATCAAGACTTATCTACTATCAATGAATGGAGACAAAACAATCTTGTCTCATTTAATGCTAGTAAAACCGTATATATACAATTTACTAATGGACTGATGCTGCTAGATTCGTATATTACCTTCAATGCTACCAGTATTCCCATTTCTAAAAGTATTGAAATTCTTGGCGTCTCACTTAACAATGCCCTCAGCTGGACCTCTCATGTCAGATCACTTACTAAAATCGCCTCAGTGAACCTTGGATTATTGTACAGAGTCCGTAACTTCTTCACTGACGAGCAGTTAGCTATAATTTATTAGGGTCATGTGCGCTCTCAGCTTGAATATTGCTCACCCTTGTGGAATGGATGTGGAGAGGTCGCATTAAAACAACTAGACAAATTTCAGAACAAAGCTGCTGGAATTATTTATAACCCTCCTATTATAAATAAACAACCTCACCAACAAATAAGAAGGAATGTTGCTTCCCTTGCATTAATTTACAGATATTTTTATAGCAAATGCTCAGACGACGTTGCGTCCATTGTGCCATCTCTCCATGCCTTCCCTTGTGCTACACGGGCATCTGGTAGCGCTCATGACTGGAATGTCACTCAGTCATATTGCAGAACTTTTGCCTATCAGAATTTTTTTATTCCTCGAACTGCATCTCTCTGGAACTCGCTTCCCTAGAGTTGTTTCCCTGCAAACTTCAACCTTCAGTTGTTCAAGTCCAACTGTTACTGATATTTTATGAATGGAGGACACCAGTAATCTGGTGTATGGATTATTTTTTTTCACTCATTTGTTTCCCCTACCTCTGTTCCGTTATTAAAAAAAAAAAAAAAACATGAACCACCTCCATTCTACTCCACATGACTTTTATTAGGCTTAGGATATACTTCTTTCACTGAAGGGATTAATGAACGTTGCATCTAACTCCTCCAGTTCACAGTCCCGCCTAAGCGGAAGAACATCATCTGGAGAGAGCGAGAATAATTCTGAAACAAAAATGGCAAAGAATGGGTTAATTATCTTTCTAGTTTCAGTTAATACCAGTGGTGTATACGGGGGGGGGGGGCACTCAGCCACGACCCCCCCCCTTTTGTCCCAGTAGGCCTACATATCTGCAGCTCTAAATACGTATACAAAACAGACCGCTATCACAAAAACTGCAAGATATTGAAATGGATCTAGTGCAAGCTCTTGACAGTGTGAAAGACTGTAATGATGTGTTGCAAATGTACAGGAATGATGATACATTCAAAAGATTGTTTGAGGCTGCTAACAAAAGTGTGAAAGAGAGATTCAAGCCCCAAGGAGTGTAGGCCGACAACAGTACTGGTCATTAATCTGGTGATGCAGAAGCATACTCCTACCAGAAACAAGCTGTTTTTTTGCCTTATATTGATACAGTATTACAGTTGCTGAATGAGCGCTTCACTTCAAAGCATTCCTCATGGCAGAAGCTATGCTATATCTTAACTTCCCTTTGTGTAAATAAGCATTCCCAGATGTACATGAAGCAGCTGCAATATACAGTAAGTTCCTCAAAGGTAGCATAGAGGAGTTGGAAGCAGAATACTACAGATGGCAAAACACACGAAAGAATCGGGAGGAGAAAGATAGACCACAATCTGTTATTGCATCTCTGAATGTCTGCAAAGAATTTGGCACTTATCCTAACACTGAAACACTGTTGCATATCTTTGCAGCACTTCCGGTGACAACTGCTACAAGTGAACGGTCATTCAGCTGCTTAAAGTATCTGAAGTCATATCTGCTCTCCACCATATCGGAGTAAAGACTTTTTGTACATAAGGATATTGAGTTGAACTATGATGAAGTAATTAATGAATTCAGCCGTAAAAACAGGCTGCTTGATTTCAAATGATTAACTCTCACACTTATCTAGTGAATAAGTAATCTCTCTCTCTCTCTCTCTCTCTCTCTCTCTCTCTCTCTCTCTCTCTCTCTCTCTCTCTCTCTCTCTCTCTCTCTCTCTCTCAACTTCATTAATGCTAGTTTTAGTTTAATGTGCTTATTGTTTCATATGCAGTACTCTCTCTCTCTTTGTCTCTCTGTCTCTAAGTCATTAATGCTAGTTTTAACTTTTTATATGTTTCATATAAAAAAGAACATTGCAACTTCCAGAATGAAGGAATCAATAATTGTATATTACGGTCTAGCATTTTTTTTTTTTTTTTTAATACATGCTGGATACTGTAGAATTCCCTAATTAAATATTTTTCAAACAGCTCATTTTTGTTTTAGCCAAGACACATAAGCTTCTTTATATTGTTGTCACGAATTCGCACGAGCGTATTTATAAATTCGTGACATTGTACGTCAGTGAGAAAACCACGAATTCTAGTGGAATTCCACTGCGCATCACTCAGTTCAACCGCCCTCGTATTCACTCGATCGGGATGGTTTTCAGAACATTTTTTCACTGTTTCACAAGTGATCAATCTTATGCACGACATTAGTACCTTCACTGAGTGATTTATTGTGAGCGTATATCGTTCATTTTCTCTCCGTTGCCCGTTGAAGCTAGGCCACGCCCTACTTCTGGCAAACACGGCCAGCCCCTGCCTCTTTCGTAGTTTGAATTTAGTAAGCTTTGAGTCGTCACAAAAGCAGGACCGTTTGTGCCCAGCGTAAGGCAGCGCCGCTGTTGTACAGCGAGTTCCTGAATCTCCACCTAGACAGTGAATTGGCAAAGCAGGTTTAGCGAATTGCAGCATCTGATGTCCTGCACAGGCGCCCAGTTCTTTTCGCTCAGCTCCCCTCCACCGACCAGTATTTCTTTTCATTTTTCTAGGCTTAAGTGTGTTTAGCTTTTGAATGAGCGAGTGAGTGTATTCTCCTTGTTATTTTGAATTCATTTTTGAGACTCATGTAATGTAAATTTATTTCATTGTAATTAATAAATTTACAGTTCTTTTCTTTGAGCTTAATATAGTTAAACTCATGTCTTATTTCTCCACATTAAGCTTATTTTAGTTGCCGCTCCTAGTTTGCACAAACGTTTTACATTATTCATAACTGGTACTTAGGCCAGTTCTTTTGTATCAAACTTAAATCCGTTGTGCCAGCCAGGAGTTAAGCGCCGGCAAGATCCTATTTATCATTATTAGCAGTAGTTATTGATTGTCAGGGGTGAAGTCACTTTCTCGAGAGGCTAACAGTACTACAAACAGCACTCATGAGTAATTAGTCTCTGCTGTGTACTGTTGAGAAAGTTTATAAATTCTCGTCTTTAGAGAATCGGCGAAGTAAGCTAGCATAAAATAAAATTTACCTCTAGATTTTCACAAGTTCATTCCTTGTCTCTATTTTCAAGTAACATCCAGCATTCTTAATTTTTAATTTCACATCCCCCCGTGACATCTGGCGACCTCATTCCAGGATATTAACTCTAGCTCTAAAGTTATTAACGAGATAATACTCACTCACTCACACCTAGGTATTTATCATTAAAGTCTATAGGCACTTTCTTACTGTTGGTTATTGATTCATATCTATTAATTTTACGTAATAGTTTTCCCAGTCAGTTTTTTTTTTTCTTTCTTTACCAGTTTAACTTGATAAAACTGGTAACCACCAACCTATGCCAATATTCTTTAATTTTGATTATTGGAATTTCTCTGCAAAAATAGTAGTCAGTACTCAGTCTTTACTCACTCAGCCTTAGTTGAGTTAGGATCATGACTACTAATATCTATGTACAGGAAGCCAAAGATATGGGGCTTAGCGACCCCGAACAAATCAAGGAATATGTCCTCTCACGGTTTAGTTACGAACAGCAACGTGAGAATGATGCTCGTGAAGAGCGTCGAATTCAGCGTGAGGAACGCGAGAGAGAACATGAACACGAACGATAGCAATACGAGGAACGCGAGAGAGAATGTGAACATCAGCGAGAACAACGTGAAAGAGAACGTGAATACGAGCGAAAACGGTGAGAGAGAGAACACGAATACGAGCGAGAACAACGAGAACACGAACGTGCCGAGCGCGAGACACGTGAGAAACATGAACTTGATAATGCTGAACTCAAGTGAGACTCCTTGGCTTCAGACACATCTGGTGCAGCTAACCCAAGGTCCACAAGCGCTCTCCCTGCACATGTTCTGACGACCCCACACATCAAGCTTCCTCCATACAAGGAAGGTGAGTGAATCGAGCCATTCATAGCTCGTTTCGAAGACATGGCTCAGCTGTACCAGCTGGATGAGGCAGCTAAGCGGCTCCAGAATCTTAGCATGTTTGAGGGCCCTGCCCTCGATATTCTCCACAGAATTCGTGAAGACAATCTCACGTATGAGATGATGAAGGCCACACTCGTCAAAGAGTACGGTCTCACAGTTGATGACACCAAGAGTCAGTTTATGAGGGCTCGTCTACAAGAAAAAGAGACTGCTGTTCAGTTTCTTGATCGGCTTACTGCTTACTTAGATGAGTGGATGGAGAAAGATGAAACTCCTCCCACGCAAGAGGGGATAATTGACCATATTCTGCGCATGCAGGTAGAAAATTCGTGGCCTGCTGAGCTTATGGCTTAGCTTAAGATCTGCCAGGTAAGGGATGCCAGCCAAATGGTGGAGAAGGCTGATGCATTCTTCACTGCATATGGGTATCAAACTCGTAAGCAATACACCTGGAACAGGAAAGCTGACAAATCTGGGAAACCGTCTCAGACTGAACACCAGCAACAAGGCCGATCTCAGAATAATGGCCAAGGTCCAAACAAACTACAGAAGAAGGACCAGGGGCAAAATACCCAGAAACCTGAGTGGAAACGGTAAGACAAGTACCCTAACCAGCAGCAGTATCAGCCACGCAATCAAAGGTCGGGACAAACCTTTTCAGCACTAGCCCCAGTGTACTGGAGGCAGGAAGCGAACGCAGCCTTCATTTCTCAACAGCAGCATGGTGGTGTCGTCCCTAGCAGTACGGGTACTTCCTCACAGTTCACTAATTCCGCAGTGACAGCGAACCCTCCTCCACAGATGATCAACACTCCATCTCCCCAGACAGTGAGTACAACCTCTCAGGTTTCTAATTCTTGAGGCACCATGTTTGTCGCATCATTCATTCAGCAGCTTTATCAGTGGCTGGCTGTTTCCTCCACAGGCCCTCCCACAGGCAACAGTGCCTTCCATGTTCAGCCAGGGTTTGTGGAAGGCATCCCTTTAAAGGTCCTGAAAGACAATGGTTACTCAGGTTGCTCTGTTAGGCAGAGTCTAGTTCGGCCTGAGGAGTACACAGGTCGACAGATCCAAGCTCAGCTTAGTGATGGATCTGTGAGATTGTTCCTTGAGGCACGTATCGAGGTGGCATCTCCTTTCTACACTGGCTTGACAGTTGCAGTTGTCATGCCAGAACCTTTGACCTTATCTTAGGCAATATTCCGGGTGCCAAGTATAGTTGCACCATAGATGACGCTATTCAGACTTTGGCTACAATAACACGAGCCATAGCTGTGGCTCCAAACTGTGTCACCCCTGTGACCATTGCATCACCGCAAGATCTGATATGCAGCCAAGATGTTGTTCAAGAACAACATTCCGACCCGACACTTGCTGCTGTGCGGAAGAAACAAAAGGGTAGAGTGATTAAGTATTCATGGGGAGGCCAAGCCAAGTTCCTTCGTAAACAAGGACGGCTCTACCGTGAGTCATGAACACCCCAGGGCGAGGTTCAACTGCAGTTTGTCGTTCCCGCTAAGTATCGCCAAGCAGTATTAGAATGGGGTCATTGATCAGCCTCAGGAGGTCACATGGGCAAAAGGAAAACCCAGGGCCATATCCGTGCTGACTTTTTCTGACCAGGAATGGAACAAGACATAAATAGCTTTGTGTGTTCCTACAATGTGTGTCAATGTACCACCAATCAGGGACATGTCCTTCCTGTGCTGTTTGAATCCACACCCATAATCTCAGAGTCAGTTGAGAGAGAGGGCAGTGGTAATATGGGTGCAGACCTGATGTCTCCCCCATTGGCCCCACACGACACATTATGTCCAGGGCCTGTACATACATGTGTACCGTAGGTTAAAGGGGAAGTTCGAGAACCCCGCACGGACAATGCGAGACTGTGTTTGAATTACCTTGTGGTGTCTCGAGCTGCAGGCCTCTCTGAGGATTCCCAGAGAATGCACATTATCCACATGAGTGGTCACACCCACATTGGGTGTTAAAATGTGACCTGCCAGAGATTGCGCAGGGATTCTCAGCTTGCCGTTATTAATCATAATTGTACTGTTAGGTTTATCTGCCCATTCTGAGAGATTTGGGCAATCCAAGGACTAGCACGTTTCCTGGTTAATAATGTAGGTTTAACCAGTAAACTATAGGGGTCCTTAGAGATTTGAGCAATCCAAGGACTACGTTTCCTGGTTAATAATGTATCCATTAAAGTTAGGTAGCTGACTGGTACAAAAATTATAAAATGAGCTGACTATGGTCCAGAAAATATCACAGACAAGTGAGCTCAGTTTGGTATGAAAAATATCACATTCAAGTGAGCTGACTTTGGTACAAAACATATCAATATAAAATTAGCTGATTGTGGTAAAAAATTACATGACTAACAAAGCAAATGACGATGCAAAAAAGGAATTGACAACCATTAAATAAACTACCAAGGGAAATGACTCAATAGAAAAACATGCAACTTCCTGGGCCAAAAATAGTCAAAGGACTATGGGAAAATTATTCGGAAAAAAAAAATATATATATATATATATATACATACATATATATATATATATATATATATATATATATATATATATATATATATATATATATATATTGTTACATAGCCTATCATTTCATCATCCTTTGTGTAATTCTAACGTACAGTATGCTGCATGTTTGATCACGAGCGTGTTCTACCTCACTCCCCCCTTCTACCCTTATAGTAGAGTAAGTCGTTCTTTCTGTTGTTCAGAGCAGGATTGTCAACTCTTTGTCCCCATGGCTTCATTTGCGCGTCCTTCTTACGAGTTGTATCAAGCTCTGCGGCCCCTATATAATGAGCTCAGTCTCTACATTAATTGCCATTTAGATCTACTCCTCATTTTGTTCACATCTCTGTCCTCCCCTGTACAGTTGTTATTATTGTGAGTGCTCAGGAAGTCTCCAACCATCTAGCAGCTGTGTAATTTGAGTATAAGTGTTATTACATTTTTTCTTGTACTGTATAGCATAAGGTGTTAATTCTTAAGCCTAGTAAAGTTTTTGTGATTCATGTGTTTTGGGTGCCAGCCATTAATAATAATATTTTGTATCTGTAATAATATATCTTGCATTCACTGAGCATTATCTGGTTTTCTCATTTTATCAGGGCTAACTTAGATAAATTTACACTTGCTAATTTCATGTTTATAGAGGCTATTGCAGTTAACCATATATTTAACCCGCCCCATCCCGTCGACGTATGGGTACGTTGCAACGATTTGCATTTGCCAGTCCCGGCGACGTACCAGTACGTCGTGCAATTGCAAGGTCCCTAATTTGCACAATTTTCAATTTTCGCACGTGATTTTTCGTATGTATACACGGGACACCTTCCTCTATTCCTGTACAAGATACCAAGCAGGGACAATGCCTTACACTGCATAACCTCCCCCCTCCCCCCCTCACGACATTGTCTTGGCAAAGGACCTGTTACCAGTGACCTGGCTAGTAAAGTTATTCAGGGCCAGAGTGATTCCCCAATCGATGACAATGTGGAGGACAATGTTTACATAGCATTAGAAGAAGAAACAGCCAGAAATAATGATCAGGTAGTGTGGCAAAAATAGGTCAGGTATGGTGATTAGTTAGTGAGTGAAACAATGCTTATAATGCCTTTATTACTGCTTGAAAACCAATATACTGTCATACTACATATACATTTGTACCAAGTAAATAAATAAATACCGTTTATGAGTGGATAAAATAGTTACCCTCCCATAGAACTCGTTTTCATTGGTGGCAGCATGTTAGAAAACCCACTCAGGTAAGGAGGAACTCCTACCTGGATTGGGCACTTTAAACCTCAGGTGAGCGATTTCTCTATGAATTTTCGATGTTTCTCACCAAAAGCGAAGGTTTTAGCCAAAAAAAAAAAAATCGAAAATACCTCGGGACTGGGGGATGTCGGAGGTGCGGAAAACCTCGGGACGTGACGGGTTAACCTGTTTTTTGCCATTACATTATCCTTATGAGTCCTGAATGTTTAGTTGTTAGTTTGAGCATTAAACTTTAACTTGTAATTTTACCTAACTCTTTTGTTTTGAACCTGGAACTTTGCGGGACAGTTTTCTCTGTTCCGTAACATAAATTTGGCGACCTCTTATCAGGATATTCAGGATATTATCATAAGGATATTGCTTGATATTTTGTGACTGTGATTTATTCATGATGTCTACTATTAATACTCTTGATGAAGCCAAAGATTTTTTGTCAAATGTGCAAACATTGTGATGTAGAAAACAGAACAAAGAATGAACTTAAGCTTGTTGCTCAACAATTGGGAATTGTTGTTCGCTCTCATCATTCTAAAGATCAAATTGTTGACATGATTAATGAAAGCTTGTTTAATGTAACTCCTCCAAATGAGCAAACGCAGATTAAAATAGCTAAGTTACAGCTAGCCCTGCAGGAGGCTCGTGCTAAGGAGGCTGAATTTCAGGCAAATGCTAAGGAGGCTGAATGTCAGGCTCGTATTCAGGAGGCACAGGCACAGGCTCAGGCACAAATTGAACTTGCTTGGATTCAGGCAGACCATGAGTATCGCATGAAACAAGGTGGAACTGGATCATCTAGCTCTGATGATTTTGATGTGGCTAAAAATGTTAAACTTGTCCCTCCTTTTAATGAAACTGATTTAACAAAGTATTTTCAGTTGTTTGAGAGGGTAGCTACAGGTTTTAATTGGCCCAAAAAGTATTGGCCAGTACTCCTTCAAACTGTTCTCACCGATAAAGCTCAAGTAACTTATGCATCTTTGCCTCAGGATCAATCTGATAATTATGATGTAGTTAAGAGCTTGATTCTTAAGTCCTATGAGCTTGTTCCTGAAGCCTATAGAGTGAAATTTAGGACAACTTATAAGCAAGATAAGCAATCCCATGTTGAGTATGCAAAAATCAAAGAAGATCTGTTAGAGCAGTGGTTAAATTCTAAGAATGTGGATTCTGATTTTTGTAAATTTAAGCAGATGATTTTGCTGGAGGACTTCAAAACGTGTATTAATAAAGATGTAAGCCTATATCTTGATGAGAAAAGAATAGATAATTTGTCTGATGCTGCAGTTTTAGCTGATGAATATGTTCTTCCTCACAAAAGATATTCTAGAGAAAAAAGGAAAGCTGAGAGTAAGTACGTTGCCTCTACTCACAGTACAGGTACCGTAACAGGAAAGAGAATAAAGATGATGTTTATCAGGAAGTAAATACCAGCTTCACCTCTAGATTTCAGAAAAGTAAATGTACTTATTGTAGTAAGCTTGGTCATACTACGGAGAGATGTTTCAGAAGACAGCGTGATGTGAACAAAAAGGAGTCTTTAAATATTCAGTCAATTGGTCTAGTGTCCACCCTTGAGAGTTCCCAGAATTTTTTAACCGAGTTAACTGAACCTGCTTTGAGGGGCAAATTAAATTCTCATGATGGAGCTCCTCTTTTGATCAGTAACGTGGGTGATACTCTCAAGAGTTCATGTGCTAATTTCCTGTTTGATGGTTTTGTCAGTCCTCTGGACAGTAATGACAGGAAATCAGTTAAAAAATATCGTGATACAGGTGCTTGCCAATCTCTTATGCTGACCAGTGTTCTAGGCTCTAATGTTAATTCCTCTGATGAAACTGTAATCTTACAAGGTGTAGGGACTAATTACTTCTCTGTCCCTCTGTGCAGAGTGAATTTAGAGTCTGGTTTTGTTAATGGTTCCGTTATGGTTGGGTTGGTTGAGACACTCCCAATGTCAGGTGTAACTTTCTTACTTGGAAATGATATTGGTGGAAGTCAAGTGTGTCCAGCTCCTCAGTTGTCTAGTGAGCCAGTGACTGCGACCCAGGATTGTGATGTCCCTGATGTGTTCTCTGCATGTGCTGTCACTAGGGCTAAGTCTAAAGTTACTGGTGACTTAGATGATAATGATGATGATGATGTTATCCTAGCTGACACTTTTTCTTGCTAATTTGGACCACTCACCAGATGAGGCAGTACCCCGTAGTGTTGGTAATTTGTCTCGTCAAGAGTTGGTTGAGTTGCAGGTTGCTGACCCTGAGTTGAAAGGTCTAGCTAACTCTGCTTGCAGTGAAGAAGAGTCAGCTGGTGCTTCTACTTGTTATTATATAAAGTCAGGAGTACTTATGAGGAAGTGGAGACCCCCAACAGCATCAGCCGACTGTGAATGGGAGGTTGTACATCAAGTTGTCATCCCTCGTGTTTGTAGGCAGGATATCATTAGAGTGGCTCATGATTCCAGTTTGGCAGGACACCTTGGAGTGAGGAAGACTGTGGCACGCATTTTGAAACACTTTTACTGGCCAGGCATCTTCAGGGATGTTTCCTGGTATTGTAAATCTTGTCACACCTGTCAAGTTGTGGGGAAGTGTAATCAGACCGAAAAGGTTGCACCTCTAGTTCCCATTCCTCCTTTTGAGGCGCCATTCACCCGTGTGTTGGTGGATATTGTGGGCCCTCTTCCTAAGACTTCTTCAGGATTTTCTTATGTGTTGACCCTGATTGATATGGCTACTCGTTATCCTGAAGCCATTCCACTTAGAAATATCTCAGCAAAGAACGTGGTTAAGGAAATGCTAGGGTTCTTCACCAAGTTTGGTCTGCCCAAGGAGGTACAGTCAGACCGGGGAAGTAATTTCATGTCAAATGTTTTCAAGCAGTCTCTGAAAGAGTTGGGCATCACCCAGGTCACATCTTCAGCTTACCATCCCCAGACCCAAGGAGCGTTGGAGAGATATCATCAAACCATCAAATCGATGCTCAAGAAATACTGTTTCGAACATCAGAAAGACTGGTATAAAGGTCTTCCATTCGTTGTATTTGCCGCAAGAGAATCTCCAAATGAATCACTCGGCTTCTCACCTTTTGAACTACTGTTTGGCCATGAAGTAAGAGGACCCCTTAAGTTACTCAAGGAATGCTGGCTGTCGGAGGAAGATGACGTCAACCTGCTGGAGTATGTGATGAAGTTCAAAGAACGGCTGTCCACTGCTTTACAGCTGGCGAGAGAAAATTTAGGAGCTGCTCAGGAGAAGATGAAGACTTGGTATGATAAGAAGTCCAGGTTACGCCACTTTCAGCCAGGAGATCAGGTTTTGATTCTGCTACCGGTGCATGGGCAACCTCTTCAAGCCAAGTTTAGTGGTCCTTATTTCATGGAGAAGAAACTCAGTGATGTCAACTATGTCATCGCCACACCAGATCGTAGAAAGAACAAGCAACTTTGTCACATCAACATCCTAAAGTTATTTCACAGGCGGGACGAAATAACCCAGTCTGCACTGTAGCTGTTCCACCCGAGTCTGCAAGTAAAGTTCTCCCATGCAGCATGAGCCTGAATGATAGTTTGGGGAAGAATCCTGATATCATGAATGATCTCCAGACTAAGCTTTCTCATCTAGCTCCCGAGGAAAGGCAGGAGTTTTCGGCATTACTGCAGGAGTACCCGCGAGTGTTCCGTGCCACTCCAGGAAGAACCACTGTGTTGATGCATGATGTCGATGTTGGAGACGCAAAGCCAATTAAACTGCCTCCTTACCGTGTGAACCCAGTGAAAGTTCCCTCATCCAGAAGGAGCTTGGCTACCTGTTGGACCACAAGATGATTGAGCCCTGTCAGAGCGAGTGGAATTCTCCTGTCACTCTAGTCCCTAAGCCAGGTGGGTCACAGCGGCTTTGCATCGACTACAGACGTGTTAATCAGATAACCAAAACAGACACCCTCTCTCTCGTGTGGAAGATTGCATAGACAAGATCGGAAAGGCTAGGTACATAAGTAAGTTTGATTTGTTAAAGGGATACTGGCAAGTACCTATGACTGAACGTGCTAGGGAGATCTCATGTTTTGTAACACTAGGAAAGACTTTTGCATGTTCGGTAATGCCATATGGTATGAAGAATGCACCAGCCACTTTTCAGAAGCTGATGAATGTTGTAACAGAGGGTTTGGCAGGGTGCGTTGTTTATATTGATGATGTATTAATCTTCAGTGACAACTGGAAAGATCACCTATGCCATGTCAGTAAATTTCTTGAGCGTTTGGGTCAGGCTAATCTTGTAGCTAATTTATCAAAGTGTGAGTCTGGTCAAGCTAAAGTTCAGTACCTTGGGTACGTAATTGGTGATGGACATGTTGCACCACCAGGAGCTAAGGTTCAGGTTATAAGTGATCTTCCCAGACCTAAAAGTAGGAAAGAGCTACAAAGATTTTTGGGAATGGTAGGTTATTACAGGAGATTTGTTCTTAACTTTTCAATTCTTGTATCACCACTTACAGACCTACTGAAAAAGGGAGTTAAATTTGTCTGGACCGATGACTGTGAATCCTCTTTCAGCAAACTTAAAGCTATCCTATTAAGTCAGCCAGTGCTCGCTACTCCAAATTTTGCTAAGCCTTTTAAGATGGCTGTTGACGCAAGTGAAACAGGAGCTGGGGCTGTTTTGCTGCAAGAGGATGATCAGGGTATTGAACATCCTGTATCTTATTACAGTAAGAAGTTCACTCCACCTCAAAAGAACTACTCAACTATTGAGAAAGAGTTTTTGGCCTTGATTTTGGGTTTACAGCATTTTTCATTTTATTTGTGTTCTGGTTTTGACCCCATAGTCATTTATACCGATCATAACCCACTGAAATTCCTTAGTAAGTTTAAAGATAAAAATCAGAGATTGACAAGATGGAGTCTACTTCTTCAGGAGTATTCATTAGACATACAACATGTCAAGGGGAAAGAAAATGTTATTGCAGATTGCTTATCTAGACTTTAGACAGATTGTTTTAGAGTAATAAGAAATTTCCTTTGTAAATTTCTTTTTCTTTGTGGGGAGGTGTTACATAGCCTATGATTTCATCATCCTTTGTGTAATTCTAACGTACAGTATGCTGCATGTTTGATCACGAGCGTGTTCTACCTCACTCCCCCCTTCTACCCTTATAGTAGAGTAAGTCGTTCTTTCTGTTATTCAGAGCAGGATTGTCAACTCTTTGTCCCCATGGCTTCATTTGCGCGTCCTTCTTACAATTTGTATCAAGCTCTGCCGGCCTCTATATAATGAACTCAGTCTCTACATTAATTGCCACTTGTTCACATCTCTGTCCTCCCCTGTACAGTTGCTATTATTGTGAGTGCTCAGGAAGTCTCCAACCATCTAGCAGCTGTGTAATTTGAGTATAAGTGTTATTACATTTTTTCTTGTACTGTATAGCATAAGGTGTTAATTCTTAGGCCTAGTAAGGTTTTTGTGATTCATGTGTTTTGGGTGTCAGCCATTAATAATAATATTTTGTATCTGTAATAATATATCTTGCATTCACTGAGCAGTATCTGGTTTTTTCATTTTATCAGGGCTGACTTAGATAAAATTACACTTGCTAATTTCGTGTTAATAGAGGCTATTGCAGTTAGCCATATATTTAACCTGTTTTTTGCCATTACATTATCCTTATGAGTCCTGAATGTTTAGTTGTTAGTTTGAGCATTGAACTTTAACATGTAATTTTACCTAACTCTTTTGTTTTGAACCTGGAACTTTGCGGGACAGTTTTCTCTGTTCCGGTATGCTGCATGTTTGATCACGAGTGTGTTCTACCTTACTCCCCCCTTCTACCCTTATAGTAGAGTAAGTCGTTCTTTCTGTTGTTCAGAGCAGGATTGTTAACTCTTTGTCCCCATGGCTTCATTTGCGCGTCCTTCTTACAAGTTGTATCAAGCTCTGCCAGCCCCTATATAATGAGCTCAGTCTCTACATTAATTGCCACTTAGATCTACTCCTCATTTTGTTCACATCTCTGTCCTCCCCTATACAGTTGTTATTATTGTGAGTGCTCAGGAAGTCTCCAACCATCTAGCAGCTGTGTAATTCGAGTATAAGTGTTATTACATTTTTTCTTGTACTGTATAGCATAAGGTGTTAATTCTTAGGCCTAGTAAGATTTTTGTGATTCATGTGTTTTGGGTGTCAGCCACTAATAATAATATTTTGTATCTGTAATAATATATCTTGCATTCACTGAGCATTATCTTGTTTTTTCATTTTATCAGGGCTGACTTAGATAAATTTACACTTGCTAATTTCGTGTTAATAGAGGCTATTGCAGTTAATCATATATTTAACCTGTTTTTTGCCATTACATTATCCTTATGAGTCCTGAATGTTTAGTTGTTAGTTTGAGCATTAAACTTTAACTTGTAATTTTACCTAACTCTTTTGTTTTGAACCTGGAACTTTGCAGGACAGTTTTCTCTGTTCCGCAACAATATATATATATATATATATATATATATATATATATATATATATATATATATATATATATATATATATATATATATATATATATAAGGCAAATGACTTGAAACAATAAAAAGATATCAGTCAAATATCTTGATATACCAACATTTTACCACCCTGTAAAAAAATAAAGGAGCGTTGTGGTGTGGATGTGGATGCGATTGGAAGCGTTAGGAGGAATACACTAAGGTGGTTTGGCTATGTGGAGAGGATGGAGGGTGAAAGACTGACGAAGAGAGTGTATGTGAATGAGGTGGAAGGGGAGAGAGGGAGGGGGAGGCCGAGGATGAGATGGAGGGATTGGGTGGAGAGGTATATGAGAGAGGGGGGTGTGAGTTGGGAGCAGGACAGTGAAATGGCGGGGGACAGGGCGACGTGGAGGCGATTTGTTTGTGGCCACCCCGAACGGGATTGAGGTGTCTGGCAATAGATAGATAGTAAACAAATAATACCAATTTTGAAAATTCATATTACATTCAAGTAAAAAAAAAATATATACTGTACTCATTTGGTGGAATGCGGGACCTGTTCGAGCATACTAATCATAGCCTCACCCAACCTTTCTACAACACTTTTCATTCTTTCTATGCTGCTTGCAATTCTTTCCACAGCATGAGAAAGAGCGTGATTCATTTTATTCATATGGGTATCTATATGTTCTGTCACCTTATCTTGGAATGCCTGCCGGTCCTGGTGAAATTTTGTGAAAGCATCCTCCCTCTGGCATGTGGCCTTTTTTTTAGGTGTCCTTTTTCTCCCTGAAAGACCTGATGTTGACTGGCTGGAAGACTCAGGTGTTAAACTAGGCTGGATATTATCGGCTAAATGATCTTCAGCCTCCACCACAGATGGACCACTCGGGTCGGCAGGCTCCTCTGCTACGTGTGAGGACCCAAGGAGCTCCTCCATGTCTGAAATATAGTAGAGAAAATCTTCAGCGATAAAGAAAATGCTAGGTTAATGTGGCAAAAAATGCATCGGTTAACATACTATAACCTTTTAGCAAAGTTGCTCAGTCATAACTGTGCCACGACATTTATGGCATCCTTCCTTAACACAAGAACAGAAGTCCATATTAGCCACGTATTTTATATGATCAGTACTTTGGGTAGATTAACTGCCTTTTACAATCATTGCTTACCAAACTCAACAATAACAGTTATCATTACCTTGATCCAAGACATTTATGATCGATATGCCCTCGGGATCCTCTTATAAAGTACTTTCCAGCCTACCATCAATATCATGAGTCCAGAATATTGGTAGCTGGATCTAAGTCTCGGGGTATGACAGACTCAGTCAGAATTGCCAATTCGTCTTTATTTGGAGGGGTAGGTGTCGGTCCGCCGTCAGTTCTGTGTAGCTGTCTGACAAATTTGCCATGATCCTTCTTGATTCTGCGAAATAAAAGAAGTAATGAGTAAAGCCCTCTCCACAGTGGCATTATGTACTGTAATGTGGTTACTATTTATAGAAAGTGTGCAGTGTGTGTATTTATGACTTTCATGTACATTTATTTTTTGGTATATATATTTAACTCCACAAAAGAGAATGATAATAAAGCGAGGTAAACTGTGAAAAATATTTTGAGGTTCTGGTAAACAAACTGGGGCTCCTCTCTCGGGGCACCACAATGTAAGAAATTTCTAGTATTTTCTAATAAACAACTAGTAGGTCGTTACTCGTCCCTAAAGTTGTCCTTAAGTAAAGTCAAACAAGTCTCATAGGGTCAGGTGAACTGTAACTTATTCTTAACTCAACTACAGTGCAGCAACTATTTCTCTTCTATCTCCTAGCTAATCCCCCCTTGAATTGGCCAATTCGTAAAGCTTTCTTAGCTAGAGGAGAGGGAGTGTTGGACAACCGATGACGATGAGGCTGCTTTGTGTAGTTGCTTAAGCAATCAAGCGTCCTTAAGGTGCGTACGTACAATGTTCTGCTTGAACCTTGTCTAGGAGCAGAGTGAACAAAATGGTGGGCCCTAGTTCCTCATAGAAATGTAGGGGTGCCAACTATTAACAAATTACAGTACTAAATACAGTTAGATTACATCATGATATATACAGGGCGATTCTAACAAATTAATCTTAGTTTTAATTAAACTAGAGTTTAACCAAATATTCCCTTTAACTATGTGAATATCATTAATCCACATGTGCTTTACATGAGGACCTTTTCATCCTCGCCACGTCATCTAATGTGCAGATGCTGTTTAGGTCCATGGTATTTTCCATATAATTACATGTATTTACAGTATAGTTGTCCACAAGGGTTTAACGCAGTAGCTTTTAATTTATCAATAATAAGAATTATTCAAGAGAACATAATTTCTGGTTTATAAAAACTGCTTGAGCAAGTGACAACAATCTCTAGTTTTCCTCTGCTTCTAACCAAGGACGACTGTAAAAGTAGAGAGCACAGCTATTTTGGGTGAAAATATTTCCCACAGTTTTGGGGCTGGGCAGAAAATGATACGCTGTATCATGTAATGTGACCTTAGCCAGGAGTTCCCTCCATAGATCTCGAGAACTCTGTGCTGCAGCCCTTCTAGGATGCGCATCCTGACCCGTTTGATCTTCACCATCCCCTGTATCCGAAGTAGCCGCTAACTCAAGGGGTACCAGTTTATCAGTAGTGTTTATGCTGGTATGTCCCCTACATTTTATTTTTACGAGTCTCAGCACCCCCTCAGAATCTGGGTGCATGGAGATCACCTTAGCTAATGGCCGCTGGGATCTTGGTTGTTCGGTTTTCACTAAGACCACATCCCCTATATTTATAACAGATTTGTTGCTGGCAGCCTGAGCCCCATAAAATCTTTCTTGTAGGCTCAAGAGATATTTCTTGCTCCAATGTCTATTCCATGTATCCAACACCCTTTTCAGACATTGATATCTCTCCAGCAGATGTTGTCCTAAATCATTATTTTCTATGGTAGGATCATCTACTTCTTCCTGGATATCCACACAAGGCACCGGATGGAGCTTCCTGCCATATAACATATGAGCTGGTGTCAAGGCCTCTAGCGAGATGCTAGTGGTGTCAAGATAAGAACAATAATAACTGAAATTAATCCTGGTTTCAATTTCAGTTATTATTGTTCTTAATCCATCTCTTGTGATCTTAGTTCTGTGTAAGGTTTTCCTAAGGCAGTTGTTCACAATACCAATCATTCGTTCGGTAAATTCATTTTGCCATGGAGCTCCTAGAGCTGTGAACTGCCAGGTACAATTTCGGATTCCCAGCGACGACTTATCCTTTGGGTCATTCATTATGTTCAACAGTAAAGGTGCTGCTCCAACGAAATTAGTTCCATTGTGGCTTATTAACTTGCCAGGACAAGACCTTCTAGTGGCAAATCTTTGAAAGACATTGAGGAATGTCTCTGAGTTCAGATCTTCCGCTGTTTCTAGATGGACTGCCCTTGTTTAGGCACAAGTAAATAGACAAATATAAACTTTATGGGGAGTTCCCTCACCCATAACAGTTACAGCCCCTGTATAGACCACTGTTACTTGGAAGGGCCGACTTACATTTACCCTATCCCTTGGTAGGGCCGGTGGCCCTGGATAATCATATGGTTGTTGGTCATACCTCCTACAAATGATGGAGTCTTTGAGATATTTTTTTATGACCTGTCTACCCTGAGGAATCCAATACCTTTCCCGAATTTGGGCCAAGGTCTGCAGCACACCTCCACGGAGAGTGGAATCATGGGCTTCGTTTATAATTAATTGTGCACAGTATCCGCTCTTGGGTAATAAATTGGGGTGTTTGGTTTGGAGAAGCAAATCAGCCTTTACTAATCAGCCCCGACACCTAATCCTAATCAGACCCTTTCCCTCTAAGAACAAGCCTAAATCCTTTATCAGCTTATTCCTGTTCCCCATAATAGTTCTTTTGTATTCTTTTCAGCCAATATTCTAGGGGATCTAACTTCTGAAACTCCACTTTCTTATTCAAAAATTCAACAACCAATTTAGTAGTGTTTATAAGTTGTCTTATTGATGAGAATTGGCTGATGTCATTTACTTCTGGCTCAGGTACTCCAGGGTCCAAGTTCACTACACTAACCTCAGCAATACTGTACCGTTTCTGCTCAGGCCAGTCCTTAGTAAGTAACCATTTAGGACCTTTAAACCACAAGTTATCTTTGATCAGTCTCCTTACGGTCGAACCTCTCGAGAGCAGATCAGCTGGATTTTGTTTGGACGATATAATTATGCATGAAATTAAATTTGGAAGGCAGCTCTTTAATTGTCTTCACTCTGTTGCAAATGAAAGGAATTTTACTGTCTTCCTTTACTATCCTGTAAAGACAAATCTCGCTGTCAGTCCATATAAAGATATCCTCAAACTGATTATCAAGAGTAGTGGTTATATACCTGGCCAATTTAGTTCCTACTTCTATGGAAGCCAATTCCATTTGAGGATGGGTTCTTCCTTTAATTGGCGCAACTCTGGGTTTGGACATAATAATCTTACTATCCTCTCCTGTTGTGCAATAAGCTACTGCTCCATAGGCCCTTTGAGAAGCATCACAAAATATGTGTAAGTGCGACTTCTGATTACTGTTTATTTTCCTGGGAATACATATGCTAGATCTGGTTTCAAACTCCTTTTTAATCTGTTCCCATTGTTCCACATGTCTCTCCCCGCTGAGAGGGGTCACCTTGACGTGGTGGCGGGGCTTGAAGTGTGGCTGTCAGTGCCATCTACTTTGGAGGCATGCCTACCTCTGTAGGGTTCAGCATTTGTCGGTTTCGTGGACCAAGCGCCCCCTACATCACTGGTGGAGGAGCCCTGCTGGTGATGTAAGTCCCTGCCCACTTGCCGTCTAGGGCGGGACTGTTGCCTCTCCACGTGTTTGTTGTGCGTGGCATCCCATAATGCTAGGAAACGGGAGTCCTGGGGGTTGAGTGATGCTGCACTATGCGCCCTGCAGCTAGCAATACACCTCTTTGGTCCCTTATTCTGGCTAGATGGGCGGCCTGGTTAGGCCCAACCAGGTCAGTCAGCTGGTCATGCATTGGCTAGGGTCAAGTGGGCACTGGGGGTCTGGTGGCTCCTATTGTCCTGGGGTCACCCTAGCCCAGGTTCCCCGGTGGTTACCCACATATACTCCCCTGCTACCCCTGAGCTTGCCTGTGGCATAATTATGGCCTCCCCTTGTTGTGCTCTGTGGTAGATGGGTGGGTGGGGGAATGAAGTTTTTGTGTTTATTATTATGGATACAAATAATGTGCCCCGACCTGCCGCTCTTCAGGACATAAGCATGTCTTCTCAACCTTCCAATATGGCCATTCTGGAACCCTTCCAGGTTCCACGTGGCTCCACGGAGGATTCGGCCTCCCCTGCCTTGCCTCCCCAGTCTGGTGGCTCCCGTAACAAGGGTCGCAGGTGGGGGACAAGAAGTGTACCTGGCCCTCAGGGCCCCCATAAGCGAGATTCAGATAATTTTTTGGTTGCTCCTCCTCCTGCACCTTTTGTCAAGTTTATGGTTTTTGTGGCCCTGCTGGGGTGGACCTCCAAAGATGGGATATTTTTTGCACACATCAAGAACTTGTTGCTGCTTGTGGTGCCACCCCTAAAGTGGTTCCACAGGCTGATGGGAGTTTGTTGGTAGAGGTTTCTGACCCTTCTCAGAGTGCAGCCGTTCTATCTCAGTCCATGCTTTCCGGTCAGTCTGTTACATGTTCCCCCCATGCTTCGTTGAATTATTCTCGTGGCATTGTGTGTGCTGATTTACGATGAGGCACGCCTTGTTGAAGAGTTGTCAGCCCAGAATGTGATAAAAGTTGAGAGGATTAAGATGAATGGTGACCTTGTGCCAACTCCATCTTTGATTGTGACTTTTGATTCATTGAGCCTCCCTGCTGTTCTTAATGATGCATGGTACCGGTACAGAGTTAGGCCCTATGTCCCTATGCCACTTAGATGCTTCCACTGTCAGCGCTTGGGTCATATTGGTCGAACTTTTAGGGCCTTGCCCTGGCTCTCCCAGCAGTCTGTGTGTCGTGAGGTTTAGATGTTCATGAGGGTATGGAATGCCCTGGTCCTGTATCTTGTGTCAATTGTGGTGGTGAGCATGCTGCTTCTTCTAAATCTTGTGATCATTACAAATTGAAACATGAAATTCTGTCTCTCAGAGCCACGGAGAGGCTGAGATTTACCGAAGCTAAAGACCGCGTCATATCTATGTATGTCCACCCAGGTGAGTCCATTGCTTCTATTCTTTTGAGGTCAAAGCCTGCTGTGCGCCGCGCCGTCATGGAGCCCTGCTCCTTATTCTGACCATCCTCCTCATCCCTTGTCAGATACTGGACGTACTACTTCTCCTCCTCGTGGTCTCCCAAGGACTCTGGTACCTTTGCAGTCTGCATCTCATCCAGCTGCTACACCTGTGTCAGCTGCTACTACTGCACTGGCTGACACTCCTGTATTGGCTGCTACTCCCACACCGCCTGCTGCCCCTGTACTATCTACTCACTCTGCTACTGATGTTCGGTCTTCGCTACAGTGTGCCTCTACCGTTTCTAGTGTTTTGAGTTCTGGTGTAGAGATGGAGGTTGCATTCGCCAACCTCAAACGGGTGAGGAATAAGGAGTCTTTGGGTGACTCCCCTCCTTCTAAGGTTTAAAGTTCTGTACTGCATGAGGATTCTGAGGGGGCTCTACGCTCGACAAACCACCCAGTGGTGGTGTCTAAGTCTGTGGGTGTTCGTGATGGTCTTTCTAGGAGTCAAGTTCCTGCCTCTTGCTCAGGTGTGGCGAGGTCTGGGTCTTTAGTAGTTCAAAAGCCTCGGTCGCTTGCTCCCTCTGATCAGACACCCAGCAGCCAACCTTTGATTGATTCAGTTGGGGATGATTTGGTTGGCCCCAAGATGCCAGCTGGACCCCGATGTGGGTGTGCGAAGGGACGAGTGAATCTTCCAGGAAGGTCTCTGTGCTTCGAGCTCGTCCTGGCGATAGGCGGGACATGTCTCAGGGTAAAGGTCCTTCCACCCATGGAAACTCTAAATCCTTATTGTCTTCTTGGTTGGTGTGGCAGAGCTCCATGCCTAGGAAGAAGGGCTTTCACACCCTTCCCTGTGAGGTTGCTACATAGCCTTGGTGTTTCTCAATTCATATTATTTAACACTAATCAATATGGCTCAATCAGTACCAATTTGTCTTCAGTGGAATTGTAGAGGTGCCATGGCAAATTAGGAGGATCATGAGGCCAGAGGAAATTTGTAAATTTCCTATCCTCCTCTCTCAGTCCTATTCTGAGAAGAGCCTTATTAATGTCTGCTGTATAAGCATAAGGTTTCTCTCTAAATCTTAGCAACACATTCCCTAACTTCCATGTTAGTGAAGGTCCAGAGTATAAGCAATCGTCAAAGCTAGCTGATCCCTTGGACGCTTTACTACTACAATTGAATACTATCCTTATGGTAGTAGTTACTGAATCCTTGCTTACAGCATAATATGGTAAGTAATGTCCTTCTCTGTGGTTAACAGGGAATTCTACCTTTTCTATAGAATTATTCTTCAATTGATCCTTTATAATATCATCATTTATGGTTAGATGTTCTGGTTTATCTCTCAACTTCCTTAGCAGGGAATTTAACTGAGCTTTAGCTGCTTGGTAATTTGTTGGTAACTCCGAATGGTTTAGTTTCCCAGGTAATCCTACCCAATACTGCCCATCCTTAAATTCCACAGACTGATTATACAAATCCAAGGTTATATCTTCATGGGGTTGGTTCTTCAGAATGTATTCCTACACTGCATAGGTCCCACAATTTGTGTACAGGTTCAATATTTTCATCCAGCAAGTCATTTATCTGAGTAGGTTCTCATTCTGCACCTATTTTAGCTACCATTAATGACTGTGTGGGGGTAACAGAGACTGAATCTACTAGTTTGGCCTCTCCTTTAACTAACTTGTTTTGGAAAAGGCAACTGACCCATAATAAGGTTACCTCCTGGACTCTTGAACAACTGTACCTTATTCTTCTTGAAAGTCCTATGTAGGAATCTTCCACAATAATCAGAACCAATTATCATTTTAATGGGACCCACAGTATCTGATTCCACATTCCGTTTAGCCAACCTTATCCCTGAGCTTTGTAGATAATCAGAGGTTTCCTTCAATCCCCTTATGTATATACCTGTCTCTATATTATCAAGCACAGCTTCTTTTATACGGCATTTATATCTGCCTAATTGTATTACAGGTCTAACTAAATCAGAGGACTGAGCTTTCTTAGTTGTTAAGAATCCTGTAATGGCTAGATTTACCTTGCCAATAATAGGTAACGTTAATTTCTTCACAGTGTCTACAGAAATGAAGGTTTTCTGAGCACCCGTATCAAACAGGGTATATACATGCTAATAGGTTTCTATTCTCAAACAATACCTTCACATCAGCTATGCGAACTGCAGCTGGCGTTACTAATGGAGCATTCCCTTTTGCAATTGTCGCATTGACTCTTGCAGGTTTAGGAACCTCAATTTTCATCCTAGGGCATAAAGCACTGTGATGATGATCCTTTCGCATTTAAAACAAAGATTTAGTTTAGTCTTACAGTCTGCGGTAGTATGTTCGGAGTTCATACAGATTATAAAACATCCCAGTTCCAGAAGCTTTCTGACTCTAGAAGCATAATCAGGATACTGTTGACAAGATGCACTGGAATGTTGTTCACTACAAAAAGCACAAACTTTCCTGTCTTTTACCATGGAAGGTTTTACATCCTTAATATCCTCAACTTGTCTGTTACTTATCTTTAATACTTTATCCTCTGCCTTTAAGGAGCTAAGGAAAGTACCTATCTCTTCTTTAGGCACATACTTAGTCTTCTCTGACTTAGGTTTCCCAACCGATTGGTTAGTGGGTTTTTTCTTTATTTCAGTCTTCTGTTTGACCTCAGTAGGTTTTACTGTTCCTTGCAAATGTTTACAGAGTTGCATGAAGCCTTCCCGAATCTCTTCACAGGAGAAATTATCCTTTTGATACCTACCATACAAAGCATCCTTGGTTTTCGGTGGAAGCTTTAAGGATACAATTCTTGAAAGCACCCAATCTGATGTCTTAATATCTTAGTAAGAACCTAAGGCCTTTAAGTTACAACTTATTGCAATTCTAAAGTTTTGCAAGGAATCAGAATCGTGTCTAGGTATGGGTAATTCAATTAGAGCCTTCAGTTACTGAGTAATAACTTGCTCCCTGTCTTTGTAGTTTTGTCTAAGGATGGTCAAGGCCACCTCATAATTATTTTCTTCTACTGGTAATTCTTTTATCAGCTCATATGGTGTTCCTTTGACCTGTCCTAACAAATATGTGAGTCTGCTGACTGTAGGGAGATCTGTTCTATCGTGTACTAAATAGCTGAACTGGTCCCAGGAGGATTTCCAGTTTGGCTCCCCATCAAACTGCAGAAGCGTTATTTGTGGTAACACATCTCTACACCGTTGCTCCTTAACTTGTGTTTCCGCGGCAGTCTCTGCTAATTTTGACTCTAGTGTCTTTACTACAGTTCTAGTGTCTTTACTACAGTTAAGTATTCTTCTAATTTACCTTCAAACTTCGTAGTTTCTGACTCCACTGAGGGGGGTCAGAAACTTGACGTGGTGGCGGGACTGGAAGCGTGGTTGGCAGTGCCACCTACTCGAGAGGCATTCCTACCTCTGTAGGGTTCGGTATTTGTCAGTACCGTGGACCAAGCACCCCCTGCATCATTGGTGGAGGAGGCCTGCTGGTGATGTTAGCCCCCGCCCATTTGCCATCTAGGGCGGGACTGTTGCCTCCCCACGTGTTTACCGTGCGTGGAGTCCCATAATGCTGGGAGACGGGAGTCCTGGAAGTTGAACGATGCTGCACGATGCACCCTGCAACTAGCAATACACCTCTTTGGTCCCTTATTCTGGCTAGATGGGTGGCCTGGTTGGGCCCAGCCAGGTCAATTGGCTGGTCGTGTGTTGGCTAGGGTCAAGCGGGCACTGGGGGGCCTGGTGGCTCCTGTCGTCCTGAAGTCACCCTTGCCCAGGTCCCCTGGTGGTTACCCACGTATACTCTCCTGCTACATCTGTAGTTGCCAGTGGTGTTATCCCTGGCATATGACTTCCCTTTGTTGGGCTCCATGGTGGGTGAAGGGGTGGGGGAATGAAGGTCTTTTGTGTTATTCATGACTGTCTTTTCAAATACATCTGTTGACGACACTGCATCTGCCCCTGGACAATCTTTGGACTGCACATCCCTCATTGCCACACTGGAACCTTTTCAGGCCCCTGGCGGCTCACCTCCGCCCCAGCATTCAACTGGGAGTGGGAGGAGATCCAGTCGGGGAGGTTTGGCTCCAAGGTTTGGCCAAGATGATACGATCCAAGAAAAATTAATGAAGTGTCTAGTGCTGAAACCCTCTGCAGGTGGTTCAGTGCTCGATACAGACATCTTTTATTTACACCGTGCCATTGTTTCTGCCTGTGGGCACAAACCAGTAATTTCTACCCAAGGGGATGGTAGCCTCCTAATTTAGGTTTCCTCCCCTGAAAAGAGCTCACGTCTCCAGACTCTGACCTCTGTTTCTGGTCAAGGCATGATCTGTATACCTCATGCCACATTTAACCAGTGTAACGGGGTCATTTACTCCCGGGACCTCCTGCGATACCCAGAGTCACAGTTATTAGAAGAACTACACTCTTATGGTGTTGTAAAGGTTGACCAGGTACAGAAGAAGATCGATGGTATTCTGACCCCAACTCCGACGCTGTTTCTGACCTTTGACCGCTTAACGTGTCCTGCTTCCATGAAACTCTCTTGGCTGTCTCTGCTTGTGAAGCCTTATGTTCCAAACCCAAAGCGGTGTTCCTCTGTCGGGTATGGACATGTTAGCAAATTTTGTCGATGTGCACTGGCTGGCCTTCCTGGTGTTTGTGTTTCCTGTGGCGAATTGAGTCATACCAGTGATTGTCCAGGACCCCTTAAATGCTATCACTGCAGGGGTCCTCATGCTGTATCTTCTGAAAACTGTCCCCATTACTGCTTTGAAAAGGAGGTTTTGAGTATTTGCACACGTGAGAAGGTTTCCTTCCCAGAAGCAAAGAGGACAGCCCAGACTCTTTCCTTTCAGCCTGGAGTTACTTATGCTACTGTCCTTTCTGGGGTGCCTGTACGTCGTTCTGTGTCCCAGAAGTTGCCACGAACCTTCACAGTGACCACTTCCCCAACTACTGATTTGACTGATGTCAACCCTGGAATTACAGATACATGTGAGGCTGATGCTCGTCCACCCACTGCTACAACTGACACTGCCCCCACTTAGGTAGCTGACGGTGTGCGCACTTCTGTGGTGGTGGCAGATGCACACGTTGACGAGATTCATCCCGCCTTATCCAGTATGCACGAGGCTCTTTCTGTACCCGACAAATGTCACCATAATTCGTCAGAGTCCTCAGAGCCTGAAAACCGGCCACCTAAGGTCTCTGTTGTTGAACCTTGTGTCAACCTCTCTACTGTTCCCTCTGCCTCAGAGGCTGAGGGGTCTAGCCAGGTGGAAGTTGCTGCTGGTGGTGGTTTGCCTGCAGTCAGGTCCCCACCTGGGGATGGTGTTGGAGAGACCGTTGGTGTGTCTGTTCTGAAAAATACAATGTCATCCTCACAGGGTTCTAATCCTGTTGTCACTCTTTCCACTTCTGGAGCTTCTAATGGTGGCACTGGCCGTCCCACATCACCCAAGGCAGCCTCGAAGCCTCTTTCCAAGTCGAATGTTATTCCATCTCAAAGGAAGTGTTGTAAAACTTTCCTCTTCGTCGTCCTCACGTTTGCCCACAGATGTTCTTGTGCGGTGTTTTTGATAAATGGGTGCATAAGAGATGTAGTGGTATCAGAGGTAGACTGTGAGATAATGCTGATTTTATGTGTACGGCGTGTCGGGGAGAGCAGGTGGAGATTGTCAGACGTGAAAGAATTGAACTTGCTGGTGAATCTCTTGAGTGTATGAAATAGTTTTGTTATTTGGGAGACATGTTGTGTGCTGGAGGTGGGGCTGGAGCTAGCTCTGTGGCTAGGGTGAGAAGTGGTTGGAAGAATATCAGGGAGCTCTTGCCTCTCCTGACATTGAGAGGACTCTCCCTGCATGCTAATGGGTCCTTGTATGCAGCATGTGTTAGGAGTGTAATGCTGTATGGTAGTGAGACCTAGGCAGTGAAGGAGGAGGATATTCGCCGGCTCAGACATACAGAAATGACAATGATTAACTGGATGTGTAGTGCGTCCCTGCGTCCAAGGTCTGGGGGGGCTGGGTTCATGATGGAAGAGTTGAGAGGTAGGATGGGACTGGAGTGTATTGGTGTTGTGATGAGAAGAGGTAGACTGAGGTGGTTTGGACATGTGGAGAGGATGGGGGATGATAGTTGGGGAGGAAGGTGAGAAGAGTTAATATTGGGGGTGGGGTTATGAGGGGTAGACCGAGAAAGACATGGGACGAGGTCATTAGGTGTGACCTCAGGGTTAAGGGACTGAACAGGGAGGCTGCAATGGATCGTGCAGCATGGAGAGCAACCATTAGGTGACCAAGGCCGACTCATACAAGCATGTTGGAGCCTTTAAAAACGAAACGAAAAAAACGAAACGTTCGACATAGGGTGTGGGTTCCTGGTCCTGGGCAGTCTCTTAACAAGGGCCTTCCTAAGCATCATTCTAAACCCGCTCACATGTCAGGAGGTGTACGGTCCTGCACTTAATCATTCTGTCCTCCATTATGGATTCTATCATCCAGTGGAATTGTTGGTGTTTACGTGCTAACTATGAGGAACTGTGTCATCTAGTTTCTCAAATTACTCCTCTATGCATGTGTATCCAGGAGACCATGCTTGGTGATGCTGCTCCTGCTGGTCCTTCTGGCTACGATGTTTTTTTTTCTGATCCTGTGCCTGGCCAAGGTCTGCATGTAAGTGCTGCTATCTTCCATCACCAGGATATTCCATATAGTCATCTGGATATTTCCGGTCCTTTGCAGGCAGTTGCTGTCCGGATGTTTTTACGACAGCAGTACACAGTTTGCAGTCTTTACCTACCTCCTAGTGCTACTGTTGAAAGGACAGATCTGGAATGTCTTATTTAATTGCCTTCCTTCTCCCTTTCTGTTACTAGGAGATGTGAATGGTCACCATCCACTATGGGGAAACAGCAAGGCCAACCTTCGGGGCATTATGCTGGCATCTTTAGTGGAAGATGAAGAGTTAGGCATTTTTAACTCCAATATAATGACATTTCCATTGCTAGACAGGATCTTTTACTGCCATTGATTTGTCCTTATGTTCAGCTGATGCTGTTTTAGATTTTAACTGGGATGTGTTGCCAGACATGTATGGCAGTGACCATTTTCCGTTACTTCTAACTGCTAGTGCAAGTGGAGCTCAGCCGTGTCTTCCTTGCTGGCTTCTGGGTAATGCAGACTGGCCACGTTTCAGGGAATTAAGTTCCATTTCCCTTTCTGTCAGTGAGTTTGGCTGTCTTACTGAGGCAGTGTCATATTTAAATACTGTGTTGCACTCAGTAGCATTATTATCTATTCCAAAAAAGAAGGGTCAGTTTCCTAAACGTCCATTTCCTTGGTGGAACTCAGAGTGCAGTTCCGCAGTCAGAGCCAAACAAGTCGCCTTCTCTCGACTTCGTTGTCACCATGGGGATCCTCAGTATTTGGTGGCGTATCAGAGGGCACGAGCTCATATGAGGTGGGTTTTAAAGGAGGCCAGGTGTTCATCCTGGAAGGGTTATTTTTCCCCCATCAATTCGAGGATTTCCATCACTCAGATGTGGAACAAGGTAAGAAAAATTTCAGAGAAATTTACTGTCCCCTCACCTCCTGTTCTATCTGTAGCAGTCCTGCAATTATTGTTCCTTCCAAGAGAAAAACAAAATACAAGAGAGTCAAATTCAAGATCCGGTCATTTCGAGATGCCTGGACACACTGCATTTGAAAGACTGGAGATCATAGGAAGCAGGAAATACAGACAGAGGGAGACAGTTCCAGAGTTGACCTGTTGCATCAATGAAGGACTGGGAGTAACGGTTTACTCTTGCATTAGAGAGTTGGACAGAAAAGGGATGAGAGTTTGCTGCTAAACGGGTGCTATGCGCCCGTTGTAGAGATGGAGGAATCCATGCAGACAGTTCAGAGGAGCAGTGACCATTGAAGTAGCGATGGAAAAGAGATAAAGATGCAACAGTGCGGCGAAGAGACAGAGGTTGAAGGGAGTCAGTAAGAGGAGGAGAGTTAATGAGACAAAAAGCCTTTGACTCCACCCTATTGAGAAGAGCTGTATGTGGGGAGCCTCCCTACACATGAGAGTTGTACTCCACACAGGGGCGGATAAAACCCCTGTATAGAGTCAACAATTGTGCAGGGGTAAAAAAGGAACGGAGTCGGCTTAGCACACCTAATCTCATGGAAGCAGATTTTACAAGAGATGTAATATGATCCTTCCAAGATAAGTCCCAAGTAAAAGAAACCCTAAGCATGGTCAAGGATGATGTAGGATTAAGCTGAATATTATTAAACGTTAGCGGGTATACCTATGGAAGATTTTGTTGGGTTGACAGGTGTAAAAACTGAGTCTTTGATGCATTAAAAACAACCAGATTATTTTTACTCCAGTCAGATATACGAGCCAAGTCAGACATTAGGTGTGCCATAGCCTCATCCCTTGTTTGCTGAAGTAACTGCTGAGATGGACGTTGCAGGAACCGAACGGAAAGGTGAAGGGTGGAGTCATCAGGTCTGAGTGGATAGGGTTTGATGAACAGCTTAGGTCATTGATGAATAAAAGCAAGAGAGTTGGTGATAGGACAGAGCCCTGAGGAACACCACTGTTGATAGATCGAGGAGAAGAACGATGGCCCTCTACAACAGCGGCTATAGAACAACCAGAAAGGAAGCTAGAGATGAAGGCACAGATAGAAGGGTAGAAACCGTAAGAGGGCAGTTTGGAAATTAAAGATTTATGCCAGACGATCGAAAGCCTTTGAGATTTCAGGTGCAATGGCAAAGTTTTCGCCAAAGGCCCGAAAAGGAGGATGACCAGGAGTCTGAAATGTAGGTGAGAAGATTGCCAGTGGAGCGTCCCTGATGGAACCCGTAATGACTATCAGAAAGAAGGTTGTGATAGGAAAGATGCTTTAAAATTTTTCTGTTAAGAACTGACTAGAAAACTTTTGAGATACAGAATGTTAAAGCAATTGGACGATAGTTAGTGGGTTGGGAAGGCCACCCTTCTTTGGGACTGGGTGGATGTGAGCAAACTTCCAGCAAGAAGGAAAGGTACAAGTTGATAGACAAAGGCGAAAGAGCTTGCCTAGGCAGGGTGTAAGCACAGAAGCACAGTTCTTGAGAACAACAGGAGGGACTCCATCAGGCCCATATGCCTTATTAGTATTGAGGCCTGTGATGGCAGAAAATACATCAGCTGAAGAAATTTTAATGTCAGCCATGAGGAAGTCAGAGGGGGGGAAGTGATGGAGGAACAGCACCGGAATCGTCTAAGGTGGAATTGGAGGAGAAAGTCTGAGAGAAGAGATCTGCTTTATCAGTAGAAGAAATAGCTACAGAGCCATCAGAGTAGAAAAGAGGAGGGAAGGATGATGAGGTCAAGTTGTTAAAAAAGGTTTTTGGCAAGGTGCCAGAAGGAGCGGGAAGAATTCGAGTTGGAGAGTTGAGAGCATTTAGTACGGATGAAATCATTTTTAGCAGAGCTAAGAACGGTCTTAGCACGATTCCGGGCAGAAACGTATAAAGGATGTGATTCAGGGGTGGGTTGGCTCCGGTACCTTTTATAGGCCCTCTCCTTGTTGCGGACAGCATCAGAACAAACGTGATTAAACAAAGGCTTTCTTCCATTAGTCAAAGAAAATGAAAAAGGAATGTATGCTTCCATGCCCGAGAGAATAACCTCCGTAATGTGCAAGGCACACTCAGATGGCTCCCGGCCATGGAAACAATAATCATTCCAGGGAAGATCAAAGAAGTACTGCCTGAGGGCCTCCCAATCTGCAGCTCCAAAGTGCCACAGATGACATTTCTTTGGGGGGTCCACAGGCCGTACCGGAGTGATAGGACAGGTTAAGGTGATGAGGTTGTGACTGGAGGAGCCCAACGGAGAGAAAAGATTAACAGTGTAAGCAGAAGGCTTAGTTGTAAGGCAGATGTCAATTATGGTGGAGCTCTCTCCAAGGCAGTCAGGGTTACGGGTAGGTTGCTGTACAAGCTGCTCTAGGTCATTAAGGATAGAAAAGGTGTAGGCTTGTTCACCAGATGGATCAGTGAAAGGAGAGGAGAGCCAAAGGTGGTGGTGAACATTGAAATCTCCTAGAATGGAGATTTCAGAGAAAGGAGAAATGAATAAATGTGTTCCATCGTAGAAGTAAGATAGTCAATAATTTTTTGATAGTAGAATTAAGAGATAAGTAAACAGCACAGATATGTTTAGTCAGAGAATGACAGGAAAGATGAAGCCAAAGAGTAGAGAATTAAGAAAAATCGAGTTCAGGAACACGAGAGCAAGATATGTCGTTGCATGTATATACACAACAGCCACCTTTGGCTTTGAAGTGAGATAGAGAAAGTAGGAGGATACAGAAAAGGGTCTGCTGTCAACTTGCTGATCACTTTGCCAGTGTGTCAAAGAAGGATGCAGATATGCCTTCAGCTTGCCACCGCTGGTGTTTAGAGTCTCATGGTCTCAGTTTTACCTCTGCTGGGGGAGTGCCTTACTATGTTCCGTTTTCAATTTCTGAACTCCAGGCGGCTCTGTTGCAGTGCCATGATTCCTCTCCTGGTTATGATGATATTCTTTATGCCTTTTTATGCCACCTCCCTAATGAGTCTCTGTTGTTTTTGCTTTCACTGTTTAATAATATCTGGTATTCTGGGAAGCTTCCAGCTTGTAGGGGTGTTGCTGTAGTTATCTCCATCCCCAAACCAGATAAGGACCACCTACAGGCGACGAATTATCGGCCTATTTCTTTAACGTCTTGTGTATGTAAAGTTTTGGAAAAGATGGTCAATGACAGGCTTGTGTGATTTGTAGAGGGAGATGGCTTCTTATCTCCTGCCAGTATGGCTTTCGAAAAATGCGATCTACCTCTGATGCACTACTGTCCTTGAAATCTGTCTGTGAGGCTTTCTCCACTAACCAACATCAGGTCCCGGTCTTCTTCGATCTGAAGAAGGCATATAACACTGTCTGGCATCATGGTATTTTACTCTCTCTTCATGAGTTTAGTCTTCGTGGGCGCTTGCCTATTTTTATAACAACAGTTTGTATCCAACCAAATTCTAAGGGTGCGAGTGGGACGAGTGCTTTCTAATGCCCGAGCACTAGAAGATGGAGCACCACAGGGGAGTATCCTTAGTGTTATTCTGTTTGCTGTAGCCATTAACAGCGTCATCAGTGTACTTCCTGACAGTGTACGATGATCACTATATGTCGATGACCTCTCAATTTTTCTTCATCGCGTCTCTGTCTCTGACAGAGAGGAAGTTGCAGCTGGCTCTCAGTAGAATTTCTGACTCGGCAGAATCTCGCAGTTTCCATTTTTCTTCAACAAAGACAGTGGCTATGCATTTTTGTCGTCTTCGAGGGGTTCACCCAGACCCTGACTTGTATCTGTATGGTAGGAGAATATCCTGTGTGGAAGAGACGTGGTTTCTGGGTCTTCTGTTTGATAGATGACTAACCTGGGTTCCTCATATTCATTCTGTTAAGGTGGCTTGTCTTAAAGCTTTGAGTCTTTCGAGGGTTTTAACTCATACCTCGGGGTGCTCACTGTCAGACCCTGCTCCTCTTGCATAGGTCTCTAATTCTTCCTAAACTTGAATACGGATGTGAGGTCTACTCCTCTGCAACAGATGCCCGTCTCCGGTTGTTTAATTCTGTGCATCATGCTGGTGTACGTCTGGCAACTGGGGCATTCAGATCATTCCCAATTTCAAGTTTGTTAGTGGATGTTGGTGTACTCCCCTTGAATTTGCAACGCCAGTTGCTAATAATGAGGTGTTGGTATCATCTCCACTGCATTCCAGACAATTTCTTGTGCCATCATCTCCCAGGATTCCCAATCTTCTGTTTATGACACCCGTCCTAATTTCCCAAAGCCATTTGGTTACAGGGTCCAATCTGTTATGTTAGCCCTCTCTGTCCCGAGACTGGCAATTTGCCCACATCGGATCCCAAGGGTGGGTTCTTGGCTACTCCCTTGTGTGACATTTTGTCAGTCCGTTGTTGAAAAAAAAAGGACTCGCTTCCCTCTCAGGTGTCCCTCTTTCTCTTTTTAGAACATGCCTCCATTCATGAGGGTTCTGCCCCCGTCTATACTAACGGGTCTAAGACTGATACTGGAGTAGGATTTGGTCTTGTCTTCCCTTCCTTCAGTAGGGGAGGTAGCCTTCCTGGCATTACTTCAGTGAATACGGCATAACTGACTGCAATTTTATATGCTCTTAAAATCATTTTTACTCTCCCCAGTCCGTTTTTGTGATTTTTAGTGACTCACATAGTGCTCTGTCTGCACTGGAGTCCTTTGATGTATCCCATCCATTGATTTTATCAATTTTAGAGTGGCATTATCTTCTTGGCCATCGTGGCCGCCATGTGAACTTCTGTTGGGTTCCCGCACATGTTGGTATGGTGGGCAATGAGAGGGCAGATACTTTAGCTAAAGCTGGGTCTTCTCAACAGCCCCCAACCGACTACCCACTTCCTGCTTCTGATGTAACACCTTACTTCCAGTACGCAATTCGTACGTATTGGCAGAGACACTGGGATGTTGTTTCTCATAATAACCTAAAAGAAATCTTTCAGAGAGTGGTTGTGTCAAGGGTTCTTCCCTCCATGTCTCGGCAATTGTAGGTGGCTCTTGCTAGGCTTCACATTGGGCACTCTCGGCTTACACATGGGTTCCTCATGGGTGGTGAAACTCAACCGCACTGTGATGACTGCCTTGTTCCCTTTACTGTCCATCACTTGCTGATCGAGTGTCCGAGTCTGGGGGACCTGCGTCAGAAGTTCCTCCATAGGCATAAGGGGGCAGATGGTGCCCACTGTTTGTCCTTGATGCTCAGTGAAGCCTCTAGCGATTTTACTGATCTTTTTAGTTTTCTTCAGGAGGCTGGCCTCCTTCCACTTTTATAAGTAATTGATATTTTATATATCATTCCTTTATTACTTTTAGTGTTTTATTCCTAATAATAGTTATTAACTTTATTTTGAATATGCACTTTTTATATCGCTGCGTCTTTTACTTTGTTGTCCGGCGGCATATGACCCTGGCAGTTGCACCGCCAGATTTTCATTATTATCAATCAAAGTTCGACCGGCGTATTTTCTTTCTCGCCGTGGCCGTGACAGGTAACTATTATCAACTTCGATGGGCCATAGCTCGGTAACTATTGGGTCTAGGAGGGTGGGGTTTGCGTTTTCAGGTGTGTAAATTCAAGCTCTATAAATCGGGCATAAAACTTTTAACCTTTGAGAAAGTTGAAAAATAGGCCTGTTTTTGCGTCCAGGGGGGTAGTCGAGGCTGGAGAATTCCGTACCCTAGGAGTTAATGTGCCTTGGGATAATGGTGGAATTCCAGAAGAACGGAAAAGTGGAATAATTGTAAAAATACAAAAAAAGGGCGATTTAAGTGTGTGTGGAAATTGAAGGGGGATAGCTTTGACACCTGTAGTTGCAAAAGTCTTTTCCAAAACCTTACTGAACAGAATAAAGCCAGTAACAGATGAAATTTTAAGAGAAGAACAAGCGGGGCTAGAAAGTGTAGGGTTGTAATAATGAGATTTTCATTGCAAGGCATCTAATGCAACAAGCTAAAGAGATGAAAGTGTCACGTAGGTACTATGTGCTTTGTGGATTTTGAAAAGGTGTTTGACAGAGTTTCACGTGGAGCCATGTTGAAAATTCTGAGGTACTATAGCATACCAGAAAAGTCTGTAAATATTATTAGAAGCCTGCATAAAGGTACATTTTGTAAAGTAATGGTGGGTGGTTCTTGGAGTGATCCGTTTTGAAGTTAGGTCAGGAATGTTGCAAGGAGTTCATTCGCCTTTGCTGTTTGTTTTGGTTATGGATTACGTTATGAGGAAGGTTGTAAGGAGAACAGGTGCAGGAATTAAATGGAAAGAAAATAAGAGGCTGATGGATTTGGACTATGCTAATGATATTGTACTGCTTTCCGGGAGTATTTACGAGATGCAGACGGTGCTTGATTGTCTGATGGAGAAAGGAGAAAAACTGGGATTGGTAATAAACTGTGGAATGACTAAAATTCTTAATATGAACGTGAAGAAGCATATCGATTGTGAAATTGGGAATAATGTGGTGAAGAATGTATAAAATTTTAAATATCTGGGAACGATTGTATCATTTTCATGGATCATTAAACACTGAAACTCAAGAAAGGATTAGACAGGCATGGCGAGCTGTTGGAATGTTGAAGTCTATATGGAATAATAATGTGCTTTCGGTACATACTGAAGTAAAAGTTTACTGTTAGACCAATTTTAATTTATGGGCATGAGTCAGAGTACAGTACAGTTTGCAACAGATCAGAAAGTACTGTATTAGGATTTGAGAATAAAATACTGAGAAGGATTCTTGGGATAAAAAGGCAAGACAGAGTTACAAATGAAAGAGCAAGAGATTTTACGAGAGTGGAACCAGTTGATGAGCATGTGAGACTGTCGCAGGAATTGGCTGGGGCACATATATAGAAAAGAAGGCAGTTTAATGCGTGATGTACCAGAGTGGACTGCTACAAGAAGAAGAGACAGAGGTAGGCTGAGGAAAACCTAGTTGAGGACAATGAAAAGAGAAGCAGGGGAGGAGTACTGATGAAACCTGAAGGAGATGGCGAGAGATATAGATTGGTGGTGAGAGTTCATCGAGGCCCTATGCATTCCGTGGGGTGCCACAGGAAATGATTGATTTTTTAATGGAGTCATGCCCCTTACCAAACAAAACATTCTCAACTATAGTGAAAGAAGTGCATATATGGCTATGGTATCGTTGTACATGTATGATGGACTCTTCTCCGTAATGCGATATTTGGAGAGCTTGAATACCCCAAAGTTTCTTCGGGGAATCAGCATCCCCTCCAAAAAATGCAAACGATCAGAAATTTGGAAAAGTGAGTATATGAATTTCAACGAAACTGGCTTACATATTGCAAGACTGGGTATGCAGTGTCCATGTTTTCTCCGAATGCACAGGAAGAAATCGCACATCTTTATTTTCAGTACTAGAGATACCTTTAATACTAAAATAGTTACCGGTAATTATAATTACATGTAATTCCACCTGACCCGAAAGTCTCCTTCGTTGAATACTTGTAAATGCATCTTTAGATAGCAAATAATGGATAAACGAAGTTCTTGAGCTGAATGAGACAAAAGACGCTGAAAAGAAAGCTTAGCTGATAGGTAGTGTTTTCTTTTGTTGCTGCCAATATGGACTGATGATTTGCGTCTGTCATCGACGAAAAGTTAACCCATCAGCGCCCAGTGTCCTCAATATAGGACGGAACTGGGCATTTTCAAAATTTAATGAAGAAGGGAATCCCGGGGTAGGGACCTATGAGCTTCGCGACTACGAGCCGACAGGCGGAGGGCGGTATGCCTAGCACCCTTCCAGCAAAATCCCTCGTACAAGAAATCTGGGAGTCAATGGGTTAATTACAACCACCTTGTTCTTCGCAGGGTAGTTATACTCTGTTTTTCATGTAGTGGAAATTTTTATGTGAGTAGAATTCGTATGCAACTTCACGTTTGATTATCCCTTTCACTACTGTGACTGTTCATTATATTCTCTGCAGACGATTTTGTTTGACTTGGGAAATATTCCCTAGCAGAGAAGAAGTCTGAAGAAGCTTTATCTAAACCTTAGTTTCAATAAGACTTATGATAAATATAATCTCTTGACGGTAAGAAGGAAAAAATGGAAAAGACTATGTTCATACGAGATACTTAATGCTTATTCATACCTTTGATTTATTACTCCACGCAAAGTAGCCTACTTGCCTTTCGTACAGCCAAACTTCATGTTTATTATTGCTCTACTCTCTTATTCCCTTCCTTCAGTTTTCAAAACAGATGTTTTTAAATCTGCTTTTCCTTTATTTTTTCTTTTTTTTCCTTCTTCCGCCTCCATGTTTAACCCAAACAGTGTTTGGCAACTTCAGAACAGCAGATAATAACGTGCTGTGACTCTATGGATCACTTACTCCTTGAGATCCACATAACCCAGCGATCCCTCAACGTCAACAGTAGATGGGTCCGCCTTTATTTTGTCTAAACTGGCCGCTACAATACCTTAATATTGTTAGTATTCATTTTATCTGTATTGTTTTGCATCCTTTAGCATCATTTCTTTCAAATAGATTCCAAGTTTCAACGAAATATGCATTCGTCTATCTCCTAAGAAAATATAGTTTTTCAATGGTTATCTTACTCCCAGTATATTGTTTATTCACTTACCTTAATTGCATGCCAACATCTTTTTCCTTCCACTGAACTTTATACCGTGTGTTCCGTAGTAACTGGATGACCACACACACACACACACACACACACACACACACACACACACACACACACACACACACACACACACACACTTTGCTGTTAACATATATTCTAATACATCTTTCCACGTTTGTTGACCTTATCATCTTTATTTTCGGACCATAGAAAAATAATATATATATATATATATATATATATATATATATATATATATATATATATATAAAGCGACGTTGGGTCTGGTTAGTACTTGGATGGGTGACCGCCTGGGAACACCAGATGCTGTTGGCATCCCTACGTCAAGTGGGGTTGGTGGAGGATTAGTGCCCCTCCCTGTAAAACAATTAACTCTAAGCCCTTGGCCACCCTGTCTGGGATACATGGCGTCTGGCAATGAATGAAAATGAATATATATAAATATACATATGTATATATATAAATATATATATATGTATTTATAAATATATATATACATATATATATAATCAAGGGGTTAATGAAAGTTAAAGGCAATACTCGCTTGAATTATAAATGTCGATTAAGTTCAATTTAATCGTCAGGACGTAGGAAGATAAAAAGAAAATTCGTCATCGTAGTGAATGAGTTGACTGTTGCAATTTTTCCTCATCTGACTGAATCGTGCGTCCTTAGTGAAAAGTCGAGCAGAATTTCTCCTTTCTTATTTAATTTAATTCTTTCCATCATTTTTTCCGGCATGATCAAAGCTTCTTGATGTTACACTGAATTCACTTTTAAGACTGGAGTAAATTCTTGGTTTTATCTTCACCGAGTTGAAATGAACCGACGTCACTTAACTTTCCTCGACTCATTTAATTAATACGGTAATGAAGAACTTCCAAAACTGGGTCCAAATCTGATCCTTCAATGTGCGTTTCCCAGTGAATTCTTAATTAGATCTGAAATTTATGTACAGTAGAATATATTATCAATGTGTGTGTGTGTGTGTGTGTGTGTGTGTGTGTGTGTGTGTGTGTGTGTGTGTGTGTGTGTGTGTGTGTGTGAGTGTTCTGGCTGGAGGTCTTTACACGTTTATCTCTTTTTCCCACTTGGTCGTCTTCCACGCTTTCGTCCTCTCTGGTTTTGCTCAACATTTATATATTTCCTTCGCTTCCTTACATACAACCTCCATCATGTCTTTCTGCCTCAGCTTCCTCTTGTTACACATCTTTCTTCTTGGTAAGTCGGAATGCCCACCATACATTTGGTCAATACAGTGTTACATACACGTGGGTGTCCAATGAGTGGCAAACCATGTTCATTCCCGGCGTCCAGGGAACCATTTATTACGCTGGATGATAACAATATAACCGATAAATGAATGTCCATTCGTCTGGTGAGTTAAGTCCCTCTAATCAAATGTGACCCGTAAGGTTTAGACTCCAAGAACGAAAGGAGAGTTATTCTCACACAATGCCTCTCAGAGGTAGGTTGCTGGAAAAAAAAAAAATGGTCACCATTACTTTAAAACTGCCTTGATTAAACAACCCAGCTGCGCACCCCTACTTTCCTTTCTGCAGGGTTAGTACGGGATTGGAGTATAATTTAATTTGTCTCTATTCTCTGCATTTTCCCTGTTCCCCTGTCCCTTTCTTTTACATTCTTTCTCACCTTTTCCATCTATCTCTCCCCATCTCGGTCCATGGCTTTGTGTCGATGCCCTTCATACACATCAAACCCTTCTCTTTTAAACCCTTTAGCACAGTGACGACTTTTTGACGAAATTTTGATGCTACCCGTTTAATTTATTCTGACTAGGATAGCCTTCAAATTCAGCACTTAGTATTGAAAGTCATATCTAACTTCTCCAGTTCAAAAAATCTTACTTTGGTTGAATAACTTCGTCAGGAAACACGAAGAATAAGAATGACGCCATCATGACATCATTAATTGATTACACTCCTGCCACATCTTTCTTCATCCTCACTCTTCATTTCTTACCACTCACACATTCTTTCCCCCTCCTACTTAATTCTAGTTTCTTCAGCTCTCTCCTTATGACTCCCACTCGCTGACTCATTCCCCTGGTTTATGACTATTAATTTCTTTCACATCCCATGCTGCCTTTTTTCACAGTCTCTCCTTTTTTGGCGTCGTTTGTTCTCCTTCCTCGCTTCTGATTTGTATTCTTTCCCTGGAATTCGCTTTCCCATGTATAACCCGTTTTTAGCACAAGGTATTTTTGTGCACCGAGACATATATTTTTTTTGTTTTTGTCAGATCTTAACCACTTGTTATGATCTTACTGTCGTTAATACATTTTCTTTTTATCCGCATCATTTTATTCAACTTAAAATTCCAGGAACTGGAGTTGCTAGGCAGAGTTAATGTCATACTTTTTAAGGTCTTCTTTGTCTGGACAACTACAGCACTCCAGCTAACACCAGACGATTTTGTTCACCTGAGATTTAGTACTGAACATGACTGTCATAACATGTAATCCTGTCACTGTAGATGAAACTGTTGTAGCCTATTCTATTTCAACCAACGCTGGACAGGTATTGTCATCTGACAGTGAGTCATAAGAGCCCGAGTGTTAAAAAGATGGGATATCTGAAGTAATGTTTTAGTTATGCTGACTCTATACGACAGACTCCACACCGACATTGTGGTGGCCCAGTTCAACTGTCGATGGAGTTTCATTCGATTGCTTCTAGTTGCATAAAAGAAAAAGAGAGATCACAACATTTGCCATCAACACAACATACAGTTGTAATTAGATTTCGATAATAGTTATGTTGAATACCATGACCCACTTCACAGGGGAAAACATTTAATCTCTTTCAATAGGGACTTTCGGATTTTTCCATGCTTTTGTAAGCTATTGGGTCGGCTATTTCCCACTGTATTGATATACACATAAAAAGGACAAAAGGAAACACTGAAAATTTCCTGAGTAATCTGACAAACTACCCATGCACGTCTGGCTGGAAGTAGGAACGGACACAGTATTCTGTGTGTAATAGCTTTCTCCTTCGCCCAGAGGTCACCATAAAATATATAGTAACCTTTATTAGTCATCCTACCTCTTTTAACTGCCCCCGATCCTAACCAATTCACTCCTATTTATCGGCCAACAAATATAGAAATGACTCAGGTCTAGAATGGAGTGGTATTGATGGAGTGGATCTCCAGACGATGGTGGGCGACCCGTGGGAGTGCTTTGTGGCTTGTGAGATCAGGTAAGTGAAGAGTCCAGGGTTGTTTTTTTTTTTTTTGTCCTCTCTGCATGGAGAAGTGCAGATGGAAAATCAAGGCAGGAAATCTGAGTAGTGAAAGTTGACACTTTAAGAGATGGAGAGGATTTTTTTTTTTTTTTTTTTTTTTTACGACAAGAGAGAAAGCGCATAGAGAGAGAATGAACGAAGACTGTAGATATATTCTCAGAATCAGAGACGGCCGATAAGATGTTGGATGGAAATGTACAAGTGAAAATGGAGGGAAGAGCAGAAATGTGTTGTTTTATAAAAAACTGAAATCTACCCTCAGTTCGCTGCTGTAGCTTCAGATCAACCTCTCATCCTATCGGGCAGCATTCTGTTGCTCTATTCAGTCCATCCCATCCACCTTCCCAGATATCGAAGTAAAAAAAGAAAATGTCATGCAAAAGGTAAAGGATAAAGTAGAAATAACTGTGTGAATAGAGGAGATAGAGGCGAAAATGAGGGATACCGTGCATAAAAGGGACAACAAGAGATATGTGATATGTACAGTACAAGGGACAGAAGGTGGGGGGGAAGGGTGAGGAAATAGATGGAGCGATTTTTAGAAGAAAGGCAACATAACAATGGAGACATGACATGAGTCGGCAAATATCACTGAGGCTGTATAGAGACAGAGATGAGGGTGGGGAAAAAAAAAAATAAGTAATGTGGTTGAAAAGGGGGAAGAGGAGACCTAAGAAGGTGGGGTGTCCATTATATTGTAGGACGGCAATAAGAGAGAGAGAGAGAGAGAGAGAGAGAGAGAGAGAGAGAGAGAGATAAAAGGGTGGCCGAGATCTGCTTAAGGTACAGTAGGACGACACTGAAAATGAAAGTGGGAGGAGGATGTTAAAAGACCGTCTTGATATCTGACAAATGCAGGAATCCACTGGAAGTAATGGGAATGAATGAAGTGGAAAGCAGAAGGTTTTGAATAAAATCTGCTGAATAGTGGGATGAGGCAGAAAAATGGGGGAGAGATATACTGGTACTTTGAGTGAGGGATCTGGAAAGTAGGATGGTGCTGGAGAAGAGGTTAGAGAATCGGCTGAGGTATGCTAAAGGGAAGACGGCGTTAAATGAAGGGGAAATGGATTCTAAGACAATAGCTGAAATCTTCTAAAATGATGAAGAAAGGAAACTGAGAGAAACTAGGGAATACAAGGTGCGAGGCTGTGTAGATACAAGAATTATCCCTTTAGTACTAGGACGCCTTGAAAACTTTATTCCTGCTTCCTCAAGATAGAATTAATCAGTGGCTACGAGACAAGTCCTTACTAAAGTTTTAGAAGTGCAGTTTATATATATCTAAAATGGGTGCCTTTTTTTCAATAACTCTTGCTTTCCAAGCCGTGTAAATTTCCAGTGAGTGTTGGTATTATATCCATTTATATGACTGCATATGTTCGTATCCTCTCGGTTTATACCCGTAGTGTATGCAGACTCTGGCACAGCGACACAGTAATGTAAATATATCCACGTTCTTATGAATCACTCTCATAGTAGAATTCCTGTTGCATATTTGCACTTTACTTGGATGAATAAACGCAAAATCTGACTACCATTTTCCCTTCGAGTAGAAGGGCCAGTTCTGGAGTTGACCTTGTATTTGCTACAGTTACAGCTGCAGTTACAGGTTAAGGGGAGGGGGGGGGAGGGATTTCTCGCTGTGAGGAAAAAATAAATTTTACGAGAGGACATTCGGCTTACGAGGTAGGAATCAGCGTGTGGTTGTATGATTTTTACGCAGAAGAGTTTATTTTGTATGTGTCCAAATTTGGGCATAGGCTTCACAACCCGTTCCTAGTAGTCCTCTTACATACCATACACCTCCACATGTCACCACTTCGACGCTAACACCCACCGTCCATATTCATTACATGCTAGGGCTCTCAGTTAGAGGACTGGAGTATTGGTAGTAGCGGGGATATTTTTACCACATATCGGTGGGTCTTAGTCTTCTGGTAGATCAACAAAGTCTGCTATGATGAAATTCAGATCCTTAAACTGTTGAGGGAAGAAAAGAAATAGACACTGAAAAGATAGAAGCTTAGTTATAAGTTTAAGAATGGATATTAATGAATACTGAATATGACGTACGATGAGGAGCATATTCATGTGATTAATGTAAGGATGAGTTGGGAGAGAGAAGATGAGGAGTGAAGAAATAAGAACAAGCCAGTGGGAAGACGAAAACGTAAGTACAAGGTAAAAGAAGGAAAGTAAAAGATAAAAGAAAATAGAAAGAAACTACATAATAGACAAGATATAAGGCAATGTATATATCCCAGATCAATCAAGAGAAGTAATAGCGAAAATGTGTAATAAAGGAAATGAATAATCCGTTGTAATGATAAAAGTGCACCTGACAACGCATGCAGCGAGGAGGAAAGGCAAGGAACGGCCGTGGGAATTTGTAATAATGAACAGTTTAACAGGAGAGTTGGCGAGGGGAAGGAAATGAAGTGTGAAGAAAGACCGAATTTGGTGTACGAGTGGATGAGAGAAGTGGTTATAAGTAGAAGGAGAGGAAGACTGAGAATGTGGCGGGAACATAAGGTGAGAGAATAAGTAAGGGAGGCAAGGGCATGGTAAGAAAAAAGAAGCGTACTGAGTACGATAGAGACATCGGATGGCCATTTGACCTGATTACATTTATTTGGATGCGGCGTCAGACAAGAGACTGATGAATAGATAGACATGCGACAGAGGAATATTGTGATGTGAGTGGGGTGTGAAGAGATACGGTGATGTGAGTCGGGTGTGAAGAGATACGGTGATGTGAGTGGGGTGTGAGGAGATACGGTGATGTGAGTGGGGTGTGAGGAGATACTGTAATGTGAGTGGGGTGTGAGGAGGTACGGTGATGTGAGTGGGGTGTGAGGAGATACGGTGATGTGAGTGGGGTGTGAAGAGATACGGTGATGTGAGTGGGGTGTGAAGAGATACGGTGATGTGAGTGGGGTGTGAAGAGATACGGTGATGTGAGTGGGGTGTGAGGAGATACTGTGATGTGAGTGGGGTGTGAGGAGATACGGTGATGTGAGTGGGGTGTGAAGAGATAAGGTGATGTGAGTGGGTTGTGAAGAGATACTGTGATGTGAGTGGGGTGTGAAGAAATAAGGTGATGTGAGTGGGGTGTGAAGAGATAAGATGTGAGTGGGGTGTGAAGAGATACGGTGATGTGAGATGTGAGGAGATACGGTGATGTGAGTGGGGTGTGAGGAAATACGGTGATGTGAGAGGGGTGTGAGAATACGGTGATGTGAGTGGGGTGTAAGGAGATATGGCGATGTAAATGGGGTGTGGGAGAATTTGATGATGTGAGTGGGGTGTGGGAGACCATGGTGACGTGAATGGAGTGTGGGAGAATATGGTGATGTGATGTGAGTGGGGTGTGGGAGAATATGGTGATGTGAGTGAGGTGTGGGAGAATATGATGCTGTGAATGGTGTGTTGGAGAATACGAGTATGGTGATGCGTGTGAGGTGTGGGAGAGTACGGTAATATAGCGGTGAGCGGTTATCTAAGTATGCATCAGTGTACAGGGGCAAGGCTGTATTATAGTTATTATGGTTTGCTGCTGTTTTTTAGAGGACGGTGTTATTTAAGGGTTTTGAGAGCTTTCTGGCGTTGCTGAATCAGTCGCATGGAATAACTTCTGCCAAGTAATGAACAAGTGTGGCTAAAGTACTTTGTCCAGGCCGAGGAAAGAACTGACTAAGGCTTGATGTTAAGTGCCAAAATGACATGGCCTTGGCTTGGAATAGAGGCTCCAGCTACTGTGTCCTTGGATGGATTTAAATCTTCCTGGCATCAGCACAGGAAGATCTGTTGCAGGGAATTTGATGTTAGTGCTCAGTCTGGGCGATGACAGTGATGTTGAACCATGCCAGACAAAATTCCCAGGTAAGGCCACAGAGCTTGGCGTCCATCACGTAACAGAACGTGACTGGTCCATTGCAAAAGACTGAAGTGGAGAGCTGCGAATTAATACTCTTAACCGGTTTTAGCAGCAAACACAGTTTTCTTTGGGTCCTCTGTTATTAAGAGGACCTGCCAATTATCTTACAGATCGAGAGTTGTGGAGATTTCTGAGTTTGACAGAGCCTCCAGGTAGTCGCTGATATGTGGCAGTGGCTGTAGATTCTTGAACACAGCATCACTGAGTTGCCTATAGTCAACTCAGAAACCTAGTGCTATACTTTTTAAAATTTCGACCCAGACGACCATGAACGACCCAGGGCCCGATGATGGTTCAGAGTTAATTGCTTGAAACATGTCCTCCATTTGGCCCTATTCATTTTTTTTTTTTTTTTATGTTGATTTTTAAAAGGGTGGCCAAACAGTATAGATTATGTGATTCATGAGGATGGTCTGCAAGTCGTGTTGTCCACTTATCAAAAATGTTCTGGTACTGGAGGAGCATTTGAGGCTGTCAGTGGGTGTGGGACATTCGTGGGGATGAGAGAGAGGATAGGCAGCGGGAGACCGTGTCACAGGGGTTATACTCCTCATAGTTGTCGATATCATGCAGTATTATTCCCTTTTGTCAGTGTTACTGATTTGGTAGCTCAGTGATTACTTCTGATACTCGAAAGTAGCCAAGATGTTTTCATAAGGCCAGGGAGAGTCACGGGAACCCCATTGGTCTGTGGAGCGTACAGGAAGTCTGGTAGTATGGGGATTATTACAGGAGGTTTGTGCCATCCTGGGAATGGGTATGATTGTTGTGGGTCTTGGTTCAGCGTGGAGATAATACGTTCCTTGAAATATGGCGGTCGAAGTTTTTGGTATGGGAATTGCAAGGATATAGTTCAAAATTTCTTCAAACCGGAGTAAAACCAACACTATACGAGTAAACCTGGCCTCACACGAGACAAATAAAACATGATGATAATTCCATGACAAATTCAGTATCATAAAACCAACACTAGCTATGTGTTGCCACGCTAGGGTCCCGAAGACTAAGCCTCGCGTAATGCTTGCCAAATACAACAGATTCTTTGTTATGCCATGATCTCAGTTTTGTAGCCACTGTGATCCTTTAACTAACAGGTATTAAGCTGCAGATAATTTCCATATCATATAAAGGATTAACTTCCACTCTTTTTTGCATTCCCCTACTTACCTACATCCCTACCTATTTTCCTTCCCACCTACCATACCTCCTTGCCTACCTCGCTGCCTAACTACCTATCTCCCTTCCTACCTACTCGTACATATCTGCCTTTCTGCCTGCCTCCCTAGCTACTTCCCTACTGTTACTCTGCTTATCTTCCTATCTAATTGCTTCCCTACCTACCTGTCTCCTTTTCTACCTACACCTTTACCAATCCACAAGCCAAGCCGACCTCCCTGCCAACTCCCCTGCCTACCTTCCCTCCTACCTGCCTGCCTAACTGAGTACCCATCTCCCTACTCTAATCCCTGTCTGTCTACCTGTCCACCTCTATGCCTGCCTCCACCACCTAAGAAGGTGGTGGAGGCAAGCATAGAGGTGAACACAGCCGCATATTTATTTATTGCTTGCCGAGATCGAAAGATCTGGGAAGCCTGTTGGTCAGTTCCGTATGTTTGTCTGTCTGTCTGTCTGTCTGCAGGTCACAATTTGACGCCAATCGTTCTGGAAAAAAAAAATCATAAAGTAGGTATCAATAAACCCTGGAAGCCTATTGTTTTTCAACAGAATCGGTTATAGGCCCTCCCTAAACCCTTCCTGTGTTTCGCAATGAAGCGCGAAAAATTTCGCCAAATAACTGCCCACACGCCGGTAAAAACTAAGCAGACACTATCTGATCCATCTAGAAAGCGCTTTGCCAATGGCAGTTTCAATTTTATGTTTCCCGGTTTCAAGTTGATTTCATCAGTACTGGAAGAGAACAGAAATGACTGAATTTTGAACCCCGTTTCCAGCGGCACCATGGTTATGTCTTACATTTGTAAAACAATAAAAAGAATAAATAAATGTTTTTGGTCATTATGATCTCACGACTGTTCTGAGCGTTTTGAATTCTTCATTGAGGGAACAACATCCGTAGAAGTGGCTTCATTTGACACCTCAGTCTTTAAATTCAGTCAGCAGATCAGCTCGTACAAGCCGTCACTAGAAATCAACCGAACGAACAGGCAGACAAAAGACTGTCATCCCGGTTCCTGCGTGCAAAGGTCCTCGACTTCTGGAATTGATTCGTAACTGTGGAGTCGTAGCAGGTGCCAGTGAGGCTGGATCCAGCAGCTTCCAGAGACACATTGCTTGGTGTTCGTGGTTCGTAATGTGCTGTATCATAGAATATGAAAGAAAAGTATTCGGGAGCCAAATGCTAATCGCCCACCAGAATATGCTGTTGGCCATGACAAAATACTTACAAACCAAATGTGAAGAAAATTCGGAATCTGTACGGCACTCAGTCACCGCATTTCACAAAAAGCCAATTCATATCAAGAATATTAGTTGTCTTTTGGCAGCCATTTTGGTGACCTTGACCCTGAGTGCCCATTTTCGAACTCGTCCAAAATTTTGGCCATATCTTGATAATGAAGGGTTCATGTTGATAGCTCAGGCCGTTCATGATATATAATGGTGCTAAAGGCGGGCGATAAAAACTAGTTGACATTTGGTAGCCATTTTGGCGATCTTAACTTTGACCTCGACTGCCCATTTTGGGACTCGTCCAAGATTTTGGCCATATCTTGATACCCTGAAGGTTTTATGTTGATAGCTCGGGCCGTTCTTGACATACACAATGGTAACAGATACACAGAGAATGGTCACACACACACACACACACACACACACACACACACACACACACACACACACACACACACACACACACACACACACACACACACACAGACGCGGACAAAAACATTATTGTTCAGCCTAAAGGTGGACGATAATAACTTTAGGTTACCACCCCGCTGTACTGCCACACCACAGATAATCAGCGACTTTACTGTCCCAAATACCGTAATCAATACGCTTCATGCATGCGCAGACTGGAAATAATGGGCAGTAAAATAAAGAACTTACTGGAACGTTGGCAGAATCACACACTGCCAGAGTGCTTGTGTGTAAGTAATGTATAAGGCCTTATGATCAAACAGTGAATCAAGCTGACGTGTGGCAAGTACCAGTCATATTGATTACATTACGCGAGCTGCATGTGTCGGTATGGCTGTGTGTTTTATGTGTATAGCCTGAACTGTGCATGAGCTGGGACGTATTGTACATTCGAGGACAACACTTCGCCAAACTTTTCACTTCAACTGCTTCTCACTAACCTAAAGTGACTAATATTCCTTACCAGGAGTGGTTTGGTGTGTATCTTGTCTGTAAATGGTTATCTTTATTAAAGTACGTCACGAAGGAAAGTTATGGACATTGTCAATGTGTTACGTAGATGAAGTAATTGGCGTAATTTTGCCCGTTACTGAACACACACACACACACACACACACACACATTGTGGCATGAAGTTAGAAGTCTGAGTGTAGGTTGTACACATAGTATTGTCTATCGACAGGTGTGTGCACACATTGTTACTCCTGATAAATCGACTTCACATGCAAACACCAGCACAGTGGGAATGTCTCTTATCATTAATTCACTGGCAACCGCAAACACAGCCCCAGTTTTAAGTCTTTGCATCAGGGGTCATTAATGAGCTGTATAACCTCGTCCGAGTTAACCTAACCCTGAAGAACAATAAGACACACCTTTTTCTCTTTTATTTTCCCTCTCTGGATGATTCTGCTAAGGTTAAGAAATTATTTCATTGACCCATTCACAATAAAATAATTTTCCTTATTAAAAAATTCGCTTGCTGGCAGTAAAAGCTAACTAGAAAAAATGCCAGAGAAGCTATTGAACATATTACGGGAACCTTTTTATAAACTCAGCACCATAAAACTCTTTCCCATAAATATAACAATTTCGTTCTTTAACTGCGTACCTGCTTCGTGACGGCATAGCAGTCGTAAGGAACCAGTTTGGAGGGAGTAAACTATAGCACCAGTCGAACAAGGCGGTACTCCCAGGGAGGATTGAAAGCTGATGTCAGGGAGAGCTGGAACTCTTGTTTCATCAGCTCTCGGGACTAGCTTCTAACCATCCCTCTTCGCCGAGCTTATTGTTTCAGTAACACATAGAGTAGGCCAGCATACTCTCCTATACAATTTCCTCTAACTGTTAACACCAAACTATATGCACAATAGACATCATAGTTGCTGTTCCTAAATCAGCAAAAATGGTATACGAACGTCAAGCACCCGGCCTCTGAGTCCACAGGGGAGGAGGGGGGACCATAAGAGCCCCCGCCATTAGCCCCTTTCCTAGTGATGGCCAAGAGAGATACATGGAATCGCTGTCTGACTCACTTTTTGTTCATTTGTACATCATTCTTGGCCCTTCCTTTAATTTTCTCTCAGTTGAACACCAATTCTCTTCCACTAAACCTCACCATCTCTTTCTTATAGAAATTCAGCTGTCTGAAGCGACTGATAGCACACCCTTCTTTGAATCCTCCTACTTTCTCTACACTCACTTCAAAGCCAAAGGTGGCTGTTGTGTATATGTATGCAACAACTTATCTTGCTCTCGTGTTCCTGAACATGAATCTTCTGAATTCTCTACTCTCTGGCTTCGGCTATCTTGTCATTCTCTGACTAAATACATATAAACACGGAATACAATGAATTTTAGTTTTAATATCTTACTTCTATGATGGAACACATCCTTTCAATTTCTCGTTACTCTGAAATCCCCAGTTAAGATGATTTCATTTCACCACCACCGTTGGTTCTCCTCTCCTTTCACTGATCCACCTGGTGAACAAGGGTACTGCTTTTTCTATCCTCAATGACCTGGAGTAGCTTATACAACACCCTACTCGTATTCCTGACCACCTTGGAGTGTATTCAAAAATACTTGACCTTTTCCTTACAACTAATCCTTCTGCTATTGCTGTTAATCTATTCTCTCCATTGGGCTCCTCTGATCACAATCCTGTCACCTTAACCTGCCCTATCCTCCAAAGAAGAGGCGGCTGTGGCACTTTGGAGCTGCTGATTTGGAGGCCCTCAGGGAGTACAATGTCGATTTTCCCTTAAATGATTATACTTTCATTGCCTCCATTACCGAGAGCCTCGCAATTTTTTGAGGTTATTATCTCAGGCATGGAAGCGTACATTCCTTTCTCTTATCCTGTGATTAATGCAAAAAAAAAAGAAAAAGAAAAAAAAGAAAAAAAAAAAGGTTAAGTCACGCTTGTTCTACTGTTCACAAGAAGATATCCAAAAGGTACTGGAACACTGGAATCAACCCACCCCTGAATCTCATCTCCTTATGTCTCTGCCCGGAACCGTAATAAGTCTGCCCTTTGCTCTGCGAAAAATAAATTCCACTCGTACTAATGGAAGGGTGTGTGAAAGGAGGAAATTGATAGTAAATGAGAATAAGAGTAAAGTGATGAAGTGTACGAGGTTGATAGATGGTAGGGGGATGAATATAGTTTTGAATGGTGAGTTGCTTGAGGAGGTAGATTGTTTTAAATATCTAGGGTCACATGTTGCTGTGGATGGAAGAATAGATGCAGAAGTGAAGTTTAGAATAAATGAAGTAGGAAAGGTGCTGGGAGGAATGAAAAAAGTGTTTAAATGTCGTTCGCTTAGAATGGATGTAAAGAGAAGGCTGTATGAGGGTGTTGTGGTACCGACTGCATTATATGGGGCTGAAACATGGAATGTGGGTGTAGCAGAGAGGAAAAGTTTGAATGTAATGGAGATGAGATGTCTGAGGAGTATGTGTGGAGTGACGCGTATGGATCCAGTGCGAAATGATGAAGTGCGAAGGAGAACTGGAGTTGTTCAGGAGATGGCTGGTAGAGTTGAGCAGAGGGTGTTGCAATGGTTTGGGCATATGGAGAGAATGGATAATGAACGACTGGTGAAAAAGATAACTAGATCTGATGTGAGAGGTGTAAGGCTGAGAGGGAGACCACGAATAGGATGGATGGACAGTGTGAAGAGAGCGCTGGATGCGAGAGGGATGTCTGTTGAGCAAGGAAGAGTGGCTGTGCGTGACAGAAATAAATGGAGAGAAATTGTGAATGAATAAGTGATGACGCAGCCCTGAGGGGATATTCTCCCGCATTTGGTCTGATCAGCTAGTCAGGTCAGGTGCGGGTAAGGGGATGGGTCTGTTATGATGTGGCAGGGGTAAACCAGTTCTGCTGTCGGGCCCTGCTGCGGATGTCACTGATTGCATTGCGCAGTTGACCCTTGTGCGGTGTGATGCGGTGAGGATCTGTCCGTTCTCCCCTTTGGGGCTAAGATGCGAATGAATGTGTTTGAATGGATGAGTAAATGGAGAGTGAGTCGTCCTGTCTCGGCTACCTCCCTTTCCTTGGGGGAAGCAGCCTAGGTATATAGATAGATAGATAGATAGACTAAATGCTCTGAACTCATTCCATTCCTTCTGGTGCCTTGGCAAAAACCTTTCTAACAACTTTACTTCATCATCCCTCAGTCCTCTCTTCCGCTCTGCTGGCTCAATAGCTGTTTCTTCTACTGATAGCATAAAACTATTTGCTCAGACTTTCCCCTGCAGTTTCATCTTAGATGATTCCGGTGCTGTTCCTCTAACACTTCACTCCTCTCACTTTAAAATACCTTCAGCTGATGTACTGTCTGCCATCACTGCCTGAATACTAACAAGGCATATGGACCGGATGGGGTCCCTACTGATGTTCTCAAGAGCTGTGCTTCTGTACTTACACCTTCCCTACGTAAACTTTCGCATCTGTCTGTCTACTTATATTTCTTGAGGGAAATGTGCTTTCATTCAGCCTGTCCCAAAGAAGGGTGACCTTTCCCAGCCCTCTAAGTATCGCCCAATTGCTTCAACATCCTGTATTTCTTAAGTTCTTGAAAGCACATTTCCTATCGTAACTTTCTTTCGAATCGTCAGTGTGGGTTCCGCTAGGGACACTCTACTGACGATCGTCTCACCTTCCTTTCAGAGTTCTGGTCATTCTCTTTTTAGGAGTTTAGCGAAAGCTTTTCCATATGATACGGTGTTCACTGTTCATCCAGCTAACTGATAGTTTTTTCATGTATTCTGTATTTCTTATATATACTTTTCTTACGTATTAAACTCACGTGTTATATATAACACATGGGAGTAATTTGTTTCCTAAAGTTAGCAGGGTTTCATTTTTATGCTTCGGTATAGTCAAACTAGCTGGTTGTTTCCTTAAGTGCCACAAATATTTTATTAACACTGCTAGGCTCAAATTGCTCACATTCAGCTGAATAAATCGTTTGGCCTTTGCTGGAGTAGAACACTGCAGCTGTCCCACCTTGTGTGAATTAATATAGAAAATAATTATAAACAAGGGAAAAACCAATATGAAAAGGTTTGAGAGAGAGAGAGAGAGAGAGAGAGAGAGAGAGAGAGAGAGAGAGAGAGAGAGAGAGAGAGAGAGAGAGAGAGAGAGAGAAGAACCGTAAATGGAGCAAAAAGAAGAAACTAGTGATGAACCTTGTGGGAAGTGGGTTAACAGTGACGTGAAGGGTCTTGTGGGGAGCAGTGTTGACAGGGGTTGTGGAGGGAGGGAGAGCTGGGAGAGGAAGCACATACAAACAGGGAGGCAAAGGCAGGACAGGGGTAGAGGGCAGGGTAAGAGAGGGACCAGAGGAGGGTAGGGAGTCTGGGGAAGGGAGAAACTGAGACGGTGAGGGGACAGAGGAAACAAGAGAGGCAATGGTTAGGAAGGGGAAGGGGGGAAGGAAGGCAGAGAGGAGGAGGATGTAGGAGGAGAGAAGGGAGGATAGGAGCGGGAGAATAGGTAGATCAGGAGGTAAAAGGATGGAGAAAGAGAGAGGGAGACATGAGAGAAGATGGGAGGAACTGAGGGGAGGAAACAGGGGAGTAGAGAGAAGGTGAGGAGGCATGGGGGAAACAAAGGCGAAGAAGAGGGGTGTTCAGGAAGGAAACGAAAGAGGAGACAAGGTATTAATTTACGTTTATTCTGAAAAATGCGGGTGGGTACTTTAGGAGCCAGGAAGGAATTGCAGGGTAAGGAGTGGGTGGCGCGATGGGAGACTTAAGTGGGTAAGGGACTGCAAGGCAAGGTAAGTAATATGGCTAATTGTCAAAGGCTAAGTCTTGGCTTTCACAGGAACATCATTTTTGCCAAGGTAGTCTGGTGCTCATTATAAAGATGTCGGGTTCGTAATTTTCTCTTATCATATTGAAAAAGAACATTAACATCGCGCAGAGCTAATAAAGTTTCTAATAACTACGATGGATAAAATTTTGATCAGTGGTGGGGGCTCTTGCAGTAGCTTTATTCTTTCCTATGAAGTTTTGTTGGCAGTTTTACTATGCTGCATGGTGGACCTTCTCACCTTTATTCCTTCGGCTTCGGCTCAAGGGTTTATTGGGAAAGGAAAGTGGGACGTTTTGCTTTGTTATCCTTATCGTCAACTAATAAAATTCGAAGTCTTTTTCAAGCAGTTTCAAAAGGTCAACTATGTCAGGTGCTGTTTGCTCTCTTTATACTCACTGTAAGGGAAGAAGGGAGGAGGGAAGGGGGGCAAAGGTCAGAACAGAGTAATGAAAGACAACAGGGAAGGGAAGAAACAAGAAAGACAGAAAACGAAGAAAAGGGAGACAGGAAGGAAAGAGAAGGGAACGACAGACAAGGTGATACGGTACACAAGAAAGACAAAGAAGGAAACAAGAGAGAATGGAAATGAAAGAAGGGAAGAACATAGAGGGGGAGGATTGATAACAGGACAGAGAATGGAAGTAGAGAGAAATGTGAAAAGGAGCAAGGAAGGAGGTAAAAGAGACAGAGGGAAAAGCGATGGAGGGAACAGGGAAAGAAAGAGAGAGGAGAGAGAAGAAAGGAAAGAGAGAGAAAGAGGGGATATATATATATATATATATATATATATATATATATATATATATATATATATATATTGGAGAGAGAGAGGGGGGGAGATACAACAGAAGGACAATGATGGGCAGGTAGAAAATAAAGTGATATATAAGGGATAACACTGAAGAAAGGACTGTACACAGAGAGGTGGGGAGTGTGAAAAAATGTAATAGGAGAAGAGTGGATGGATAAAAGATAGGAAAAGAGAGAGGACAACAGGAGAAAAAAAGAGAAGAGTGAGAAAAGGAGGAGAAAAGGAAAAAATAATAATTATGGAGGAGAGAATTAGGAAAAGGCGAGGTAGACTGAGTAGAGTGAGAGGAAACATGAGGGAGAGGTGAGCAAGAACGAAGAGAAGAGAAGGCACATGAAGGACAGGAAAGGTGAAGGTAAGGAAGGGGGGACCGTAGACGACTGATAAAAACAAAAGAGATAATCACCCGCGTCTTGAGGCAGGCCTGGCCATCAGGCCTGGCTATCACAGGCAGCAGGCAGGACTGGCTATCACAGGCAGCAGGCAGGCCCGGCTATCACAGGCAGCAGGCAAGCCTGGCTATCACAGGCAGCAGGCAGGCCCGGCTATCACAGGCAGCAGGCAGGCCTGGCTATCACAGACAGCAGGCAGTCCTGGCTATCACAGGCAGCAGGCAGGCCCGGCTATCACAGGCAGCAGGCAGTCCTGGCTATCACAGGCAGCAGGCAGGCCCGGCTATCACAGGCATTATGTAGACCCAGCTCTCATAGGTAGGAGATAGGAAGGCAAGCAGAGACAGGTAGGTAGGTAGGTAGGTAGGGGGATCACAAGCAGGCAAACAAATTGATGAGTAAGTAAGTAAGGGCAGGTAGGCAGGCAACGTAGCCAAGAATAACACCAAGTGCTGCGAAGGGACACGTTTTATTCAACGTTTCAACAAGTAAGTTTCGCTAAGCGACTTCATTCCTGTAGAAGTCTGCTTGGCGAGACGTTGAGTAAAGTGAGTCCCTTCTTTGCACTGAGTGTTATTCTCTATACTGTCACTCCTAAAGCTGAGTGAATATCAAGGTAACCAAGACAGGCAGGTTGGAAGACAAGCAGGCGGGCTGGAGTAAAGGCAGATAGTCAGAAATACAGGCGAGGTAGACAGTCAAAGCAGACAGACAGCAAAGCAGGTGGGAAGGCAGGTTAGTTTTGGTATGTGTATCCCAAACGCGCAGGCAGGTGAGTAGAGTAGGCAAGAACGTAAGGTGAAAGACAGTGCAGACAGGCAAGTAGGCAGGCAATTACAAGAGGCAAGGCAAAAAGCTAGTGAGGAGGGTGGCAAGGCTTAGGGAGTTCAAGGAACAACTGTAAAATCTCGACAGGACCGAAAACAAATTGGAATAAGATAAAGTGAAAGGAACTTGAGATACAAGATTTCTACACTAAGGTTAAAGCAAGCTGAATCAATTTCGCAGCTGCATTCTTTATTATTTGGGGTTTTGTCCAGCATCATTAACTTTTTTCTCCCAAAGAAAATGTCAGGGATAAATGTATGGGCATGGGGACAGAAAAGTGGTTGGAATGGGTTGAAATTGTTGCTGGGGACTGGGACGAGCCATGGGAATATAATCTGTGAAAATTGGTGCTGTAGGATTAATTGTCTGAACTAAGAAAAGGTTTATTTCAAATTATTAGTCAACAAGTACGAGAGAAGCATGCATTGCCCTTCTTAGCCCTGCAGCTTGAGACGCAGGCTGAAATGAGAGCAAGGAGAGAGAGTCTCCCTCTTCCCCCACAAAAAATAGATAAATAGATAAATAAATAAATAAATAAAAACATTTAGATGATAACTAGCAATACAATATTTGGGAACAGATGCAAGACGTTTCCCAAAGTCTGCCTCTGGCATTACATTTCCATGTAAGCTAAATATAAGATTCTTTTCCTCTCGTGTACGCATTACTGGCAAGAGAATATGTTCAGACTGGACTCACTCCGTACCATAGCCCAGTTTTAAGCATACGAACTAAAAGATCTTCAATAAGTGCAGACTACTCGCAAAGCCCAACTAACATTCGTAGGAGTCGTCAAATCGGGTCGCAAAATTATTTTTTCCTTCTTTCTTTCGTCATTAGTCATATGTTAAAAATAAACATGCGTGCACGAGCGTGTTACCAACCAGAACTCTTCGCATCAAACTAGGATGTGGCCTTTTATATCTAGGGCAGTATTCAGGGTACAGTAGGCGAGTTACAGCCTAAAAACATTCTGCAACAGTCAGATATCTTATCCAGTATGTCAGCATAATTATGTATTCATACAGTCCCAATCTAAATAAGCATTTTATGTACACTGTATCGATTATCAAACAGGTAGACGTCATTTTAGAGAATACCTAATGTGTATATATGATACCTGGCTTCCATAAAATTATCATAACTAGGTAACAAAAAACTTTTTCTAAAATGATTGTTAAGATGTAGGATGTAAAAAAACTGCAGAAACACGAAGTGAAAAATGCACAGATCAAGAGAGAATTTGGGATGGGAGAAGCTTCAGAGTTCTATACCCATTTCACCCATCCACCGGCTATAACGTTTTGAGAGTACAGTGTGGAATGCAGTAATGGCCATAGAGCTATGAACATCCTGCCATCACAAATGTTGTCTTGTTTCTGTATTTTTATTTTGTATCTCTTGTTTCTGCACTTCTAGGAGCTGCCTAACATAGGCCAACCGGCCTACTGCAGTTATCCCCTCTTGTTATGTTCTGCATCTTAACATTTTGAAATTATTTTTTTGTAGCGTCAGAGTGGGAAT